>NW_027185761.1:50707273-50715095 GCF_028583685.1 Petaurus breviceps papuanus
GATTTTTGCTGATAAAGTTACAGCTGTATCTTTTTTATTGTTTGTAAATATTTACACAGAAAATAACATAGCTGGAGCGCACGAAAAAATTGCTGAGTGCAAAAAGCAGATTCTTCAAGCAAAGCGAATACGGAAAAATCGCCAGGGTAAGAGTCGGTGCGCGACGCTGTGTGTCCTCTGAGGTGAGGCCTATGCGCTGTGTGTCCTCTGAGGTGAGGCCTATGGCCTGGATCATGATGAGCTACTAGCTCATGGCGGAAAGGAACCTCTGAGTCTTAACGATATCACTCTTGCCAATGACAGCCTTAGGCTGGCTGGAATTGCTTCAGTGCCTGCTGCATTCCTTGTTAAAACCCTTATGCAGAAATTAACCTTTTTGCAAATGGTAGAGGCACCTGTACCAAATGCAAAGAAAAACTGGATTCACAGCTTAACGCTCAGCGTATCTGGCCCTTTACACATATTATCATACTGGTCCAAATCTAGGCCACCCAGAAAATAGACCGCAGCGCTAAAGAGAAAAATCTTTGAATCATACCCTGTAAAAAACACAGAAAATATCATATCAGAACAAATGGCTGCTCCAGAATTTGCTCTTTGAGGGGGCGGGCAGCAGGAAGCACACTCTCACCTAGTTCATCACCTCCCTTTGGGTAAGAAGACAGAGGAAAGATGCTGCATCTTCCATGTGATTACTAGGGGAGACTTAGAGGCCAAGCAAACAAAAAGAACTCGTTTTGATTATAGATTGAGCTCTTTTTTTTTTTTTTAATGTAACTCAGAGTTGAAAAAGGTAAACCTTCATTTGGTTCAATATATTGTGGCTTAGTTGATTTTCACAATCATCCCTGAGAAGGAGAGCAAGAGCACAGGTATTAATGTTCCCATTTTACACAAAGGTTGAGTGACCTCTGCAAGAGAAAACCGAGCCTTTGGATCGGGCCTTTAACACTGTGCTGACCAGTCTTTCCCGGGGGAAAATGCCTTTGGTAAATGTCCCTGGGCTTGTGTCTTTCAGAATATGATGCTTTGGCAAAAGTCATTCAGCACCATCCAGACAGGCATGAAACATTAAAGTAAGTTTAATATTTTACTTTGCTTCTAATTAATGTGTGCTTATACCTCAAGGTAATAGCTATCTCTATTTTTTCAAAGAATTTAAGCATTTGCATTTCTGAAACATCTGTTTTTATTTAAAATCCCTTAAAGTGTGGCACAGAAGAACATGTAACATTTATAAAATTCTTGTACCACATTGAGCTACTGGGGAAAAGAAACCATCATTCTGAAATAATGAGAGAGAACAGGTAGGGTCCTTAATATTACATACCATTTCATTGCCTAGAACAGTTCTTGGTTGAAATTGCATATTAGCACTTGGGATACTTTGATTCTTTACAGTTTTGACTAAAAATAAATTATTTGATATTGATTCCTTTTCAAAAATAGCCAAAATGTGTATTACTCATTTTACTGTTCTTTTTCAGAGAACTAGATGCTTTGGGGAAAGAATTACAACATCTGTCTCATATAAAAGAAAATGTTGAAGATAAGGTATGTTTATTTATATCTTTCAGTCAGTCATGTATTAAGTGCTTCGTCTGTGCCAGGCTCTGTACTAAACGCTAGGGCCAAAAACAGTCCCTGTCTTCACAAAGGCTACATTCTGAAGAGGAAGACAATATGTAAATAATTATGTAGATACAAGATATATACGGAGTAGATGAGAGGTGATCCTGGGGAGGCACACAAGCAGCTGGGGGAGGGGAGGAACAGGAAGGTCTCCTCCACAAGGGAAGGGTAGAGCTGGGTCTGTAGGGAAGCTAGGTGAGCTGGCCGGGGAGAATGTTACAGGCCTTGGAGATTCCAGGGCCAAGGCATGGAGGCAAGAGATGGAACGTCCCTTCTGAGGAAGCGCTTTTAGTGCCAGGAGGAGCAGGTGCTGGGGAGCCACTAGAGTGAGTACAAGGACGACCTGAGCAGGCCTTCATTCCACAGAAAAACATTTTGGCAGCTGAGGGTGGGAGGGATGGGAGTTTGGCCAGGACACTTACATTAGTCTGGTGAAGGGGGGATGACGGCTGGAATGAAGGTGGTGGCCGTGTGAGTGGAGGGAAGGAAACAGGCAGTGTGGAAGGAGAACAGCAAGGTTCTGTCAGCGTGAATATTAAGCTTATTTTTGTACATCACCTTAAATGTAAACGTCTTCTTTGCTTTTTAAATCAAGCTGGAGCTAAGGCGAAAGCAGTTCCATGTTCTTCTTAGTACTATCCACGAACTTCAGCAGACATTAGAAAGTAAGTGCCTTATACTAAAACTAATAGAATTGTATTTTCAGGTATTGCTGACATGTTTTTATAAAAGCTGAAGCTTGTTATCAGCAAGCTAGACAGCACATTGCATGAACCTTGCATTGTGCCTGTGTCTGGGCAGGGTAACGACCACCTTTTCACAAAAATGAAGGTTAGAACTCCTCAGCCAGCCTCAGGGCAGGTGCTCACTTAGAGGGATGCAGTGCATGGGATTCTGTCACTTTAAAACGTGGGTGAGATTCCTGAAAATGTTCCCCCATTCACCCGCAGGTTTTGTCCTTCCTAGGTTTGAATGAAGCATCTTATGTGGGTGTTGTCATGCTCGTCACTGGCCCTCACTCTTGTCACATGTGCTTCTCAATTGCAGATGATGAGAAACTCTCAGAAGTAGAAGAGGCTCAGGAAGCAGGCATGGAAACAGAGACAAAGCCGTAGGCAGACATGTCTCACCAATATGAAGAGAATTCGGTGTCTGACTTCATTTCCTATCACATATTAGGTCCTTGTTACTTTGGTGAAACTAGCAGACTGTGGATGATACATTTTTTTCTAATGTCTAACTAGGAAAAGAACCTATTTTAATGAAGTTTGTTTTTATGAAATTTTTTTATTCAAATGTTTTCAGTTTGTATTTTCATGTATATTTTGGTAATTGTTAAAATTGTAAAATTGAAACTGATTCTCATAAGTTGTATTTTACAAAGAAGCCCTTCTAGAATGTATCCAAGGACAGAGAAGGGATGATTTGGCCTTGTGTGGAAGGGGATTGTAGCCAAGTCTTCCTGACTCCCAGACCAGCATTTGACCATAATTTCTTCTGCATATGGGGGAAAACACAGGAGCAAATGAGTCAGTTTCTAACCTAGAGAAATTAGGTGTTCACTTTTAAATGAAAGAAAAACAAATTTAGTCATTAAGGTTATAAAATATTTTTGAAAACAAATTGGAATACTCTGTTTGGTTCATGAAATCACAACATCTTAAGAGCTGGGTGTGTCCAGAAATCCTTTCTGGCCTCTCCTCAGCAAGCAGCCTTCCCGACCAGCATGATGGGAACTGCACTCCAATCAGCACATGATCCCTGGAATCCCAAATGAGCCCATTCGTAGATGTCTTAGAAAGCTCCCCGCCACAGTTCTTCCTGCAGAGGGACCCGGAAAGTGAAGTGTTCTAGAGTAAGGCGGTGGAAGGACTGGACACAACGCTGTTCTGACCAGACGAAGCTGATGGCGCTCTCTCTCCCTTCTCCTCATTAGCAGCTGCCCAGGCCCCTTGTCTCTGCTTCTCACCTTACCCTTCGCTCCAAGGATAGAGATGTCCAGGAAAGTGACTGCCCTCCAGAGGTTTACATTCTCTTGGGTGTGGCATAGAAATGACGTTGGCTGTCGTTCCTTCCATTTCTCCTCTCTTGCCCCACCCTGACTTGCACCCCTCCCCAGTGGTTCCTAGTCATGCTCAGAGTTGGGGTACGTGGTCAGTGGAGGGAGGGGGGAAGTGGAACAGGTTATTCAACAGTTAACAAAAGGAAGGAGATGAGCACTTGATGGGGAAAGGAAAACCAAAGTAGCAGCTCCCTGAAGGAGGAAGAGATTAGGAGAGAAAAAAGCCCAGAAGTCCATGGCTTGCACACGAATCCCAAGCACGCCCTTGTATGGACTGAGTCCAGGTCTCAAACAGGTCCATATGGTGTGTAGTGCCCAATTGTTGCAGCTAGTGGTCTGTCTCTCCAGTGCAGAGAGGGGAATGTAAGCAGGTGCAGCACTGGGAACAGTAGGCAGGGGCCAACAAAGATGATGGCACTCACCAATCCTCGTAGGCCTACCAGCTGGGACATCCCATGTTTCTGAGAGTCTCATGGCTGGGGCCAGGGGAGGAATAGAGAATCTGTTCCTTAAGAGAGACTGTAAAGGACCACTCCCAGCCACAGGGTTCCAGTAGATAATTCACTTCCCCCTTGTTGCCTTAAAGCCAACTAACTCCCAACCAAGTTCTCCCTGAGAAAGAGATGGACAATAATCTTTGGGTATCAAACTGTCGACATATATGGAGAGGTCCACCCATTCCACATGACAGGAAATAATGGGCTACAGTGGCCCATGCCAGAGCCCAGCTACACCACTGGGCTGCCCACCATAGCTAGAGCCTGTGTCTGCCAGGACCAGTCATAGGCTCTCTGCTGTGGAGAGGGTTCCTGTGCCCTCCTGGGCTTGGTAGGTGCCCTCGGGGCATCCCTCCTGCTGTTCCACCATTACTGATGAGGGCCAACACTGCCCCATGGGCCAAAGGATTGGGACCTGTCATGTCAGAACTTGGCTTCCCCTTCCTGGCACCGGTCTTTACCTTCAGTGTAGGAAGTTCTTCCTTCTGCTAGCTGGCCTGTGCTGAGACATCCTGACATCTTGAACACACAGCGGGCATCAAGACTAGGAGACAAAGGAATACAAAGGCAGAACCAGAGACTTGTCTAGGCCAGTGCATAGGCAGTCTTTCCCATGTGCGAGTTGTTGCCATGTCTGCCCTCATAGAGGAGGGTCCATGAGACCTGAGCTCTTCAGTGACCCCTCGAGAGAAGCTCCACAGAGAGATTTCAGCTGACAGCTCAGGAGTAAGACTCAAAACTTAAAACTCATACAGCGCCCTTGTCTGTCCTCAGCAAATTAACTGGAGTGTGGTCAGTGCATTTGTCTTCTCCAGTTCCAGAAATATCTCTAGGCTCCTGTCCTTTCAAATGCCTACCTCCCCTGATGGTTTGCACCAAAGAATCACGAGAAAGTCTATGTGGCACAATTGCACTTGACATCTCAAGTGCTGAAGTAAGAAAACACCATTCCCCTGAGGGGCAGCTAGATGTCACAGGGAAAGAAGCCCTAGGCCTGGAGTCAGGAAGACTCATCCGCATGAGTTCAAATCCAGACTCAGGCACTTAGTGGCTGTGACCTTGGGCAAGTCACTTAACCCTGTTTGCCTTACGTTCCTCATCTGTAAAATGAGGAGGAAATGGCAAACCACTTCAGAGTCTGCCAAGAACACTCCAGATGGGGTCAGGAGGACGCAACTGAAATTCCAATGTCAGACAATACTAAAATTCCAGGGATCTTGGTCTGCATGCCGTCACTGTTATGTTCATCCTGCTTCTGTCAACCAGCCTGCCTGGCTCTGGCCACTTTCTGTCTGCTTAATCTATATGTAAGCACATGATCTAAGTGTATATGCGTGTGCATGTGATACACACATTGTGTATATATGCACGTATAAAGGATTTGTATTTTATGGATATATGCACACATGTAAAATATATGCATTCTTATATATACTTTAAGTACACACACTTTATTTAGCTCCCTAGTTATGGGAATATGGACAATTTGTTCATCTGCATTGTCATTTGCAAAAAAAAAAATTCCAAATTAAGTAATCCTTTCCCTATTCATGCATAAATATGTCCCCCTCAAAGGGGGCAAAGTCTTTCAGGAGGCTTCACCCAAGGAAATTAGGTGGATGGTAGTCTTAGTACAATAAAGTCATCCAGTCTCAACAAGAGAAGGGTGGTCTCATTCTTCCACATTTGTCCTTTTTAGTAAAAAGGAAGTAACTTTCAATTCCTTTCTCCTCACCTACTCTCCCTCCCTCTCCCAATTAATTCATCCTGGTAAATTAATACTTCTCTGAAGGCAAACTGAGTTTCAAAAATAAAATCATCTAGTGGAACTCGGAAGACACTTCATTTGCCAGGCTAGAAGACACAGCTGGTGGGTCTGAGAGATGGTTTAGGGCAATTACCTTCCAGGTTCCATTCTTCAGATTATTGCACATTCGCCTATGCCCTTGCTGAATGGCTGTAAGGGAGCTTGTTCCCTAATCCTCCTGGATGGGGGGAATGACTCACAGTTACCAGACACCATCTGGAGGAGAAGCTCGCCTGGGCTCCCCTTCCTCAGCCCTATCCATCTCCGTTGTAACAAAGCCATCCTCTTCCAAGTCTGTGTGGCCGTGGGCTGGTTGTTCTGGGTTGGACCCAACTCAGGCCAGTCTCTGGTAGCTTGTGGTGGATGATGGCACAAAACGAGACATTAATAATTCATTCAGCAGAGGCAGTTGGGTGCTCCTGCACCTGGGTTCGGGAAGATCTGAATAAACAATCTGGCCTGTGACCTTGGGTAAGTCACTTGATCTTTGTTTACTTCAGTCTCTTCAACTGTAAAATGGGAATAAATAACACCGCTTTCCTCCCAGGGGAGGAAGGAGTTCAGACATTACTTCTACCACTAATTCCTACTCTAATCTTATGCCTTCCTGCTGCTTTCTCCCAACTGCGCATTGTCTAAAACAACTTGAATCTGTCTATTTTCCTTTTCTCTGAAATATGATCAATCTGAACTCAGTCCCAAATCTTGACTGAGGACCTGGTTAAAATCCTAGCTCCTAGACTTACCACCTGTTTGACGTTGGACAAGTCACTTGTCTCCTTAGGCCTCAGTTTCCTCATTGGTAACATGAAGTGGTTGGACTACATGGGCCCTGAGAGCCATGATCTTGTAAATCTTTGTGTGATTATGTTCCTTCAGCAGCCTAAGGGGAAAAAGGAAAGGAAAGGGAGGGATGAGAAAGGACTTGCCAAGCAGAAAACATTTTAAAAAACCATTTATACCAATAATCACCCCACCCCCCAATTTCCAGAACAGAGCAGGAGACAGCATGATACAGTGAAAAGTGTGATGAATTTGGAATCAGAGGGAATTTGGGTTTGAATTCAAGTTCTGATGCCACCTGTATGACCTTGGTAAAGTCAGTAGCTTACTAGGTCTCCTTTTCTTCACTTAGATGAAGGGACTAGATCAGTGGTGTCAAACTGAAATAGAAAAGAGGGTAACTAAATTGTACATAAAGATCCCTGCAAGCCTTATATTGACTTAGAAAACCTCAATTTCACATTATCATTGTTTTATTGTATTTTTATTTATTTTGTTGAATATTTCCCAATTCTATTTTAATCTGGTTCTTCCCACACTGGAGAGTGTCAAGGGTGCATGGGGCACACCCTCATCTAACGTTTCTGAACTAGATAATCTAAGGTTCTTTCTGTTTCTCTCTCTACATCAATAAGAAAAGTTGTGAGTTGTTGTAGAGATCAACAGTGGACCAAAAATGGCTATTGCTAAAAGAAATAAATGGTAGGTTACATCCCAGGTGACAAGGAGTTTACCTGGCAATATTGGCAGAACTCCATAGCCCTCAATCTCTCTATTTTTGAATTAACTTTTTTTATTCTGGAGTTAACAAACATCAAATAAAATGAGTATTTCAATATGCAAAAAGCAGATCATACATGAAACTGCAAATTTGTATTACAGACAGCTCATTTTTCCTTTTAAGCATGTAATAAATTCAACATTCTGACCTTTTAGTGTCTTCTCTGTACTTAAAAAAGATACTTTTAATGACCTTTCTTTTTTTCCTTCCTTCCTTCCTTCCTTCCTTCCTTCCTTCCTTCCTTCCTTCCTTCCTTCCTT
>NW_027185761.1:50725095-50728130 GCF_028583685.1 Petaurus breviceps papuanus
AATTATAAGCTTTAGAAAAAGTGTAGGTGTTTAAGTTTCTAATACTCAAGGTGTAACTTTTTAATACCAATATCTTACTGGAGACTTTGTAAGACTGTGAACTACAGTCTCCAAAGAGTTGTAAAGAAATATCTCCATCCAGAGGACCATGAAGAGGTAGGTACATGGTGGGTGTGAGGAGGCTGCAATACATTGAAACAATGCAAATAATAATAGCTAGCATTTGCATAGTGTTTTCTGATTTGCAAAGTGCTTCATATATGCCCATTTGGTTCTCACAAAAATTCTGTGAAGTAGGTATTATAATCCTTCTTTTATAGATGACAAAACTGAGACTGAAAGAGGGTCAGTGACTTACCAAGGGTCACAAAGTTAGTAAGTGTGTCAAGTGTCTGAGGCTAGATTTGAACTCAGGTCTTCCTGACTCCAGGGCCAGTGCTCTATTCCCTGTGCCACCTAGATGTCCCTAGAAATCCTATTTTCACTCAAGTCAGTCGAATTGCCACCTTCTCCATGAGGCCTTCCCTGATTCCCACTTACTCCTAGTGTCCTCTCTTCTTCTCCAGACATTGCAGAGGGCAGAGGTACAGTGACTGGCACTGTGGTCTTGGGGGTAGAAGGACATGGATTTGGATTCTACTCCTGACACTTACTGAGTGACTCTTGGAGTGACTTCATCTTTCTGTACCTCACTTTGTTTACCTGAAAATTCAAGAGGTGAACTTGATGAATTCTGAGGTCCTTCCCAATTAAAAAAATCTATGATTCTCGGGGCAGCTAGATGGCACAGTGAATAGAGCACTGGCCCTGGAGTCAGGAAGACCTGAGTTCAAATCTAGCCTCAGACACTTAACACTTACTAGTTGTGTGACCTTGGGCAAATCACTTAACCCTAACTGCCTTGCCTTCCCCTCCTCCAAAAACCCCTATAATTCTCTGTCGCATATACCTATAGGTGTACATGTTAACCCCCTGATAAAACAGAAGTGTGCTGAAAGAAGGGATTATTTCACTTTTGCTTTTGTATTCCTAGTGCCTAGAAGAGTGCCTGGTGCATGAGTCATTTGATTAATGCTTGTTGCTTTTTGCTTGCTTGATCCTCATTCATTTTCCTTATTTGATGGTAGGAAGTATACAATAGATTCCTCTAGTTCTATTTCTCCTCATCCCCCAACACACATACTTTGCATAATTTTATAAGTGTCCTTCCAGGCCTTTCTGTGTTCCTCACATTTGTCCATCTTGATTGCATTCGAATTAATATTAATACACAAAAATTTATTTAAACATTCCCCTTTTGTTGGATATCTACCATATCCACATTTTTTTAGACTTCATATACCATTTGCTTCCATCACCTAAAATACAAAAGCAAAGCAGAAAAAAAACCAGTCTGCTACCTGCATCTGGAGTTTTCCTACTGTCAAATCGGAAGCACAAAGGATGTTTTCCATGTTAGCTTTCTTTTTTCTAAGCACTGGGAAGCGCCGTCTCTTCTTTGATAAATATGGGGCCTAGTGAAAGAATTGAAAAACCGATCAGGCAGTGAGAACTACCAGGAACCCTCCATTAATGTTTAAATATGAATTTTCCAAAGAACAGTGACTCCATAAAATATATTTGCTTAGAAACTATGAACATCTGCCAGGTAAAAATATTTGGCTGACGAGCCGTACACAGGCATATTATTCTCCACGCCCTGTGGATGTGCTTTGTGCAAAAAGCTTTCTTTGAAGAGATCTGTAGGATGCAGGGCCTGTGACTAGAGGGCCTGGCGCTGAAAGAATCTGCAGCATCGAGAGAAAACAGGTCAGACATAAGTAGAAGAGGGAAAATTGCCTCTGGAACCACTGAGCACAGTAAGCGATCTAAGCTTCCATGGACCAGTGCTTCCTAAAGCTCATTATTACTGGATCAAGCCATTAATTTGGGCACACCGTTCGGCACATTCCTTTATTCTGATGACTGAAGAGTCTGGGAACATGAAAAGAAAGCCCTGGGCTTTTTCTCCCCATGCATCGTACTTCCTTCCCCATACCCTGGTTTGCTAGTTACAGTACTTGCCCTATGAGATTGCCATGGGAAATCATTCCAAGGTCGTGGCTCCTGGCTAATGAGCTCTGGTCTAATTTTCTCTTTACTCTTCCTTCCTAATGCACTGAATAATCAGATTGCATGCACACCTTTGTGTGAGTCCTGTACAAAGTTGACGCTGCCTGTCCACTTCCCACACCACCTCTATGGGCTTGGCTGAATGTGTTTACAAATGGGGTTGGAGCAAATGTAGCAGAGAAATCAAAATGCTAACCCTCTGATCATGGAGACCTATCCGAAGACCTACTTCTTCCACAGACAGTCTACACACAGAGAGATGTAGAAAATTGAAGTGATTACCATATCTGGATAATCCAAGACAAATCCCACTAACCTAACATATCCAGATAAGTGAGGCATAACTGATGTGGGCTGTGGAATTATCCAGAAAATGGCCCCACTTCTCCACTCCAATTCACATATACTTAGAAACCCACTGAGTTCCACAGTAGGAAATCTTCCATATGCAAATACAGGAAGGAACTGTGATTTCCTCAGCATGGGGGAGTCTCAGCACTAAAACTCACTCTGCTAGCACACATGACAGTGGGTAAGTACTAGAGGGTTGCTGAAGGCACCTAGAGGTTAGGTGACTTGTCCAGGATCACACAGCATCTAAGTACATTTCTTGTTCACCTCCTCAAGATGCCTTTACACTGCCATTCTCTTGATTGCATTTCTATCTGAGACCACCATTTCATGAGCACTCCCGGCATATTTCGGTCTTCCCTGACCCTCCTTTCCCAGTTCCTTTTTTGTGCTTTATTTTCCCCTATTAGAATGTAAGATCCTTGAGGGTGGAAACTGTCTAGTTGGTTTGCTTGCATTTATATCCCCAGTACTTAGCACAGTGTCTGACATATAGTAAGCATCTAATAAATCTGTATCAACCTTTCTATCTATCTATCTATCTATCTATCTATCTATCTATCTATCTATCT
>NW_027185761.1:50728140-50742645 GCF_028583685.1 Petaurus breviceps papuanus
TCTATCTATCTATCTATCTATCTATCTATCTATCTATCTATCTATCTATCTACTTACTATCTACCTATCTATCCACCTACCTATCTATCAATTTACCTATCCTCTGTCTATCTATAATGGGACTTGAACCCAGGACTCTCTGATCCCAATCACAGCATTCTATCTGCTATCCTCGGCTGCTTCTGTAAAATCACAGAATTAGTGGAGTTGGAAGGGACCTCAGAGGACATCTTGTCTAACCCACACTTGAACCAGAATCCTCCTGACAATATCCTCACCGATGACCAGTTTTGTCTTGACAACCTCCAGTGGGGGGAAGGGAACTATGGTCCTCTAGTGCAGCCCCTCCTGCTTTGGGGTGGCTTCAATAGGAAATTTGTCTTCATTTCAAGTCTAAATTTGCTTCTGTTTAACTTTTCCCAATGCTCTTAGTTTTGTCTTCTTGGAACCAGTAACAAAAAAAATCTAATCTCTGTTTCATATGACAGATCTTCACATCTTGCAGGCAGCTCTCATGTCTCTCTCCTTGCTCCTGCCCCACCCCCAGACTTCTCTTCTTCACATTAAAGATCTCTTAGGTCCTTTAGTCTACCCTTTACTGCATCTACTTTCAAATATGCATGACGCGTACAGCATCTGAGCCATCATGGATTAACACTACCAGTTGTCTTTCTTTGATGTTAGTTAGATAGTTAGATAGAAATATATTGGTGATGGTGGTGAACCTTCATTTTCCAAAAGGACAAGTGATCATGGGGTGAATTGGATTTAAGTGAGTCAGAGTCATGCAAAGTCATCACCCTCACTCTCTTCCCAGAGTCATCCAACTCTAACAACAAGACAAAAGTCAGTATGGCTGACAATGGCCCAGGATGCAGTGGATGACCTTGGCATCTTTAATGTCTGATCAAGTTCTAAGCACAATGCTTGCTCCCTCTTCCTTCGTGGCCCTTGGAAAAAATTGTTCTCATCCACCAATTCCTCTGGGGGAAAGTCTTCACTTGCTTGGGGTAGACATTCTCTTCAGTCACCAATGGGTCTGAGGACTCCCAGTTATCCTCTGCCCAATTTAGCTCATCTGTTGAGAATTTTCCTGGGGTAAAGCTTCTATACATGCTACAGCTTCTTGGAGCCTCAGGTGTGAGTTGGATGCAGCCCTGGAAAGGGTCATTGAGCTCTCACGCTAGAGGTGCTAGTCTCCCTTGAATACCCCATTCACCCCAAATAAGTGAGATTATTTAGCTTCTACTTGAGTTTGCACTTATGGGAGGTATGGTTAGACCTGTGAAATCCTGTGAAAGAGAACTGGGAGATAGAGCTACTGGACTTAAAGTGAATCAACAGTTTGACATAGTAGACCAAAAAAACCCCCCAACCAAAAACCAAAGCAAATGCTATCTTTGGCTTTATTTGTCATTTGAGATATAATCATCTTTTGGTATTAAAGAAACTCCTAAAATGGCATGTTAGATTGCTCCAGATCCAAAAGGTCTTTGAAAGCCCTTTTGTCCTAAGGTCACATTAATTAATTTCTGGTTTTTATTGAAGAGGGTCTTGGGAGAAGGATATGGAGAAGATAGGAAAATAAGAGCTGAATAAAAGGAAAAAAGACTTTTGTGTAAGCAGTTGGAGAAATTTGGTCTTGTGAAGGAGACCAGAGATTAAATCTGAAGAGGAGACTTTTGAGAAGTTTGGAAGAAACTGAAAGGATGAGAGATCTCAGACCCAGATACTGATCTCAATTTTATAATTGGGGTTAAAGAATAACTGAATCAAGGACAATTAATGAGGATATAAAAGTACTAAGGAAGTAAAAAACTCAAGGGGGTGTAAGGGAGAAAGTAAGTTGGCAAGACAAGACAGTGAAAAAAAAGTAAGTGGAACAATTCAAGGGCAAACCAAGTTGGTAGATTAAATTGGTGGGTGGGGCACACTGGCAAAATGGACTGGAAACTGGAAGAAGACTGAAGGGAAGGTGAGTGAAGCTGAGGTTTTGAGACTAAGGAAAGTGAATGATAGTAGTTATCAGAAAGCATTAATTGGCTATTAAAGTTTTAATTCAGTGCTTCTGTGTTGCAGAATAAACATATTTAAAATAACGTTAAAAGATATTTACTAATATTATATTAACAGGTGTTTATTTTTAAAACAAGGTTGAAAAATCTCAAGTAGTATGGAAAAGAGGAGAACGTTTTTACTGTGATTTGCCTCCAATATGTGATTTTTGTATTTCTGCTGCAGACAAGTGACTGCCGTCAGTATTGCAAATATAGGTTTATCTCCCAACTAGAGGAGAAAATGGAGACTTGAATGCTTCAAAGGGTTCTTTGAGGAAACAAAAGTAAGGCTTCAACTTGGAAAAAATGGTGGGGGGAGGAGAAGAGGCAATCTGAAGAGAGGGAGTGCCAGAGAGTGACACACAGAAGAGAAGGAGGAAGGAAAGCACAGCGGTGCTGCAAGGAGAATTAAAGACAGATTGAAGGCTCTTCTTCCTCAAGAGAAGGTAGCCAGGTGCTCTGAGCAGGAAGAAGCTACTTGTGCCTTCAAGAAATGTCTAATAGGGGCGGCCAGGTAGCACAGCGAGTCAGAGCACCGGCTCCAGTGTTGGGACAACCTGGAGATCGAATCCCGGGCTCAGACACTTAGCACCCACTCAGAAACACCTGGCCGTGTAACCTTGAGCAAGTTACTTAACCCCAATTTCTTAGGGGAGGCCAGGTGGCTCAGCGAGTAAGGGCACCGGCTCCAGTGTCGGGATGACCTGGGGATCGAATCCGGGCTCAAACACTTAGCACCCACCCAGAAATAACTGGCTGTGTAACCTTGAGCAAGTTACTTAACCTGGATTGCTTAAAAAAAAAAAGAAATGTCTAATAGAACCCCAGAAGCTCTATCATGGAAGATACCGTCCAGTATGAGCCAGAGGAAGAAGAAAGGAAGAGAAGTTGGTGATTGCCCGCTATGGCAGCTATTATTGGTTGATCTGAGGAGCCACAGCTGAGATGTTGTCTCCCTGGGCCATGTATCTAAACAGAACGGAGAGCATCTTCAAACTTATCAAGACCAATACAATCACTCACAACTGGAGTGTGGACACATATGGTGCAGCCAGGAGGAACCTAAACAAGTATTGCCTGAGATTAGGAAGTTTTGAGTAAGAAATTGAAGACCACAGAGGAATAGGTTGTGATTTTCTCGATGTTGTTCATCGAGAAAGGGACATAGGAAGAAAAAAAATGAATTTTGGAACTAAACAGCTGAATAAGATAATGAGGTATCTGAGAATGGAATTTGAACTTCTGGACCATGGCTTAAAAATTAGGCCAGATTCCTGAAGGAAAGGCTAGTAAGAATGCATTTGTTGGGTGTTTTCCAAATCTGATTAGAAAGACTTTAAAAAGGATGGGAGAAGGAGAAGGCTTCTTCTGCATATCTTCCAAGCTAAATTACTATAAGAGTAGCTGCAATGAAGGAAGAAAGAGTGGTTGTGAATAGACAAAACCCCATAAGGGTGAATACAGTAACACTCATGGCCTGAAATGTCCATACACAAGTGCCCAAAGCTTAGGCAACAAGCAGGGTGACCCAGAGGTGCTAAGGCAAGTGGGCAAATTTGACCTCTCGGGTAGCTATTATCATGAATGAACTGTGACTCTGGATGGGCATGTCTTAGGGTAGTAGGTCTCAGGACCCCTTCACACTCCTCAAAATTATTGAGGAACCCACAAAGCTTTGGTTTATGTGGGTTCTATTGCTATTTATCATAGTAGAAGTGAAAGATGATACATTTTAAAGGTATTTGTTCCTTTAAAATAACAGTACAAGCATTTTTGTCTTAACAGAAATAATGTATTTCATGAAAAAAAAATCTATATTTTCACAAACAAAAAAGTGAGTGAGATAGCATTATTTTCCATATTTTTGCAAATCTCTTAATGTCTGGTTTAATAGAAGACAGTTGAATTCTCATGTCTGATTCTGCCTTCAGTTTGCTTTGATAGGTTGTTTTGATTGAAGAGTATGAAGAACATTTGACTTCACACTTATATGTAGTTGGAAGAGGGAGGAGTAATTTAATGGGCAGATAATGTTGTGGTATTCTTATGAAAACGGTTTGGACTTCATGGAGGAAGGAGAGGAAACAGGCATTAAGCACCTACAATGCACCAGATACTGTGCTAAATGCTTCACAAATATTTATCTCATTTCATTTTCAGAACAACTATGGGAGGGGGATGCTATCATTAACACCATTTTACATTTGAGAAAATGAAGGCAAATGATGGTGAAGTGACTTGTTCACACAGCTAGTAATTAAGAATTCGAGGGCACATTTGACCTCAGGTCTTCCTGACTCTAGGCCCAGTGCTCTAACCACTGTGCCACCTAGCTACTCTAATCCAAGAAAGTAGATATATTTAGCCTGGAGAAGAGAACACTCAGTGGGGACTGATAGAATAGGACTCTTAGTGGGGACTTGATTACTATGTCAAATATTTGAAGGGCTGTAGTGTGAGAAGGGATGACATTTATTCTGTTTTATTAGATTTGTTCTGTTCTTAAATGGAAGAACCAGTAATAATGGGTGGAGGTTATTTTAAAAAGCGAATTTAGACCTATCAGGAAAAACATATCCAACAATTAGAGTCTTGCAAAAAGCTAATGATCTGTCTTTATAGGCAAGAGGTTTTCCTTCCTTCAAAGTCAAGGGAGGAACTGGAAAAACATGTGTCAGGTAGAGTATAATGAGAATTCATTTCATTAATGAGTTGCAACAGACAGCTACTGAGGGTTCTTTCAACTTTTAAATTCTATGATGCAGGAGCATATTATACTCCCAGATTCTTTGAGAGAAGGTTGAAAGAAAGAATGACTAAAGGATTAAAATGGATTGGGGAAGAAAGCTCAATAAGAAAGAAATGGAGAAGATAGTGGGCAAGGCAAGAGTAAGGAAGAAAAGATAGGTAGAAAAAAGGAGATTAAGCCAGATTGGTAGAGTAAATTGATGGTTGTTAAAGTGGACAGAAAGTTGGAGGGAAGGGAGGTGAGGTGTCTTTGTGGAGTTTTCCTTGAGACTAAGGTTAGAAAGTTAGGTGGGGACATCAAGTCATTGAGGTGATAATTACCTGTGGAAATTACTGAAAGAATTTGAGATGAAGTATACAAAGCCACAAGCAGTTGAAAAAAAAAACCATCCAAAAGCCAAGGCTGAAAATCAAAGTCTACATGGAGAGCAGGAAGAATTTTGCAATGACTCATTGAATGAGCAGTGTGTATATTTCTGACACAGTCAAGTGTTTGTTACTTACGTTCTAATTGTAGATGAAGTTCCCTTCTGGAAGCAGTAAAGGGACTCCACACTTCACACATATTGATAGGGGTTGAAGTGGAGATTAAATGAGAAAAAAGGGATCTGGGGCAAGCAAGAAGAAAGTTGTCTGGTTATACTTAGAACTTAAAAACAGATTTGAGGTTCTGCTTGAAGAGGACAGAACTGGATGCTTTGAGGAAGCAAAAGATGATTGTGTTCTAAGGAATGATAGAATTGAGCCAGAGTGTTCCAAATGAAAGACCATCTAGGAAGGGTCAAAGAAGTGAATAAAGTGAAGCACAGTGATTGTCAATGATGTTCTCACACAGGGGCATTGTCACCCTGATAACGACAATGGACATTTCTCCTCTGTGTTGGGGACAAGTATCCAAAACAGCAGAGAAACTTGGAAGGCTTATCAAAAGGGATTTTCTGGTGATTCACATAGGCATAAATGATAGTTAGAAAAAACATTAAAGCTATTGCCAAATGTGCCAATTGTGCAAGCCCCTGAAGACTTCAGGGGACTGATTCTCTCCCCCCCCCCCGCCACTGTTGCCCATTGAAGGCAAAGAGAAACATTTATTTGGGCATTGAACAGCTGGCTAAGAAGTTGTTTCCTGAGGATGGGTATTTAGGCTTTTGTACCATGGTTAAAACACAAACATCATAGTTTCTGGTCAGGGACAGAGTATTTCTAACAGGCTGGTAAGAAAATATCTTCTGGTTGTCTGAGAAATCAAATGGAAAGGCTTTAAACAGGAAAGGATAAGTGAGGAGAAAAACTTTCCATGTGGATCCTAGCATAGCTACAATGAAGGAAGAAGAATCAAAATTGAGCCATTCAATCACAGAGGAAAAAAAAATCTAAGAATTGAGCCAGCTCTAAAATTCATGGCCTCAAATGTCTATACACAGATCCCCAAAATGTAGGCAATAACACCCTGGCACAGAGCCAGGATAAAATAGTGATGAGAGACATCATTATTCAGATATCTGCTAGAGTTCCCTGACAAAGGCTAATCAATTCTCAACTTACTTTAATGACAATGACATTCTTCAAAATGGTGTAGGAACCAACAAAGGGGTTGTTTTTCACTAGCAAAAAGGAACTTGTTAGTAGAAATGATGGAAGGGAAGCTTTGAGGGCAAGTGACCACTCCCTTCAACAGTTTAGCCTGGAAAAGAGAAGATGGCAGATGAGTGACAAAGGATTCATGTTGTTTTATGTGGTTCCAGAGGACAGAACCAGGAGAAATGGGCAGGAAGTTCAAAGAGTCAAATGTAGTTTTGTTTTTCTGTTAAATGTCCCAATGATTAGAGCTGCCACAAAGCTGTGGGTTCTCTTTATTAGAGGTATTCAAGCAGAGACTGTCCGACCCCTTTTCCGGTGTGCTGGGGGTGAGGGGGGGATTCATTTTTGGATGTGAGCTGGCCTAGAATTTAGACAACTCTAGATGGTCTCTATTTTCCCCTCCAACTCTAGCTTCTGTGATCGTGGGATCATTTTACCTTTTGAAGTCCAGAAGGTAGGGAGGTCACAGAGAGCCGCTTTGTTGTCCTTCTGGCTCGAACAAGGGTATTTCCCCCAGTAATCTCTTCAGTTTCTGCTTCTACAACATCCAGTTGAATAGTTGCTTTAAGAAAGGGAGAAAAAGTGGATGTGGATCATGAATATGAATGTTTCATTTACACCAGACATTTTTGTTCATTCACTAATATTCAGAAGTCATAATTAGGGTTAGAAGAGTTTCTAGTGAGAAGTATATTGGATTTGCAGTCAGAAAGCCAGAGTTCAAATTGTGACTCTTGTCACTTACTTGCTGTGTGATCTTAGACAAGTCACTTAGCTTCAGTGAGCCTCAGTTTCCCCTCTGTAAAATAAGGGGCTTAGATTAGATAATATCTCATGTCTCTTCCTGTGGTCCTATGTGAATCTCTGGTTTCATTGATGTGGACAATTCCTTTATCAGTGAAAACTATAACCCCTCGACAGCTTAATAGATAGTCTTTATGAGTTGCTGTGCACAAAAAAATTTATCACCGAGCAGTCAAGTTTCACTCACAGATGAGCCACTCTGAATTTAGCAAGCCTGACCCTTCCATGATAAGTCAAGATAGCTCATTACCAGGCTTGTGCTCAAAAGCTTTTCTGCCTTAAAACAAACAAATAAACAAACAAAAATCACAACCATCCTTCACTGTAGAGAGAGCTATTAGAACAGGACTTGAGAGAGAAATTAAGAAGTTCTCTTGCTTGAAAAAAAAAAAACACTTCAGAAGTCACTAATGATGACCCCTTTGGTGGAGGTAGATTTTCCTGAATCAGCCTTTTCTTCTCTCCTATGTCCTTATTTTTTTTGTCACCAAAGCTTCTATGGAAACCAATTCACAATGGAGTAGTCATCTCTTCGAGCTATGACTTTGAAGCCTGATCCTGTAACTGAAGATGAAGAAAAGGTTATAGCTCATCTTACAGGGAAGGCAAGAATATGTCAGAGGGTTTCTAGTTGATTGAGATGGATTTCAGGCAGTAAATTGTTATTGATGCAGTAGAGAAAATGGTTTCAATATTACTCACTGACTAAGAGCAAGAAATTAAAGCTACTCAGAGCTTAAAGGAAGTCAGAGAAGAAATCAGCTCTCCCTTTGTTCCTGACCTCTCACCTTCCCCCTGTTCCCTATGTCTAGGTAAGTCAGATTAATGGCGTGTTTTCTTTGTCATTGTTGTTTTCAATAGAAATGTACAGGTCAATCCATGCCAGGTTATTACAAGATTCTTGGATGCCTGTGTTAGTGACTGCTTTTTTTTTTTTCCAGTAGAGTGGGTTTGTTTGAAAAAGTAATCAGTCAACTGAAAAACACCAGATTTATTTATAAAACAAACACATATAGACACACACTGACATAGACAGAGAGTAAGACAGACAAATAGACAGACAGACATGGTTTCTAGTTTACTCGATGAGGACTCCCTGCACATGCTAAGATACTATAAGGGATTTCCTTCTTTTCTTCCCTTCATCTTTCCTTTCCTCCTTCCTTCCTTCCTTCCTTCCTTCCTTCCTTCCTTCCTTCCTTCCTTCCTTCCTTCCTTCCTTCCTTCCTTCCTTCCTTCCTTTCTTCCCTGGAAGAGACATCAGGGGTCAGCTAAGTCAGCCCCTTCCTTTTACAGATGAGGAAACTGAGGTCCATTGAGGGAAAGAGACTTGTCCAAAATTGTGTTGGTTGTAAGTGAGTAGAGCAGGGACCTTCATCCTCTAATTCCAAACCCACCATTCTTTCCACTTCATTTCGTTGCCCCACCACCCTCCCCTTCCCTGGCCTCCCCCCTCTATACAAATGTCCATTCCATTAGTTACCATTCTGTGGAAGTTTTCCTATTTGGGGCTTGGCAAATAATTTGTGAGACGGCCTCTCCTTGGTGATTCTAGGAAGGAGACTCTGAGTGTTTGAAAAGAGAGCTTCCTTGTGGTTGGAGGGGCCACTCTTATGGGACCTTGCTACTTTGATTCTGTAATGCTCAGGCAGTGTTCTCCTGAAAGCCGTCTTTATTTTCTTCATAAAATTCTTCTTCTTATTTTCTGGACTTTGTTGTGATTCTAGGTCGCTCCCACTGGAAGATTCCTCTTTGGGCACCAGTACATTTTGTTTAACTAGGTTGGTAGACACAGCTCTATGCCACCTTAGCAAAGAGAGGATAACTGTAATTAAGGTCCTTTAAGTAAATAAAATTTGAAAAATCATGAAAACAAACTTTCAAGGGTTGACCACATCTACCCAGTACCCACACAAATGGCCCACTGAATTAACACAGCAAGGGAAAAAAAGGTCAATTTAATCAGTCATTTGGACATTTGTAGATAACCAGGTGATTGATTCATGGATGTTTTTGTTTGTTTAAGCAACTGTTTGGTTTTATATAGATCCAGGCATATGTGGTCAGTTACAGGCATGGCAACCATCCAGTTAGGGCCTATAGGACCCGTAAAAGTAGAATTTCAGGACAACGAGTTAACTAGTTATTTATGTGATGATTTAAGGATTGCAAAGTACTTTCCAGGAACCAGCTCAGTGTTTGGGAGGCTCCTGGTGAAAGTGTAGGAGAGAAGAGGTATTAGTTTGTCTAGCAAACTGAAGGTCTACAGAGTTGCTGTGCTGACCTCATTGTTGTAGGCCGGTGAAACCTGGACAGTCCAGCAGCACCAGGCCAGGAAATCGAATTGCTTCCATCTGAATTGTGTTAGGAAGATTCTGAAGATCACCTGGTAGGATGAGGTACCAGACACTGAGGTCCTTTCTTGAACTAAACTGCCAAGCTTTCAGACTCTGCTGCAGAGAGTACAACTCCAATGGGATGGCCAGCTTGTTTGAATGCAAATTGTACCCTTGCCAAAAAGATGTTTATGGAGAACTCACACAGGGTGAGTGCTTGCATGGTGGCAATACAAGGACACTCTCACGGTCTCTCTCAAGAACTTTGGAATTGGGGCGGCTAGGTGGTGCAGTGAGTAGAGCACTGGCCCTGGAGCCAGGAGGACCTGAGTTCAGATCTGTTCTCAGACACTTAACACACACACAAAAACTAGCCGTGTGACTTTGGGCAAGTTACTTAACCCCAATTGCCATCCAAAAAAGCACAAAATAAAGAACTTTGGAATTGATTGTGTGACATGGGAGACACTGGCACAGGCCTGCCCTGCCTAGCATGCCCACATCAGAGAAGGTGAGCAAAGCAGAATCGACAGCTCAAAGGAAATGCAAGATGCACAAGTTGAGAGTATCTACCCCAAATGTTCCCAAGGACTATTTGTGCCTGACCTATGGGAGAGCCTTCTGAGCCTGTACTGGTCTGATCAGTAGCAGCCGGAAACACTGAAACTTGACTCTAGCATAATGATGTCATTTTTGGTCCTCTTCGAGAACGAAAGACAACAGCCAACCAACATGTTATCTCATTCGATCCTCCCAACAGAGCTAGAAAGGTTTGAAGGAAACATCTGGGTTTGCATCTTCATGTGACTGAGGAGGAAACAGGTTCTTTGGTGCCAAGCGATTTGCCTAATGCCTCCTACATGCCTGGTGATAATATTTCTTAGAATACATTTTTACTGATATACTTAAAAATGTCATTTAAATTTCTCCATGTATCCCTCTCACTTTCCTCAGCTCAGTAGGAACAGCAGCGGTTAGTGATAATGGGGGAAAGGGAAGGAATAAGCATTTATGTCTACTATGTTTCAGGCACTATACTAAGTGCTTTATGAATATTAATTTACAAATATTTGGTGGTAGTAGCAATAGTAACATTTAACACTTTCAAGTTTGCAAAACACTTTATGTATCATTTATTCATCCATTCAATAAGCATTTGTTAAATGCTTACCATGTACCAGGGGAATATGGAGACAAAAAAACAAAGTCTCTGACCTCAACGAGCTTATATTCTATTAGTAGGAAACATTTGAGATACACACCCAGATAGAGTAATATAATCCATGCCTCATGGTGTTTCTTCAACCTGCCAAGGACTCTATAATCAAAGACACTCATTTGAAAAATTAACCTTCACACCCATTTTTTTTTCTACCTCTAATCTCCACAATAAAACCAGACACCTGGAGGTTGAGGTTGATCAGACCCAAAAAGAGGACAGAATCACAGTGGTAGAGTTGGGATGGGAGACTCATCTTACTCACAGATTCTACTGATTCAACAAAGAATACGTAGGGTCATCGTGGTGGCATAGAGTGCCAGTTTGGAGCCAGGATAGCCAGGGTTCAGATTCTGCCTTACACAAGAGTACTAGCTACCTGACTGACCTGGCAAGTCACTGAGCCTTGGTTTCTCATATGTTAAGTGGAATGGTTGGACTCAGGGACCTTTAGGGTCCCTTCTAGACTGAAATATATTGCCCATTTCAGCTACGGAAAAATAAAGCAGTTTAGAGGATAGAGTGAAGACAGAGCTTGACTTGGGGGCAGGAAGACTTCAGTTCAAATCTAGCTTCAGACACTGCCTGGATGACCCTGGATATGTCATTTAATGTTTCACAACCTCTACTTCTGCATCTGTAAAATGGAGATGATAATGCCCCCTATTGTTTTGAGATAACATGTAAAGTGCTTTGCAAACTTTAAAGCATGATATAAATGCTAGCTTTTACTATTTCAGTCAAGTCTTTAAATTTGAACTCAATTGCTTATGATGTTTGGAGCTGCATAAAGTACCAATGTCATTTGAGAACAAGGAGACAGCTTCTGCCAGGTGCCTCCTTTTATCTTTCCAGAGGCCTAACAAACTGTCCCTGTGTTGTAAGGGTGGCCAGGGGAGTAGGAATTGCATCCTTCACTGGCAACCTCTGGGTCTTTCAGTTCAAAAATGGAAAGGGGACCCTGTCTGAAATTTTTTTCTTGAAGATCCAAGGGAAAAAAAAAATTAGTGCCATCACTCTCTGAAAGCAATTTTAATGGTACTATTCTTAAATTTGCATTTCCTATTTTAATATCTCGCCCAGTAGTTAGCTTATTTTGCTTGCAATAATATTTGTCCCAAGGAGCATATTGCTATTTCTTAGCAAAGCAATGAAAACACTAAAATATTTATGGACAACTCCCCATAAAAGTTAATTGTTGCTTCCTTCGTGCTCTGGTCCTCATGAAAAGATCTTACTTGTCTGAAATCTCCCTCATGAAGGTTTCTAGGAGGGTCAAGGAGCAGTCTTCAGGGATGAGAAGACAGCAGGTTGTTTAGAACGACCAGACTGACTTTTGAAGTTCAAATACAGTATTTGAGGAGAAGCTTGAAAGTGTTACATGCATCATTTCAGGGGAGAGATACTGTTTAGCTTTCTCATGGGTCACCGATGATGCTTTTGTCTGTCTTCCATGGCTTGGGACTCGGCAAGGAATGACAGTTACATGATGGAGTTTTAAAATGTTACATAGAGAGGCAGAGCAAGATGAGAGACGAGTGCTACGTATTACATCAGCCACATACACACACACGCACGCACACACACGCACGCACATATACACACACAGACACACACCCCTAAACTTTTCAGAGAAACTGATGAAAAAGCATTTGGTTATAGTGTCACACTGAATGGTGACTAATCAGAGTTGTTGAAATGGTAATCTTGGACTCAGAATCTTGTGGATTACATATCTCAGTGCCAATGTTTTTCCTTCATTCCCAATCATAGAATAAAAACCAGAGTTTAGGGAGGAAATGATGGGATTTTACTTATAGGGCCTGAGACCTATCTCAGACACAAAAAGTTAAGAGGTTCATAGATTTATAATAGGAAGGGAACTGGGAGATCATCTGACCCAACCCCCTCAGTGGTCTGGAACAGGGAGGTGTCAGAAGCAGGATTTGAATCCAAATCCTCAACTCCTAAATTAGGGTTTTTTCCACTGTCTTGCTCCCTCTCTCTATTTCTCTCCCTCTCTCTCTTCCCCCTCTCTCCACTTCTTTGTCCCTGTCTGTCTCTGTCTTTCTGTCTCTTGCTATTTCTCTCCATCTCTGTCTTTATCTTCTTGTTGCATCCCTGAAGGGCATACACATCACAGATCCATTGACTTGTTGGGGTAGGTCTCTATACTTCCTGCAATATTAAATAGCATACATTTTTCTTCCTTACTATTAAAGTGCTAACATGTAACAAGAAGAAGTTAGGACTCTTTCAACAAGTATGATTCATAATCTATACCACATAATGAAAGGGTTAAGAAAACACATTCATTTGTTATCTTTAAGAGAAAGACATTCTGATTACTCACCTTTCAATTCCTTTTCTTTTGAGGGGCTCATGTTTTCTTTTGGTTGGTGGAAAACTCCTAGGTTGCCGCCCTTTTCCATAAACAGTCTTAAAAGATTCAGAAAAATACCTTGGAAACTGATACATTGCTACTGAAGAGGTGTGCTAGCTTTCTGAGGCTGGTGTATTTATACACTTTTCAGCATAAGGACAAAGGGGCCCATTTCATCTCCTGGCTTGTCTTTGCTCAAACAGCCTTTAGGAATTTCATAGGCTCTCCTCTGATTACCTTTGCAAGTGTTACATGCATTATTTCTGGGTAGGGATAGTATTTAGCATTCCCAGAGGCTGAGACTGATGCACTTGTCAGAGACATGGGACATTCCTTGGTCTATTTCTAAATGTGTGTGGTAAATTTCTCCACAAATGATGAGGGTAGAAAAATGGTGACCTCTGTGTCATGATTTTCAAATTATTTCCATTTGGGCCAATATTAAAATAATTGCGCAAATTAGTAATTTCTTATTATTCCACCAGAATAATAATGAGCATATTTGAGTTCTTGAGGGAAAATGAACTATAAATTTCAGGATAGAGAGTTGGAAGTCTTTTCTGTTGCCTAAAATACATAGTTTTGCTGCTGATGGAAATACATAGTAAAGATAGGAATGTAAGTTTGTCAGGGAGAGAACGATGGCATATTTCAACAAAGTATGGATTGATTCTCTGCCACTCATGCTAATTTTGGCCTAATAATGAACACCAAGGCGGCAGAGGTTCTCCACAGTCCATTTGTGGAAGCATTGATGATAGCAAATGGAAATATTTTGAATATTGTAGATAAACTCACTTACCTCGGCAGCACACGCTCCAGGAATGTGCACATAGATGCACGTGTTGTTGTGCATGTTGTCAGAGCTCAGTGTTTGGCAGACTCCAAAAGAAAGTGTGGGAGGGAAGAGGTATTAGGGTGCCTACCAAACTGAAGGCCTGCAGAGTCATTGTGCCGACCTCATTGCTGTATGCCCCTGAAACCTGAACCATGGCACAAAACCAGCCCCTTCCATCTGAATTGTCTTAGGGAGTCTAAAGGTCACCCTGCAAGATAAGGTACCAGACACCGGCCGACGTCCTTCCTTGAGCTGAGGTGCTGAGTATTCAAACTGTACTGCAGAGAGTGCAACCCCAAGGGACTGGTCATGTTGCTCAAATTTCAAACATACTTATGCCTAAAAGACTATTTTACAGAGAGCTCACACAAGCCAGTACTCACATGGAGGTCAGAAGATGCAATACGAGGACATTCTCAAGAAGTGTCTGAAGTACTTTGATATCAAATGGGAGTTATGGGAGACACGGGCACAGGGCCACACAGTATGACTCGTCCATATCAAAGAAGGCACTGTGTTCTACGAGCAAAGCCATATTA
>NW_027185761.1:50743045-50792526 GCF_028583685.1 Petaurus breviceps papuanus
GAGAGAGAGAGAGAGAGAGAGAGAGAGAGAGAGAGAGAGAGCAGCAGAGATTCAGTGCCTGGTGGGGAGCAGCAGAGATGTGATGCTGTGGTACAGCACCAGGGAAATGACTTCACCAGATGATGCCCATGGCTTTGCAGTGACATAGGTGAGAGCTGTCCCTCCACGAGTGCTTTGGGGGCAGTCCTTACAAAAACATAGACTTTAGGCCTCTCAAAGCATGTTGAAGCTTCTAAGGCAGAGCCCCCGATGACACCCCTCTGAGGATCATATTTTGTAACTGATCTGTGATCCCCGACAGCACAAGGTCACATCTGCCTCCAACCAGATGGTGTTTGCTCTAATAGAATCTTTGTGATATAGCCCCATCTCTGGCTCACATTCCTTGAATCAATGCTACTACCCAGGAGAAAATGCTGAACAGGTGTCTATGGCCACTGGGTGGCAGCAAACTCTTGGTTTTCTTTCCCCTTTACTCTTCAATTTTCTTGTAGCTGAGTTATTGTGATAATTTGAGAAGCCAAATATATAATTTGAGAAGCCATATATAAAAATACATCATTATCCTAAAGTCTGGTTCTGATATTTCCCCAAATGGAAATTACTTTCATTTGGGGAAAATTCACAGAATTCAGAAACGAGGGGGAAATGTTTTTTTTTTTTTTCCCTGTGTGTCTGAATTCAATGATTTTATGGAACAGAGGAAGGGACTAGAAAGTCACATGTCCTTGGAGCTGGAACTCACTGGATATAAGTTAAAGCAGGATGGATTTGTCTCCTGAGGAATCCTTGAGCAATTTCTTCTGTTTTGTTTAACGTGGGGTAGTTGGGATTTCCTTTAGTTATTTAATAATAATAAGTAGAATTTATATAGTGATGTACACAAAATGATAATAGTATAGATCATATAGGAAGTATATGTGTATGTATATATGCATATGTTTAAACACACACACACACACACACACACACACACACATATATATATATATATACACATATACAATATCATTTGACCCTCACACTAACCCTGAAAGATAGGCACTATTATTATTATCCCCATTTACAGATGAGGAAAATAAGGCAGACAGTGGGTTAAGTTGATTTGCCCTGCTTCACAGAGCTAGTAAGTGTCTGAAGCTAGATTTGAACTCAGATCTTCCTGACTCAACACTGGGTTCCCATCTCACTTCTGACAATTGTTGGTACTGAAACCATGGACAAGCCACTTAAGTTCTTTGAGCCTTAATTTATCCTTTTGAAAAATGGTGAATATAACAATAATATCTGTAGTCACTCTCTCATGGGGTTGTAGTGAAGATGAAATGAGAAGATAGTAAACAACAATCTAGTGAAGGAGGTCCTATTATTATCTTCATTTTATAGACGAGGAAAGTAAGGCTTAGAGATATTAAGCCTCATGTCCATGGTTTCACAGCTAGCAAGTGTCAGAGACTAAAACTGAGCCCAAGTCTCTCCTGACTTCACCACACCAGGCTGTCTATCTGATAATGTATGCAAAATTTAAAGTGCTATGTACATATCAATTATTATTATTATTTCTATACTTTGGCTATGGAAAGCTGGTCCACCAGATGTCTAATCACCCCTACTAGATTATAAACACCATGAAGATAGGCACTAAATTTTGTTTTTGTAGCATCTGAGAAAATGCACATAGTAGGTGCTTTGACTTATCCGTCGCAAGTCTGAATACCTGTGGTAAAGAAATGGATGATTTTTGTTGTTTAGTTGTTTCAATAGTGTCCAACTCTTTGACTACATTTTTTTTTTGGCAGAGACACTGGAGAGGTTTGCCATTTCCTTTTCCGGCTCATTTTACAGATGAGGAAACTGAGGCAGACAGGATGAAGTGACTTGGTCACACAGCCAGTCAATGTCTGAGGCCAGATTTGAACTCATGAAGATAAGTGTTCTTTGATTCCATCCAAGCCCAGTGCTTTAGGTGCTATCGCGCCACCTAGCTGTCAAGTTTTCTGATGAGAGGATCAGAAATGCAGAGCAGGTTGGCTAGTACTTTAGCGATTCTCAGCGGCACTCCTCTCATTTTGTAGATAAGAAAACTATAGCCCAGTAAAGGGAAGCGACAAGGTCACACAGGAAGTGAGTAGCTAATCTAGTCAAGATCTTTATAGATATAAAATTGGAAGGGATATTTAAAGTCATCTGGTCTCGTCCTCTCAGCTTTACAGATGAGAAAACTGAGATTGAAGGAAGCTGAATTTACTTGCCCAAAATGACAGGGTAATGGTGGCGGGATTTGAACTCAGGTACACCAAGGGTTTGGCACCTTTTTTGTGACTTGAACCCCTTTGATAGTCTGACCAAGCCTTATGGACCCCTTCTCAGAAGAACGCTTTTTAAAATGCATAACATAAAATACATAGGATTGTAAAGGAAACCAAAGCTTTATGAAAATTTTGCTCAGTCATTTCAAGACTCTTCATGACCCTATTTGGTTGTTTTTTTTTTTTTTTTTGGTAAAGATACTAGAATGGTTTTCCATTTCCTTCTTCAGCTTATTTTACAGATGAAGAAGTTGAAGCAAGCACAGTTAAATGACTTAGCCAGAGTCACACAGCTAGTAACCATCTCTGAGTCTGGATTCGAACTCAGTTCTTTCTGATTCCAGGTCTAGCACTCTATGCATTATACCACCCATGAAAATAGAAATGTAATTTCTCCCACCCAAGTTCATGGAGCCCCTGAAATATATGCATAGCTCCTGAACCATGAGCCACCCTGGTTAAGAATCCCAGCTTTAGAGACAGTGAGTGCTCTTTCAACCATCTTTCAAACTACAGAGATGAAGTTACTTAGAACTGACCCCGAGCTTCCCCATTTGGCCAGATGGTGGGTGTACTCTGTGCCTGTGTTCTTGCTTGTTTAGCTTGGAAATAGTGAGAGATGAAAATAAGATATCAGATTTCTATAGCTGCTACACCTGTTGCTAACACAAGCTTCCCTGGCAGTCAACCAGTTTGGCTGTTACGCAGCAGATTCATGTCCTGGGGTCAGGTTAGCCATGGTTCTCTTCCCCCACCCTCCTATAATAGTCATGTTGTGAAAAAAATATAGACAAAAACATTAGAGAAGAATAAAGTAAAAAAAAAAGAATTATGGCTCTCTTTTTTAAAAAATGTTTTTATAAAGAAGAAATATGCCTTTATGCTCTGGAAAAGAGGTCAATAAATTAAGTGCAGGCAAATCTAATCATTTGTTTGATGCCCTGGAGGGACTTCCCTTTGAAACTAAATTCTCTTGTAAAGTGAAGAATGGTCCACAGTGAGCTGATCATCTCCTGAGAATTTCCCACTAATTCAACCTCCCAAAATTTCCTGAGGAATCACAAGACAGAGGAGTCTTTGCAGTGCACTAAGTGAATCTGCCTCTTGCTTTGTCCTGCTTAGTACCACAAAACAAATACCTTTGGCTTTTTTTTTCCTCTCTTGAGAAATGAAGGTATCACTTTTCAAGCAGCAGCCTTGCAAGTGCTATGCTATGGCAAAGTTTACAGGGAGCACCTAGAAACCAGAATGTTCCCCACAGAAACAATTTGTTAAACTTATGGTAGAGCGCATGCCACTTGTGGGAGTCAGCTGGGGGCCAAGATCGATCCTGCAGAAGAAACCATCCCTAAAATGGTGATCACTAATTATTTTCTTTTGTTATTGGTTGCTGTTCCAGGTCAGTATCTATGACTTTGTTTCCTGTTTTCTCATTCTGATGCCTTTGGAATAATTTTAATCCTAATTTGGGTTTCAGGTTTTTTGTTGTTGTTAAAATTGGTAGCACTGATCTAGAAAATTATTTCCAAGTGTTCATCTTTGGGTACCCAATGCCTAGTACCTTGTTTATAGTAGTTATGTAAAAAGTGTTTTTGTTTTATTGATTTGAAATTTTTAATCACATTGGGGGAGAGGGCATCTCTCAGCACGCTGAAAACTCAATATATTCACCAGCTGATATTTTTTTTGCACAGTTGAAAGCAATTCATTCTATGCTTTTCTTTTCTTATTGAATTATGCTTTGGCATCTGTTAACCTGCAGTACAGGGTTAAAGTAGGACAGTAATTTTAGGAAATAAAAAAAGTTTTGGAAGATAGAAGGAATTAACTGTTGGTTTCTGCTAAATCGGAATGGTATATGGCATCTCAAAATCTATGAGCATGTTATGATGAATTCCAACTGGTTCCATTTAATTTCCATCTAGGCACTGTGTCAGTCATGGGAAAGACAGATCTTAAAGAATCTTAAATAGTCCCTGATCTCAAGGAGCTTATGTTCTACATGGTTAACATTTGAAATGTCTAAGACAGGTGGAATCAAATAAAATAATTATTGAGCACTTATAAAAATAATAAACAAAAATTTCAAATATTTTCTGGGACACTTAAAATTCTTATTTGAAGAAATCATTGATACTTTTTGTCTTGGCACAACATATAGTTGCTTCCCTACAAACATTCAAATGCCAGTTAAGTAAATCCAATTAATAGTACCTGTCTGTTTGTCTCTATCTCTCTAGTTTATGGATTGTTAAACAGAAAGGAAGGATGTGGTCTTTAACTTTTATCCCAGGTACTAACATCCTTGTATTTGACTCCAGTTTTGTGGCCATTGTTTTCTTGATTGTGACTAGTCTGGGTTACAGTGGAGGTTGGACTAGGTCCTTGCATTCCAACCTTTATTTGCATCTTCTCTGGAGGGCAGAGGCCACATTGACTCCTTTCCGGGTCTTTTCAGACTGTTCCCTGGGAAGGCATTTAAAATGTGAGCTTTTCTTGTGCACCTTCCTCTCTTCACTATCTCTTTTCCCTCCGGAAATTTAATCAACACATTTTGTTACAGCAATTAGCTTGTTTTTTAGCCCAGGAGCAATATAACAGCCCTTAGGTCCATGTAGTCTTTTATGAAGTTTACACCAGATGAAAATTATTAATAAAATCACTATAACCCTGTTAGAAAAATCTGCGACATTCAATCAGAGTTTTGGCTCTGCCCGAAATAATCATGTTTGTTTCACTCTAGCAAACCCCAGGCCTTCTTATATTTGAGGCAAAAATGAGTCTGCAGCCAATGTTTAGGGAAAAGAAGTAAGCAGAGCAGAATACCGTGCTGGGTGATGGTAACAGCAGCAGGAGTTGCCTATACCGATGAAATCACTGGGCTTCTTCTGTGTGAGACTTATATAGTAGTAGAAGCTGCAGCGGCAGATAGAGTACTCTGCCTGGAATCAGGAAGACTCATCTTCCTGAGTTCAAATCTGGCCTCAGACACTTAGTAGCTGTGTGACCCTGGGCAAGTCACTTAACCCTGTTTGCCTCAGTTTCCTCATCTGTAAAATGAGCTGGAGAAGGACATGGCAAACTGCTCTAGTATCTCTGCCAAGAAAACCCCAGATGGGGTCACAGAGAGTTGGACAGGATGCAACAACAACATTACTGTGTCTATTACTGGACAGTGAGACAGGGAGAGGAGGTTGGGGGAAAGAACAGACTTTTGGGGGAACTTTAGGGCTTGCAGAAGAGAGTACAATCAATAGCTTCAGTCTTAGTTGTCTGTCCCATCATGCTTGTAGGAGCCAACGAGTTGCCTTGGCTTCTCCCTTCTCTGCACCGTTCTTCTTTGCTCTCTGTTTCCCTCCTTGTCTGTTGTCCCTCCAAACTCTTTCCCACTCCTCTCATTATATCCTGGGGTGTGCTGGGGAGCATCCCCACAGCTGCTGCTCAGCTCTTGTATTCTTTTGTTCTTTCTCTCAAACTGTAAGAGTCCCTTTAAGAGTTCCTAGAAGAGACTCAAGTCGTTTTCTGGTTCAAACTTTAAGATGGTTCCACATAACTTGTGGAACTGAGAAGAAATCCCTGTTCATCTGAATGACAAATCCCAGGATTCCATTCCCTTCTTTACATTTGTAATCTTTGTTTATATAGTGGAATCCCATAGTAAGCAATTACTCAATGTTTATTGCCTGACCATAAGAGAGGTGGTATCTAAGGTCAACATTAAGGAGAACATTATATATTTAAAAACGCCATTTCTTAAATCACCCAGAAATGACTATACAATATGTTGTAATAATTGTAGATAGAGAGGACTAAGGTCTTTTTGAGAAATGGCACTCTGTATCAGGAAGCTGTTGGATATGACCTATGTAAACAATTGAATGAAAATTTTATTTTCACTATCCCCATTTTAACTATTTATCAGGAAACTACCAGAACTTTTACTCAACTAGAAGAAAAAGAAAGCAAAAACAAACGAAGGTTTAATTGACAGGAAAACTGATTAGTAGGGTGAAATTCTGTTATCTTAATGTTAATAACATCAACAACAATAATAATAGCTAGCATTTATATAGCTCATTAAGATTCTCAAAGTGCATTCTATATAGAATTGCATTTAGTCCTCTCAACAATCCAGTGAGCTAGCTATTTATTATCCCCATTTTACAGATGAGAAAACTAAGACCAAGTGAGTCTGTTACTTGTCCAGCTCTCTCTCTGTCTTTCTCTCTCTTTGTTGGTCTGTCTGTCTGTCTGTCTGTCTGTCTAGCTATCCATCCATTATGGCGCCTAGCTAGTTTATATGTAAGGGCTTTACATATGGATTACATTCCAGTGTTATTACACTCTCATTACTATTTTTTTCTTCCTGGTTTCTCCACGAGGAAAGAGAGGACATAAGGAAATCAGAAGGAACACCATGAGTTACTTCTAGCTAAGAATGTTAGAAAGGTCAATTAAGGCTGTTATTTGTTAGTTTGATCAGCCCAAGAAGGTGGAGTAGCCTATTTGTTTGGTAGGACAATGAAGAGGACATTTGAGGTTCCCAAAGATTATGTCCTGGCATACCAGTGTGCTGTGAATTTTGCTGGCTGTGACACTAAATTTTGGATATTAAATTTTTACAGGTAAAAAAGAAAATTTATGAGTAATTTTGTTTAATATAAATCTTACTTCAATATCATATGTAGTGGGATGAATATAGCACCTATAAACAAAATTTGCCTTGTTCCCATACACACTTCTCTCAAGCCGTATCACACCATGAATTTTCAAAGAATCCAACAAAATCACTGCTCCAGTCGAGCAGTGGGCTTGAGGCTCCCAATTCACCCTTGGTGCTGACAACTTACATTTTTAGTGTGTTCTTGCTCAAAGAAAGAATAAGGTGCCCAGAGCCAAAAAAATGTTTAAGAACCATTCTTCCAGAATCACATTCAGCATGAAGAGACATACACTATTAGAGACATGAGGGAATTGAAGTCTCCTAAGGGAAGGACAGATGAGAAAGGTTAATTTATTTTTTTTTCAAAGTAAAGGCATTTCAAGAAATAGTATAGTAAGAAATACAGCAATATGGTATTTCCCTATAGACCTGGGGCACCCTCTCCTGTAAATACATGTATCAATGGCTGGAGTGGACATGTATAGAGAATGGGGGTGGCCAAGGTACACCTGTGGAGGGGTGACACACAGCTTCATCCTTTCAGGATTACAGATACATTTAGATGTTGGCTTCATGCTGTGCTCACTGGCCTTGTATGGCAGGCTCGCTTTGCTGGGCATGTAGTCTTTACCAGGTGTGTGGGTGTATAGTGTGGTGTATACTTTCTATTGCATCCATCCTGGACTTTCATGGTCACTTTTTGCCAATGTTGAAGTGGTCTTTAAAAAAATATAGTAAATATATATATATATATGTATGTATGTGTATATGTGTGAGTATGTGTATATACATGTACACACAGTCATATATATGCTTATATATCACATACACACTCAATATACATATATGTATATATGCACACACATAAAATTCTGAAATTAAAAGCAAATGTCTATACACAGCAAAACTCTAAAAGACTATTTCATATAAAACCTGAATCTTCATTTTACACCATTTGCTTTTTTCAAGAGTATATAATAAATTCTATATATTACTTTCAAAACTGTTCTTCTTGTCTGTGCTTCTCTCTATATTTTGGCCTCTGGTTCTTACAGATCTAGGCAGTTTTCATTTATGATTTCTTGAAGTATAGTGTTCAGGTCTTTATTACTATTTTAAAAATCAAGGAGTCCACTGATTCTTAAATGTTTTCTCCTTGACCTGTTTTCCAACTGAGTTGTTTTTGGTATCAGATGTCTTATATTTTTCTAATATTTTAAATTTGTTCCAATATTTCTTTTAGTCTTAAGCAGCCATTGGTTTCTGTTTGTTCTTTCTAGTTTTCAGAGAGTCCATTTCCATTTCCATTTCAGAGAGTCCATATAAAGGGTAAACTTTATACTTTCTCTTCTAAGCTACTTAATTCCCCTTCTAAATATTTCCTCACATATTTCATCTTGTTTTTTTAAACTCGCACTTGATTTCTTTCTTTGTTGTTCAGTCATTTGGTCATGTCTGACTCTTTGTGACCTCATGACAGATAGCATACCCAAGCCCTTCTATCCTCCACTATCTCTTCAAGTCAGTCCAAGTTCATGTTTGTTTCCATGATATTATCTATTCATCGCATCCTTGGCCATCCTCTTCTCCTTTTGCCTTCAATCTTTCCCAACATCAGGGTCTTTTCCAACGAGTCCCATCTTCTCATTATGTGGCCAAAGTATTTCAGCTTCAGCTTCAGTATTTGACCTTCCAGTGATTATCCTGAATTAATTTTTTTAAAGTATTGACTGATTTTGTCTTGTTCTGTGAGGCACTGTCAAAAGTCTTTCCCAGCACCACAGTTTGAAGGCATCAGTTCTGCAGCACTCACCTTTCCTTATAACCAGCTCCCACAGTCCTGCATTGCTAGCGACCGTAGCTGTGACTACATGGACCTTTGTGGGCAGAGTGATACCTCTGTTTTTTAATAAGCTGTCCAGATTTGTCATAGCTTTCTTTCCAAGAAGCAAGTATCTTTAAATTTCATGGCTGTAGTCATTGTCTGTGGTGATCTTTGAGCCTAAGAATGTAAAATATGACACTGGTTTTATTTCTTCTCCCTCTATTTGCCAGGAAATGATGGGACCAATTGACAAGATCTTCACTTTTTTATGTTAAGCTGCTAGTTAGCTTTTACACTTTTCTTTTTCACCTTCATCAAAAGGCATCTTAATCCTCTTCACTTGCTGCTAACAGACTGGCATCATCTGCATAACTGAGATTGTTGATATTTCTCCTGGCAACCTTAATTCTGGCTTTTGACTCACCCAGCCTGGTATTTTGCATGAAGTGCTCTTTGTACAAGTTAAATGAATAAGGTGACAAGACACAGCCTTGTCATACTCCTTTTCAAATATTAAACCTATCAGTTGTTCCACGTTTGGTTCTAACTGTTGCTTCTTGGCCCACATACAGGTTCTTCAGGAGACAAGTTAGATGATCTGGTACTCCCATCTCTTTGAGGACTTGCCACATTTAGTTGTGATTCACACAGTCAAAAGCTTTAGTGTAATCAATGAAACAGAAGTAGATTTTTTTTTTCCTGGAACTCCCTTGCTTTCTCTAGAATCCAGCAAATGTTGGCAATTTGGTCTCTAGTTCTTCCACCTCTTTGAAAACCAGCCTGCTCTTCTGGTAATTCTCATTTCCCATATTGCTGAAGTCTAAGCATAACCTTTCTGGTGTGTGAAATAAGTACAACTATTCAGTAATTTGAAAATCCCTTGGCATTGCCCTTCTTTGGGATTGGGATATAAACTGATCTTTTCCAATCCAGTGACCACTGGATTTTTCCAAATTTGCTGCATATTGACTGCAACACTTGGACAACATCATCTTTTAGGATTTTAAATAACTCAGCTGCAATGCCATCATCTCCACTAGCCTCATTGTTAGCAATACTTCCTAAGGCCCATGTGACTTCATTCTTCAGGATGTCTGGCTCTAGGTCAGCAATCAAATCATCATAATTATCGGTGACGTTAAGATCTTTCTTGTGCGGTTCTTCTGTATATTCTTGCCATTTCTTAATCTCTTCTGCTTCTGTTAAATTCCTACCAGTTTTTGTCTTTTATCATGCTCATTTTTGCATGAAACTTTCCCTTGATATCGGATTTTCTTGAAGCGATCTCTTGTCTTTCTTATTCTATTGTTTTCTTCTATTTCTTTGCATTGCTCATTTAAGAAAACCTTCTTATCTCTCCTTGCTATTCTCTGGAATCCTGCATTCAGTTAGATATATTTTCCCCTTTCTCCTTTCCTTTTCCTTCTTTCTTCAGCTCTTTGCAAAGCCTCATCAGACAGCCATTTTGATTTCTTACTCTTCTTTTTTTGAAATGCTTTTGTTGGTGCCTGCTGTTCAACATTGCAAGCCTCTATCCATCATTCTTCAGGCCCTCTAACTGCCAGGTCAAGCTGCCCCCAGCCCCAATAGTCTAGCTTCCTTATAGGCCCCACTGAACAGCAGGCCACTGCCCCTACCTAGCTACTCACTGCTCCCCCCAATATCCTAACTTCTTCATATATGCTTCACTGCTCACTAGAACAAGGTGTGTCCATGAACTTATATTTCCCACAGAAACAGAAAGTGTGTTCATGAGCTCAACCACAACTACATCCATTGAAGTCTCAGACAGGACCACAGCAAGCAGCCGATAAGAAAGTAGCACCACCAGGATGCCCAAGCAGGATGTAGACTCCCAAACAATGGAAGGGACTTTGCCTAATTAGGCACCTGCACAGGAATCGCAAAAACTGTCCTTTAGGTGAACTTGTGATGTAGAGAGGCTTATTATAATGTCATTATCATACATTCCCTGCCCCCGTGGGTTTTTCTGTATGCTTTGTGGGTAATTGCACACACAGTTCCACTGCAGCTTGGACCCCTCCCCTATTAGCTAATCCTTTAATAAACCTCTCCTGCTTTTTTTTTTTTTAAAGCAATTGGGGTTAAGTAACTTGCTCAAAGTTACACAGCCAGGTGTTTCTGGGTGGGTGCTAAGTGTCTGAGCCCGGGATTCGATCTCCAGGTCTTCTCAACACTGGAGCCGGTGCTCTTACTCACTGTGCTACCTGGCCGCCCCTCCTGCTTTTTTAATATTCATAATTTCTGTTAAGTAAATGCTTCTTTACCCTATAAAAATCCATCTTGCTTTCCTTTGAAATTGCTGTTTCCTCTTGGAATTTAGCCTATTTCATGTGAGGCGTCGATCTCAATAAATGCCTATACTTGGATTAGAGGTGGTCTGACTCTGAATTCTTTGAGACGGTTCCACTACAACATGTCATGAAACCACAACAGAGGGAGTTTGGTGGTCAGTCTCCTGTTCAGATAACTGTCTTCAGTTTAATTTCTTATTGTATTTTCATTCCAAGGCATACGCTAATTGAATGGGATGATGTGTAGAATGCCCACAGTTTTGATGTTGTTTTTTATCAATCTGTCTGTCTTATTTGCTTAGCTTTATATTGAATTCATGTGCGCTTTGTGTTATTTGTTGCTATCTTCTCAAGGCTAAGTTTGACACATCACTCATTGGGGTTCCAGGGTACATGGTGGTTTGTGGGATATCTTTTTTCTCTACTATCATTTCACATTCCCCACTAGTTTTGTTTCCCCCATTCTTAGAGGGTCAACAGCTAGTACTCCAGTTCTATTTAACTCCTTAACATTAATTGACTTTTGGAAAGAGATATTTACTTCAAGAATATAGCAAAAGCAAACATACTGATATTTCCCCAACACCTCAGGAGCATTATTCTTCCTATATCACCTGGGTCTGTGCTTTAGGTGTAGATTAGGTTAAAACTCAACTTGGTTCCTACATAGCATTTGGTTTACTAAGTTCATATGCAAAAGTGATGTCAATGCCAGAGGAATCCCCAAGTTTGCCCTCTGCTCCTTGGGGCATCAATGCTATGTTGACTATAAAACTCGGCCTGGATGTTGATCCCTGGATTCCTGTAGCTTATTTGCCAAAGATTGGAGACTTCATTATTTGTAGTTAGAGTGAAAAAAATATGAAACAAAGGGCAAAGGAAACCCCATTTCTCAGTGGACCACATGGTACAGTCTCTCTCAATGGACACCAGAGCAAAGCTGAAAACAAATGAGGCAAAGAGGAAATGTGAAGTTGAAAGGCCTTTTTGAGGGCCTCTAAAGCCAGTCAGAGAGCCTCCTGGTCATCCCTGGGTCACCCTACTAGAACCATTTACAGAAGGTCAACATGCTGCAGACTCTTAGATGCCCTTACATCCCTCTTCATTACAACTCTCTCAGAAGCAGGCATCCCAGAATCTCTACATGGGGATGCCATCAGACACATTCTGCAGTTATGCTAGACTATGATTTTTGTTGCTCAGTCATGTTTGTCATGTTTGACACTTCACGACCAGATTTGGAGTTTTCTTGGTGAAGATACTGGAGTGGTTGGCCATTTCCTTCCCTAGCTCATTTTACAGAATAGGAAATTGAGATAAAAAAGGTGAAGTGACTTGCCCAGGATCACAGAGCTAATAAGTGTCTGAGACTGGATTTGAAATCAGGAAGATGAGTCATCTTGACTCCAGTCCTGGTGGTCTATCCATTTTGCCTCCTAGCTGCTCCCAGACCCTCATTACATTTGTAATTTAAGTGTGTGTACAATACATATGCAACATATTACTCTTTTGTCTTTGCTTTCCTTGTTTGAATGACTTCACATGAGTTTTCCCATGTTTCTTTGAACTCTCTATATGCATTATTCCTGAAAGTATAGTGCTATATTGCATTCACTTACCATAGTTCATTCAGCCATTCCCCAAACTTTAAACACATATTTTATTTCCAGCTTTTTAGTATCACAAATAAGGCTTCTCTGAATATTTTGGAATACATGGAGTTTTTTCCTTACTGTCATTTAACACCCTTGGAGTATTACTTTCATAGTGGCATCATAGAACCATTGTGCTGACCTCATTGTTGTGTGCCGGTGAAACCTGGACAGTCCAGCAGCACCAGGCCAGGAAACTGAATCGATTCTATTTGAATTGTCTTAGGAAGATTCTGAAGATCACCTGGCAGGATAAGGTACCAGACACTGAGTTTCTTACTCAAACTAAACTGCCAAGTGTTCAGACTCTCCTTCAGAGAGCACAACACTGATGGGTTAGCCACATTGTTCGAATGCAAAATGTACACTTGCCAAAAAAGACTATTCTATGGAGAACTCATGCAGGGCAAGCATTCACATGGTGGTCAGAAGAAGCGATGCAAGGACACTCTCAAGATCTCTCAAAAACTTTGGAATTGATTATGTGACATGGGAGACATGGGTACAGGACTGCTCAGCATGGTGTGCCCACATCAGAGAAGGTGCTGTGCTCCACAAGAAAAACAGAATTGAAGCAGCTCAAAGGAAATGCAGGAGGTGCAGATTTGGAGAATCTATCCCAAATGTTCACATGGGCCTGTGGTAAAGCATGCCGAGCTCATATTGGTCTGATCATCCACAGTCGGACACCCTGAACCTCAAGTTTAGCATAGCGATGTGATTTTGGTCCTCTTCGAGAACGAAGGACAACAGGCAAACCAAACCAGGAGGTATGAGATGTGTAGCATAATTCTATCTCTTCTCCAGCTGGACCACTTGACAGTTCTTTTTATTTTTTTTTAAAGCAATTGGGGTTAAGTAACTTACTCAAGGTTACACGGCCAGTTATTTCTGGGTGTGGTGCTGAGTATCTGAGCCCGGATTTGATCCAGGTCATCCCAGCACTGGAGCCGGTGCTCTTACTCACTGAGCATCCTGGCCGCCCCTAAGCAATTGGGGTTAAGTAACTTGCTCAAGGTTACACGGCCAGGTGTTTCTGGGTGGTGCTAAGTGTCTGAGCCTGGGATTTGATCTCCAGGTCTTCTCAACACTGGAGCTGGTGCTCTTACTCGCTGTGCTACCTGGCCGCCCCAAAGTATATTATTCTTGATATAAGTTGCTGTAGTCTTTTTGCTAGTATTTTATTTAAAATTTTTGCATCTATATTAATGAGGGAAATTGGTCTATAATTTTCTTTCTCTGTTTCATCTCTTCCTGATTTAGGTATCAGTACCATATTTGTGTCATAAAAAGAATTTGGTAGGACTCCTTCTTCATTAATTTTCCCAAATAGTTTGCAGAGCATTGGAATCAATTGTTCTTTAAATGTTTGATAGAATTCACTAGTAAATCCATCTGGCCCTGGAGATTTTTTCCTAGGGAATTGACTGATGGCTTGTTCAATTTCTATGTCTGAGATGGGGTTATTTAAGTAATTTACTTCCTCTTTAGTTAATCTGGACAACTTGTATTTTTGTAAATATTCATCCATCTCCCTAAGATTGTCAAATTTATGTGCATACAATTGGGAAAAATAATTCCTAATTATTGTTTTGATTTCCTCTTCATTGGAGGTAGATTCACCCTTTTCATTTTTGATACTCATAATTTGGTTGTCTTCTTTCTTTTTTTTATCATATTAACTAAGGGTCTATCAATTTTATTGTTTTTTTCATAAACCAGCTCTTAGTTTTATTTATTAATTAAATAGTTTTCTTAATTTCAATTTTATTAATCTCTCCTTTGGTTTTCAATATTTCTAATTTAGTATTTAGTTGGGGATTTTGAATTTGTTCTTTTTCTAGGTTTTTCAATTGCATGCCCAATTCATTGACCTCCTTTTTCTCTAATTTAATCACGTATGCACTCAAGGATATAAAACTTCCCCTAAGAACTGCCTTTAATGCATCCCACAAATATTGGTTTGTTGTCTCATTATTATCATTCTCTTGAATGAAATAACTAATTTTCTTCTATAATTTCTTGTTTGACACACTCATTCTTTAGGATCAAATTGTTTAATTTCCAATTAGTTCTTAGTTTGTCTTTCCATGGCCCTTTATTGCATATAATTTTTATTGCATCATGATCTGAGAAGGATACATTTAATATTTCTGCCTTACTGCACAGAATTGTGAGGTTTTTATGCCCTAGAACATGGTTGATTTTTGAGTATGTTTCATGAACCACTGAGAAGAAAGTATATTCCTTTTTTTCCCCATTCAGTCTGCCTCCTTAACTTCTTTCTTGTTTACTTTGAGGTTAGATTTATCATGTTCAGAGAGGGGGAGATTAAGGTCCCCCACTGGTATTGTTTTGCTATCTATTTCTTCCTCTAATTCCCTTAACTTCTCCTCTAGGGATTTGGATGCTATATCACTTGGTGCATATATGTTAAGTAATGATAGTGTTTCATTCTCGATGGTGTCTTTTAGCAGGATATAGTTTCCTTCCTTAACTCTTTTAATTAGATCTATTTTTGCTTTTGCTTTATCTGAGATAAGGATTGCTACCCCTGCTTTTTTCACTTTAGCTGAGGCATAATATATTCTACTCCAGCCTTTTACCTTTACCCTGTGGGTATCCCTTTGTTTCAAATGTGTTTCTTGTAGACAGCATATTGTAGGATTATGGTTTTTTAATCCATTCTGCTATCCACCTCTGTTTTATGGGAGAGTTCATCCCATTCACATTCACAGTAATGAGTATCTGTCCCTTCCCCTCCATCCTATTCCCTCCCCTGCTTATGGTTTTGTTTCTCCCTTCCCCTCCTTGAGGGTTTTCCTTCTGATCACCACCTCCCTCAGTGTTCCCTCCCGGCAACCCCCCCCCCTTTTTTACCTACCTTCTCCCCTTACTACTATTTCCCTCCCCTTTAATCCCCCACCCCCTTTTTGTCCCTCCTTTACTCTCCTACTGCCTATAGGACACAATAGATTTTTATATTTATCAGAGTATGTTATTCCCCCTTTGACCCAAACCAATGAGAGTAAATTTCATACAGTGCTCCTTTCCCTCTCTCTTTTCCCTCTATTTAATGAGTTTTTGTGTCTTTTCACATTAGAATCTTAAACTTAACTGATTATGTTGATCCCTCTTTGAACTAGAACCAATAAAAATAATGTTCAAATGATGTTCCTTTCCCTCTTTCCTTCCCCTCTATTATAGTGTGTTTTTACGCCTCTTTGTATTGCATAATTTACCTTTTTCTGTCTCATCCTTTCCTTTTATCCCATTGCAGTCCCTTTGATCCCCTTTATAAGGTTTTTTTTTAATATCATCAGCTTAGTTCATTTATACCCACATCCTCTATCTATGTATAGCCCTTTTAAGGGTCATGATAATCATATAAATTTTGATATTGACAGTTATTAGCTTCTCATATAGGGATGTGAATATTTTGCTCTTATTGCATCCCAAGTTATGTGCATGTGTGTGTGTGTGTGTGTGTGTGTGAGTGTGTGTTTTCCTTGTTTACCTTTTTATGTCTTTCTTGAGTCTTGTAATTGGAGATCAAATTTTCCATTGAGCTCTGACTTTTTCATCAGGACAGTCTGGAAGTCCCTTATTTCATTAAATGACCATCTCCTTGCCTGAAAGATTATGTTCAGTTTTGCTGGGTACTTAATCCTGGGTTGCAGTCCTAGCTCTTTTGCCCTACAAAATATCAAATTCCAATCCCTCCAATCTTTTAATGTAGAAGCTGCTAGGTCCTGTGTGATCCTTACTGTAGTTCCACGATATTTGGATTGTTTCTTTTTGGCTGCTTACAGTATTTTCTCCTTAATCTTGTAATTCTGGAATTTGGCTACTATATTTCTTGGAGTTTTCAATTTGGGATCTCTTTCAGGGGAAGTCCGGTGAATTCTTTCAATAACTATTTTATCTTCTCATTCCAGGACTTCAGGACAGTTTTCTTTGACAATCTCTTGGAAGATGTTGTCCAGGCTGCTTTTTTCATCATGGCTTTCCAGTAGACCAATAATTCTTAAGTTATCTCTCCTGGATCTGTTCTCTAGGTCAGTTGTTTTTCCAGTGAGATATTTTACACTTTCTTCCAATTTTTCAATCTTCATGTTTTGTTTGATTGACTCTTGGAGCATCATAAAGACCTGATCTTCAATTTGATTGATTCTATGTTTTAGTGAATTATTCTCTTCAGTTAGTTTTTGAAGGTCCTTTTTAAAGGGAGGTATTTTCTCCAATTACTTCACTTATTTTACTTTTTAAGGATTTATTTTCTTCAGTGAAACTTTTTTTCCAATTTGGTCACTGTAGATTTAAATTTGTCTTCTGCTTCCCTTATAAGGCCTTTAAAATCTTTCTTGAGCTCCTCCAAGAGTGCTTTTTGGGCTTGAGGCCAATTCATATCTCCTTCTGTGGTCTCAGGTATGACTATAGAGTCCATGTTGTCCTCTGTATTTGGTTATTCTTGCTCACTATAATAAGCTCTAATCTGTCTTCCCCTTCTCCTTCTCAGCTTCCTTCCTTCCCATTGTAACTTCCTATTTCCTAATTTCTCAGTGCCTGGTTTTTGGCTTTGTGTGCTATAGCCTCTGGGTGTGTAGATTGAGGCCTAGGCAAGGGCTCTCAGTGTTTCTGTTAAGTTATGCTGATGCTCACAGAGTACTCTGTGGAGGAGTGGTGGTCACTCCAGATTTCTGCCTCTATGTCCCTGGACTGCTGCTCAGGCAGGCTTTTGCTGTGGTCACATGAGGTAGGGCTTGTTGGGACCCCTTCCCTCTTCTCCTCAGACTCCTTGCTGCCTCAGTTAAACACCCCTTCTCAATGACTCCCAAGCCTGAGGCTATTTTCACTGTCTCAGGATTTCACTCTGAGTGGGACACTTATCTCAGGGTTTTCTAGGTCAGGGAGGGGGGATCAGAGCAGCCAGAGTTCACTTTGTCATCCTAGGCTCTGGAAATTCAGGCAAGCAGTTTCTAAACTTCAAGGCTGGGGGCTGATAGTCCCAGAAGAAGCTCCTGTCTCTTCCGGGGGCCCTGAGCCCTTTCTTACATGGCTCCAATGGATCCTCCAATTCCGTGGTGAGATGCTGGTGAGACAGCTACGAGTCACCCTTGGGGTGGGTGAGTCCGCCGGCTGGGGCTCCTTCTCTCTCTGCTGTAGTCTGCTCTCTCATCTGAGATGTTGCAGCCCCCACGTCCTCTGCACTCCCCCTGTCCTGACCCACATGGGTACTTTCCTGGGCTGGATTCTGCCAGGTTCTGTCTCCCAGTGGATTCTGACATTCCAAAATCCTTTCTGATTCACTTTTTAAAGTTTAGTGATGGTATTCACAGAGGAGCTTAGAAAAGTTACTGCTTCTGTTCTGCCATCTTGGCTCCTAAAAATGATCAATTTTTAAAAAGGAGTGTGTAGTTTTTTAAAGGCCACCCAGCCTCTCCTTTCTATTCAATTCTGAGTCCAGGCCATTCTTCATTTGAAGTGGCTGTCCATTGTATATTTACTAATGGTGTAAATCTATGGTCTGTCCACATCAGTGGCAATAAACATTCTTCATCCCTCCATATTTGAAAGAGGAGAGAATGAGCTTGGTGATACCAAGGCAGCTCCAGTAATAGCATTCTTGACTGCCTCATGGATGTCAGGCATTTAGAACAATAGAGTTCCTCTCTTCCCTCTTTAAGCCTCTTCAGATCTCAGTAATTAGGGACTACAAGTATCCTCTGGTTGTCAGCTCTGACTCTCATAATGATAACAACTCATCTTGATATGGAACTTCAAGTTTACAAAGGGCATTTTTTTATGTTGTGGGTCACCCAAGAGGAAGTAGATGGTTTTTAAACTGACCTATATACCTCCAACCTCTAGACTCTGTTATAAGGCATTAATCCTAAGCCATATAGGCAGAATTCTCTTGACTCTAAGCTCAGTACTCTTTCTACTATAGTTAGGATTTAAGGCAATTCTTGAAAACTGGAATTGTTTCATTCTTTATATCTGTAGATCTATTGCCTAGAACACAGCATCTTATTCTCTAAGGTGATCTTCAGAATCTTTCTAAGACAATTTAAATGGAAGCAATTTGGTTTCCCAGCATGGGGCAGGTAGACTGACCAGGTTTCACAAGCATATAACAATGAGGTCAGCACAAAGGCTCTGTAGACCTTCAGTTTGGTGGTCAGTCTAATACTTCTCCTCTCCTACATTTTCCTTTGGAGCCTCCCAAACACTGATCTAGCTCTGGCAAATCATTTGGAAACCTCATTATCAATGTGTACATCCCTCAAAAGTACACTGCCAAGGTAAGGAAACATCCACAGCATTCAAAACTTCTCCATTTACTGTCCACATCTGGGTGGTGTGGTGCTGGCTGATGGAGCACCTGTGTTTTCTTGGTGTTAATTGCTAGGCCAAAATTAGCATGAGCAGCAGAGAATCAATCCATACTTTGTTACATCTCAGCTTCAGAGGCTGCATTGAGTGCGCAATCATCTGCAAACAGAAAATCAAGCACTAACACTCCTTCCACTTTGGTCTCAGCTTGTAGTTTTTCAAGTTGAAGAATCTACCCTCAGTGTGGTATCTGACCTTGAAGTCATGTTCATCCTCAATGAAGGTGTTTGACAACATGACTGATAACATCATGCTTAAAAGCATAGGAGCAAGCACAGAGGCTTGTTTCACTCCATTGGTGACTGGGAAAGCATGAGAGCCTCATCCATTATCCAGAACCCCAGGAGTAGCCACATTGTTCAAATGCCAAATGTATGCTTTCCTAAAAAACCATGTAAGGACACTCTTAAGGTCTTGTTTAAGAACTTTGGAATTGATTGTGTGACATGGGAGACACTGAAAGAGGACCACCCAGCATTGTGTGTGCTCATCAGAGAAAGTGCTGTGCTCTCTAAGCAAAGCAGAAATGAAATAATTCAAAAGAAACGTGAAATGTGCAAATTTAGAGAATCCACCCCAAATGTTCAAATGGACTATTTGTACCCAATTTGTGGTAGAGCATTTTGAGCTTGTGTTGGTCTGGTCAATCATAGTTGGATGCATTGTAACTTGACCCGTAACATCGTGATGTCATTTCCCAATCAACCAACCAAAAATAGTACTGATATACAGTAGACAGTTGACAAGTCCTCTTGTTAGGTAGGGTTGCAGGGGGTGGTGGTGGGTAAAAGTCACTCTCACTATTCCCTTCAATTTATATATCAGGTTTAGTTCCTGGCCCCAGGCAGTTTGGAAGTAGAAATAGAAGGCATTCATTTGTCAGTGACCTCATAAAGCCAAGGAGAAAGGGAAAGAAGGAAATGATAGCCTCAGGCATGGAATGACTTGGCCATGATGATGATAGCCTTGGTCATTTTCCAGAGGGGTAGGATACACTAACCTGCCACTGATTTCAAAATTATAAATGGGTAGAACTTTATACATTTTCCAGGTGATTTATCTCCTTCAGGAATATTAAAAGATAAAGAAAATAGCTTGCATACACTTAAAAACTTACATTAGGCAAACAATTGGGGGTCATTTAATGTTCAATTTCCTTCTGTCTGGGATTAGAGTGAAATTTGAAAATATAGAAACAATTTTTAAGGCATAATATGAAATTTTTTTGTTTTTGTTTTGAGAGTAGTAGATTTTTCCTGTCTGCAAAGAGAGATCTTGAGTGTAATAAGAGGAGATTGCTTTGGAGCAATATTTTAAGTGAAATGGAAATATTTATTATTATTCCAGTTAGCAGTCTTTTAATGCCTTCTCTAGAGATGGGCAATAGTCTGGATCCATATATGTAAGCTACTAAGATTTGGAGTTTTTCACTTATCCCCTGAGGCAAGGAAATTTTGAATAGGTTGAGACTGGGGTAGGATTTTGAAAAGAACCCAAGGGAAAAAGAAGAGGGGGGCAGGTTCAGCAGAGTCAAGATAATGGAGTACCTTCTGAAATCCATGTAAAATGGGACTCTGAACAAACTTCGGAGCTACAGAATCCACAAAATGACACAGAGAAGCTAACCTCCCACTGAGGACAGCCCAGCAGACCAGTAGGAATTGGCCAACTCAGAGCTCTGGGAGCTGAGCCCAGGCCCATGTGAGTCGGAGGTTTTAGCCCCAGGGTGGGTCTGACCAGCTGCTGGCCAGAGGGAATCTAGATCACCAGCAGCTGTGGCCATTTCCAGATTTATCAACACATAGATGTGAAGGACAAAGAAAGAGGTAAGTGCAGTGTGGACTTTGGGACCAGTAGTTGGGAGAGCATTGGCTTTTGCCCCTAGGGTGAGAAGCCACTGAGACACCTTGGCTCAGCTGGTGCCACATGGCTGCTTCAGCTCCTGGCCTGAAGAGTGTAGGGGGACCAAGTGACCAGTCTGAGGGGTAATCGCTCTTGCTTTAACCTGCTTGGATCTGGATTGCAGTCTAGGGTGGAGATCCTGGGGTGCATGACCAGCTTGCCAGAGCATGTGGAGGCCTCAGAGAGGGCACCAAAATAATACCTCCGGCAGCTGAGAAAACCCCAGTGTTTGGGACGAAAGCTCCCCTGTCTGGTGGTAGAGTCCTACTGTGGCAAAAAGCTCAAGTCACCGAGGGGGGACATGACCAGGCAAAGGAAGCAAAACAAACAGGAGATTACAACATTAGACTCCTATTCTGGGGACAAAAAGGATAAAAGCATGGAACAGGAAGAAGACAGTGAAGTCAGAATTCCTGCACCAAAAGCTTCAAAGGAAAATACAAGCTGGTTACAGGCCATAGAGGACCTTAAGAAGCAGATAAGAGAAGTGGAGGAAAAATTGGGAAGAGAAATGAGAATGATGCAAGAAAATCACAAAATGAGAGTCAACAGCCTGACTGAGGAAAATCATACCTTAAAAAACAGACTAACTCAATTGGCAAAAAGAGGCTCAAAAAGGCAATGAGGAGAAGAAAGCCTTAAAAAGCCAAATTTGTCAGATGGAAAAAGAATCTCAAAAGCTCAATGAGGAGAATCATTCCCTCAGATTTAGAAGGGAGCAAAGGGAAGCTAGTGACTTTATAAGAAATCAAGATTCTGTTAAACAGATCCAAACAAATGAAAGAATAGAAGGCAATGTGAAATATCTCATGGGAAAAACCACTGACCTGGAAAATAGATCCAGGAGAGATAATTTAAAAAATATTGGACTACCTGAAAGCCATGGTCAAAGAGAGAAACTAGAAATCATCCTCCAAGAAATTCACAAGGAAAACTGCTCTGATGTTTTAGAACCAGAGGGCAAAATAGAGGTTGAAAGAATCCATTGATCCCCTCCTGAAAAAGACCCCCAAAAGAAAATTCCTAGGAATATTATAGACAGGTTCCAGAATTCCCAGATCAAGGAGAGAATATTATGAGCAGCCAGGAAGAAGCAAGTTGAATATTGTGGAAACACAATCAGGATAACATAGGATCTGGCAGCTTCTACACCAAGGGATTGAAGGGCCTGGAATATGATATTCTGAAGGACAGAGGAGCTGGGATTTAAACCAAGAATCACCTACCAGCAAAACTGAGTATCATGTTTCAGGGGAAAATATGGTCATTAAGTGGAATAGAGGACTTTCAAGCATTCTTAATGAAAAACCAGAGTTGAATAGAAAATTTGACATTCAGATACAAGAAGCAAGAGAAGCTTGAGAAGGTAAACAGGGAAAAGAAATCATAAGCCATTTATCAAAGTTTAACTATTAACATTCCTACATGGAAAAACAATAATTGTAACTGATGAAACTTTTCTCAGTATGAAAATAGTTGAAGGGAATAGAAATATGTGTGTGTGTGTGTGTGTGTGTGTGTGTGTGGTTTGTGTGTGTATGTGTCAGTATCGGAGGGTATATGGTATATGAATACAATTGTAAATGTGTGTATATATGTCTACAGGTATACATAGATAGAGGTCACAGGACCAAGTTAATAGGAAGGGATGATACTTAAAAGGTGAAATTAAGAGATGAGAGAGGAATATAATGAGAGGAGATGGGGAGAGACAGAATGGGGTAAACCATGTCATATAGAAGAGGCAAGGAAAAATGGTTACAATGGAGGGGAAGTATAGGAAGGCAAAAGGGAATGGGTCAACCTTATTCTCATTGAATCTGGATTGGGAGGGAATGACATACACACTAAATAGGGTATCTCACTCTCCAGGAGAGTAGGGGGGAAGGGATGAGAGGGGGGATGATGGAAGGGAGGGCAGGCTGGGGGGGAGGGAAGTTGGAAGCACTCACTTTTGAAAAGGGATGGGATCAAAGTAGAGAATAAAACAAGTGGGTGGTGGGATAGGAGGGAGGGAAATATAGTCAATCTTTTACAATATATCTACTATGTTAATATTTTACATTAGCTATACATGTACAATCTATACTGCTTATCTTCCCAGTAAGGGTGGGTGACAATGGAGGAAGGGAATGAATCTGGAATTCAAGGTTTTAAAATCAAAAGTTTAAAATTATATATATATATGTATATACTATTATTAATATCATTTTACATGTAATTGGGAAATAAGATATATAGGCACTGGCATAGAGATCCACCATGCCCTACTGGAAAAGTCGAAGGGGGTATGGGAGAAGATATGGGAGAGAGCAGATTGGAGGAGGGGATATCCTGTGGGATTGCTATTTTGGGGTGGTGGGTAGGGGAAATAGGGGGAGAAAATTTGTAACTCAAAATCTGGTGGAAATTAATTATGTAAACCAGAAGTTAATAAAGCATTTGAAAAATAAAAAAAAAGAGAGGGGGGACACACTGAGAAGGGAGAGGTGGCAGTATCAAACCACATGATTGCAGTGGCAGCATTGTGGTAGTGGTGTTGACCACAGAGTGGTACAGTTTTGTGATGGTGACTCAGCAACTCTCTCCCACCCCTACCCCAAGCCACTCTCCTGGGGAGACTAGAGGACATGCTCAGATGGTTGGAGCACTGAGGATAGGAAAGCCAGACTTCTTGTTGGGCACATAGAAGAAATGATAATCCTCCTCTGTCTGACTTTAGCTAGGCATGATTGGCATTGACTTCTATTTTTTAAAATCATGGTTTTCAGGGAGTTTAGTGATTCTTAAATTAACTTTCCTTGACCTATTTTGCAGGTCAATTATTTTTTTTTGTTATATTAGATATCTCACATATTCTTCTTATATTTCCAGTCTTTGATTTTGGTCAATTTCTTTCCATGTTGGGGAGTCCTTGGTTTCTCTTTGGTCTATTCTAGTTTTCAGGAGTATGTTTCTTGGGTAACCACCTTTTCTTCTAAGTTTACAATTCTTTCCTCCATAGCTTGTAATTATTGTTTTTTCTATCTTGTTCCATTTCTCCTAGGGATTCTGGGAGTACTTCTGAAAATTCCATTTTTTTTTCTTTTAAACCCCTATTTTACAATTGTTGTAGAGTTACTCATTGCTTCTTTTTGGAGATTGCATATCTATAAAAACTTTTTGTTCTGGTTGAATTTTTTGATTCATTTATCTCTCCAGCTATAGTTCCTGAATTGGGGCTTTGTGCTCCATGCTTTGCCCCATGCTACCTTTTTAGTTGTGTGACGTATAAAAGGTTTGAGAGATACAGTTTCTTGGTAATTAATTGTGTTATTAATCATGCTAACATATAATTAATAAAATGTCTCAGTATTACTTTTGAATGCCGAAGACCCTCATTGACACTCAATGCTTATGTGCCCTTGGAAGAGTGGGTGTTCCTGAGGGTGGCAATTTGCTCTGATTGGTTAACAAACAATGAAAGAGAATGACTATAACAGTAAGAGGTGGACCTATTCTAATGAGAGGCTGGGAGATGTGACTTTGATCATGTAATTTACTTCCAAATCACCCCCATCCTTGGACAATGTGGACAAAGGATCCACTAACACCCCTTCACCCCCCCCCCCAACCTGCCTGAGTGGAACACAATGGGCTAGAATTCAGTTTAGATTAAATTCTTTATAAGGTTTTCTAATTGGGTGGGGCAACAAGTCCAAGATTTCATCTCTTCATTCACCCTGCCCTTCTGAGAACCAAGCTTTGACCTAATCTCCAAATGGGTAAGGGAAAAATTCTGAATCTCCCCAATAGTTGGTTATTTAATAATCATTTCTTTCAGGTGGGGTAATTGGCCCTGCTTGTTCTTACTTTGCATCACCTGGGTTAAACCCCATTCCCCACCTAGATTTTTGAGGTTTAGAGAACTGGATTTTCAGAGAGGAAGTGGAATAAGGCTTTATGTATCACCCACTATGTGGTCAGGTTTTGTGCTAAGCCCTTTACAAATATCTTATTTGATATGAACATGGGCTTTCAGTTGGCTCCATCAGTCTGTCCTCAAACTATGAGCCTAACTTGTCTTGCTATGCAACTAAGGTGCTTGGCTTACCAAGAACAGCAGATTCCTTGGGCTCCCTAGTGAGACCTAGTGTTAGAGTATCTTTCTCCAGGGAAGAATGGTATGGTCTTTGACCATATAATAGCATCTTCTCTCTTAGAGGCAACCAGGCAGTGCAGCAGAGAGTGCTGAGCTTAAAGGAAGATGAGTTCAAATTCTGATTCAGACAATAATTGACAGTGTGACCCTGGGAAAGTAATTTTACCTGGCTCAGTTTCCTCATCTATAAAATGAGGACGTTGTATTCAGTGCCCTCTAAGTTTCCTTCTAGCTCACAGCCTATGATCCTATGACCTTCTAGAGACATCCCTAGGCAAAACTGTGAAAAAGAGTGTTTTGTGGAAAGAACTGTTGGAGTGAGAGTCAGGGGACAGGTTTTAATTTCAGTTCTGCCAGGGCGGCCAGGTAGCACAGTGAGTAAGAGCACTGGCTCCAGTGTCGGGATGACATGTGGATCAAATCTGGGCTCAGACACTTATTCCCCACCCAGAAACACCTGGCCATGTAACCTTGAGCAAGTTACTTAACCCCAATTGCTTAGGGGTGGCCAGGTGGCTCAGCGAGTAAGAGCACTGGCTCCAGTGTTGGGTTGACCTGGGGATCAAATCCGGGCTCAGATACTTAGCACCACACCCAGAAATAACTGGCTGTGTAACCTTGAGCAAGTTACTTAACCCTGATTGCTTAAAAAAAATTTCAGTTCTGCCACATATTTGCTGTATGGCCATGGGGAGGTCATCTAAATTCTCTCAACTTTAGTTTTCTCATCTATAACATGATCTATAAGGTCCCTTGTATTTCTAGATCTAATATCTCATCTATGACCTCTAAGGTTTCTTATAGTTCCAAATCCTTATGAGCCTGGACTTATGTTCTGGTTCCCAGTATTCCTTTATTTCTTTTTTCTCCTTTTTTTAAAACCACCCCTCCTATTTTGACCACTCATCCTCCCTGAGGGGAGTAGACACTGTATCCCCAAAACCTTATGACATCATAAAGTCAGCTGGGAAACTAACACTGACATATAAATGGCTTATAAAGCTTAACATGTTGAGTCAGCCCACAGAATCATTCTGTCTGAGTTAAAAGGGAATTTAGAGGTTATGTAATGTGAACTCCTCATGTCAAGTTATGTAACCACGGAAGCTAAGTGGCTTACCTGAGGTTACAAATTGACCTAGGACTCTACCTCAGGTCTCTTGACTCCCAAACCAGGGCTCTTTCTATATGATGTTACTTCCCTAAGAACTGACTGTTGGTTGAAGAGGAATAAAAATCCTGGGTGTGAAAGTGTTTACCTGTAATCTCTATTGCCCAGGATGATGAAGTAAGTGGATTGTTTGAGTCCAGGAGTTCTGGGCTGCAGTAGCCTTAAAGCCAATCTGGTGCCTGCACATCATTTGGCATTAATATGGTGAACCCTTGAGAGTAGAAGGACATCTGGCTAAGGAGAGACTGACCAGCTCAGAACCACAGGTCTGTGTTTGTGTTTGTATATATATTGGAGCACTGGCCAATGAGGCCAATCTCTGTGACAATGCACAGAATGTGCACTGCTTACACAATTTCCTCAGTGGAAGAACTGGAGAATATGTTTCTGAGAAAGTCACGAGCCCAGAAGTCTCCCTGGTTCCAGGGCCAGTTCTCTATCTACAGGGTGTCCCTGAAGTCAGGACACATGGGACATCTCATTAACTATGCATATTTTCTTTTTAAAATCAATCTATTATTTATTTATTTTTAGCTTTCAACATTCATTTCCACAAGATTTTGAATTACACATTTTCTTCCCATCTTTCCCTTACCCCCACCCCAAGATAGCAAACCTACTGAATATCCCTTCCCCCAATCTGCTCTCTTATATCCCCCACAACTTTCTAGTAGTGCAAGATGGATTTCTATACCCCAGTGCCTGTATGTCTTATTTCCCAGTTGCATGTAGAAAAAACAAACCACCACTTTTTTTTAATATTTGTTTTAAAACTTTGATTTTCTTCAGTATTTTTAGGGTCTCCTTTAGCAGGCTGTTGACTTGTTTTTCATGATTTTCTTGCATCATTCTCATTTCTCTTCCCAATTTTTCCTCTACTTCTCTTACTTGATTTTCAAAAAACTTCTTGAGCTCCTCCATGGCCTGTAACCAATTCATATTTTTCTTGGAAGCTTTTGATGCAAGAGTTTTGACTTCTTTGTTTTCTTCTGGTTTCATTCATTTCATTTCTTGTAAATATGCATAGTTGATGAGTTGCCCTATGTGTCCAGACTTTAGGGACATCCTGTACTATACTATGCTTTTTCTGGAGCATTAGTGAAGATTATACCTATAATTACTAATGAGAGCAAGTATATAAAGGCATAACTCACATGAGCATTTTGACATAGTGGATGGCCTTTGAGTCAGGAAGAGATGGGTTCAGATCCTGCCTCTGATACTGACTGTGTTGCCATGGGCTACAATGGAGCTTTCTCTGACCTTCAGTTTCTTTTCTTTCTTTTTTTCTTTTTTTGCAGGGGGGAAGGCAGGGCGATTGGGGTTAAGTGACTTGCCCAAGGTCATATGGCTAGTAAGTGTTATGCATCTGAGGTCAGATTTGAACTCAGGTCCTCCTTACTCCAGGGCCACTGCTCTATTTCCTGGACCACCTAGCCACTGTCCTCCTGCCAGTTTCTTTAGTAGTAAAATGGGGACCATAATATTTAGTGCCTGCTTCACACACAGTTGTTGTTTGGCTTAAATGAGACTATTTGAATAAGGCACTTCCAAGAACTCTAAGGCTACTTAAACATCAGATATCAGAATTCGAATTCAGTTTTTGCTCCTCCTATTAAGAAAAGTGAGAAGATTGCCATGTTATCTGTGTTGCCTTAGAATCACAGATATAATCCTCTTTTGTGTTGAAGGTAACAGGAGGGGGTGTTGACCATTGATGATGTTTTTTCACTCAGCAGTCAACAAAGGATTCTTTCTTTAATGTGCACCTGAGTGGTGGTGGCCAAGGTGAGACTGAGGTTGGCGTATGTTTGGTGTGGGTCAGGGAGCAGGGCAAGGGATCAAAACACTTTCCACTGATTATAAGCTGACTATGTCTGGCTTATTTCTGGTGGGGAAAGCTGGAAGGGCTTCTGAATTGGAATGGAATAGACTCCAGAAATCAAGGAGAGGATGGTGGAAAGGCTCCCAGTCTGCTCTACCCTCCATGGTAGGGTCTAGGTTAGGTTTGGGAATGGGGGAATATGACCAACTTAACTTTATATATGGAGAGATACAGGCAGATTTAATTGTATTTGTTTGCTGCATTTTTTAAAATTAGCATTTTAAAAATGTTGTTTCAAGGGGGGGCATGGGCCTCACTGAAAGGGAAATTAAAAAAAAAATTTGTGCTTTTTCTTAGGATGCCTAGCTTTTTTGAATTTAACAGTAGAGAGGGCCAAGCCTCTTCTGGAAAATGCATCAGAGAGCACGCTGGTTACCACAATCACTGCAGCTGTTTCTCATCATGACTCTCTCATTGGTGATCCTGTTATTATTAATTCGAACCCTGTCTTCCATCCATTTGTGGTATCTCATAAAGCTGCATATCAGTGGGAAGTAAGTACATAGCTCAAGTGTGTATTTACTTAGAACAATGTCTTTGTAATTAACCCACTCTTACCCTCCAGTACCCTCTGCTGTATATTATAATGTCCAAACTCTGTAGAAGACAGAGCATTTCAATATCCTACTTGAGCATCCCAATTCACATGTGAGTCAGGAACAACTTGGGGGTCCACTTTGAGCCTGGGTAGTAAATGACATCAGAGATTTAGGGCTAAAGAGAACTTGGCAGGGCTGTATCCCAAAGAGACACCCTGACTTTTCAGTATAAAGGTGAAAAAAAATTCTCTGCTGTTTTCAGGTGTATCTGCACACAGGCTTGATTGTTTTGAATGAATCACCTCTAAGCATAGCTCTACTTGGAGTCTATGGTATAATTTACCATTCAATGTGTTGGCATGTATCATTTTTTTTTGCCTACCATCAGAACTGGAGGGTAGATGATGGCTGAGGCAGGTTGATTAGTTTACCCTCTTTGCCCAGTGAAAGAAAAGAAACATGATAGAAAGGAGCTAGAGTTACTGATGACTGCTGGCCCTAACTCTAAAATAATTCTATCAACCCCAAACAAATTTGGACTTCATTGACCTATGATTGAAGGATTCAGAAGTGGCTGGGACTTGTCAGCTCTATATTGGAGAATCCATCTTCCTTTGGTCTTTCTCTGTATAAAACCCCATGTCTGATAGGTAATTGATGATCTAAGACTGAAACTTTTGCAACAGACTGGAGCTGGTTATATAGAACTGTCATAGAGATGATGGCTGAACTCATGCAAGCCGATGAGGTTATGAAAAGAAATTAAAGGAGAAGATGAGAGGGCACAAAATAGAACTTGGGGAATATCCATAGTTAGGGGGCAAGCTGTGGATCATGAACCAGTAAAGGAGACTGACAAAGAATCATCAGAGAGGTAAAGAGGAAAGAATGGATGAAGCAAACTTTTATTAAATACCAAATTATGCCAGACACTATGCTAAGTGTTTTATAAAAATTGTCTCATTTGATCCTCATACACCCTGGGAAATAGGTGCTATTATTATCCCCATTTTACAGTTGAGGAAACTGAGGCAGGTAGATGTTGTGACTTGCCCAGGATCATATAACTAGTAAGTTTTTGAGGCCATATTTGAACTCAATTCTTCCTGACTCTAGGCCCAACACTCTATCCAATGCACCACCTAGCTAAGGAGTTGAGCCATGAGAGAATAGTGTTATGAACACCTATGGAAGAAAGAGTATTTAAGAGAGGTTAATCATAGTGTCAAATGCAGCACATAGGTCAGGAAGGAAAAGGACTGAGAGAACAGCATCATTTGGCTGATAAGTTGTGAGGCTCCAATGGGACAATATCTTAGAAAATACTTTGCAAACTGCAACATGCTAGATAAATTTCAACTATTGATAGCATTGACTATTACCATCAATTATATGGATGCTAGTTGAAGAAAACAACAGTCTCTGGAGAACAATGGAGAGGCTTATGATGAGTGTGAGTAGAAGCCTATACCTAATAATAACCATGATAATTAATAATAATAACTGCCATTTATATAACACTTTAAGTTTTGCAAAATATTTTACAAATATGATGTTATTTGAGGAGGATGTGGTCAGAGAGACGTATGATGGAACAAAGAGATGGGACAGTGGGGGCTGGAGTAACTGATGAGCTTGTCCTCCATTGGTATGTAGGGGAAAGTGTGGAAGGCTACCAGCACATTGGGTGGACTCTTTGTAGTAAATATATGGGAGAACCAGGACCTGGGATGGGCAGGTATGAGCAGGTTGGGATCTGGATTGTTAAAAGGAATATCTGCTTCCCTAATCCATTTGAGTCTTTGAGGGTTATTATTAGCTAATTATATCAATGAAAATAACTGGTTAAGAGGGTTGTTTGGTATTGTTGAGAGAGTTGACTGAATTTTCTAATTAAAATTTTTTGAGAGGGCATTATGAAGATCTAGTTATGTGCAGGGTGTGCCTACCAAAAAGCTGTGACTCATCATTGCATCACTTAGATTTTATTGTTTTAAAAAATTTGAGTTTCTTTTTTTTTAAGCAATTGGGGTTAAGTAGCTTGCTCAAGGTTACACGGCCAGTAATTTCTGGGTGGGTGCTAAGTGTCTGAGCCTGGATTTCATCCAGGTCATCCCGACACTGGAACCGGTGCTCTTACTTCCTGAGCCACCTGGCCGCCCGGTTGAGTTTTTTGATCAAGGCTTATTACCAGGCTCTATATTGAAATTATGACATTCTAATTATTTAAAACAATTCATCCTCTTCTGGATTCTTTCATATCATTAAAAAAACACACAAAATGATGAAAAATTATTTTAAAAATTAAAGAATAAACTTTCCCTTTTCTGGGAAATCTGAGTTCATCATTTAGGCCTTAAATATGTGAAAGTTTCTTTAGTCCACACTCTATGATTAACTTCCAAGAAACTCTCACTCTTTGGCATTTAAAGTCCTTCACAGTCATCCTCCATCCTATCTTTTCAGTCTGCTGGCATACGCTGGCTTCGCCCATCCTGTACTCCAGCTCAACAGACCCATTTCCCATTCCCTGTACATTTCACTCTCTCTCCCGTCTCTGGGCTTTCATGCGGCCTGTCCCCCAGGTCCAGAATGCACCTTCTTCTTCTCAGCTCTGCTTCTGAGAACATGAAGGTCACCTCAGGTCTCAGTGGGAATGCCTCCTAGTTCTTCCTCCTTCCCCCCATTACTATGTTTATATTTTGTATTTCCCTATCTGGATACATGGAAGGTAAACTTCTCAAGGGCATGGACATATTGTGTTACTGTTTTTATATTTTTGGTGCTTAGGACATTCCCTGAATAGTAAGTGCTTTTGACTCAGACTTTTCTCTTACCCATTTTACCTTTTTGTGTTAAAGCAACCCCAGAGGCTTTTTGTATAATGGCATGTCCATCTGTAGTTGATTTTTTTTTTTACAGACAGACAGACACAGACATAGTGACACACACACACTCACACTGGTTTGACCCTTTAAACTGTGTTGGTTGATAACCAATCATATTAGGTCAAATGGTTGTAAGCAGACACAGCCTGTCATTATCCTGGTTCGCTTTCTCCTTCCTTTATAATCTGCCTAGCGACAAGTATCTCCCAGGGTTGTTGTGAAGATCAAATGACATAATAATTGTAAAACACTTAATGCAGTTCCTGGCACATAGTAAGTAGTATATTCAATTCAAGGTGGAGAGGTGGTTAGAGCAACTGACTTGGAGTTAGGAAGACTCATCTTCCTGATTTCAAATATGGCCTCAGACACTTACTAACTGTGTGACCCTGGACAAATCATTTAACCCTGTTTGCCTCAGTTTCCTTAGCTGTAAAATGAGATGGAGAAGGAAATGGCAAACCATCCCAGTATCTTTGCCAAAAACAAAAAACAAAACAAAAACCCCCAAACCAACTGGGTCACAGAGTCAGACATGACTGAAACAATCCAATGACTATGAAAGCAACAAGTATTCCTGGCATTGTACTAAGCACTGGGGATACGAAAAGATTAGTCCCTGCCCTCAAGGAGCTTGTAATCTGTATAAATGTTAGTTACTGTTATTGTTATTATCATGGTAGAGTAGTAATAGCTGATGAGTGAGTTGTACATATCCTAATTTAGAAAAAAATCTACTGGTGAAAAAGAAATGACAGTGTGGTGGAGTTTAGGGTGTGACTGGGCATTGGCCCACTTGAGTCCTAGTCCTACTTCTGCCATTAAATAGGTATATATATATATATACATACACACATATACACACACATACACACACACACATATATACACATATACATTACATATACATTACATATATATAACCTTAGGTAAAAACGTAGTTGGAGTTAGGGTGGAGTGACTGGGGCTATGCCGTGGTGCCAAATTCATTTTCATCCCTTGAGCAGCTAGAAACAGAACTTAGCACCTAGTCAGTGCTAGTATTTAAAATAAGAAACTACTTAGATGGTACTGTTGTGGGGGTGCTCTTCCCCTTCTCTACCCTCTTCCCTCCTCAGCAACTTTCTCATCAGTGACCTGGCACTGGCTTAGATTACCTACTTGGAGCAATGACCTGGTTTTCCTCTCCTTCTAATTGTCTTCAAATGAAGGTGCCTCAGTTGCACCTTGCCCTGAAGGCTAAATTTCTAGTTATGACTAGGCGCTCACCACCATCCTCTCTGTTCCAGTATTCTTATCTGTAAAATGGTGATGTGAAGACCTTCTGTGTTTATTTCACAGGGTTGCTTTTTTGAATATAATTAAATTGAATATGAGACATTACCCAGCAAAGACAATACAGCTCAAGATAAGGACAAAATACATTTGTTAGTATCACTTTCAGTGATTTTTACAAGCATTAAGAAGTGCATATACCTTTCTATTTTGGTTTCAGCCTATCATTACCCATTGTTGAACTTCCTTCCTTCCACAATATTTGCTTATTGGGCCAACAATTACTGTTCTTGCTAAGGAGGGGTGACTGGGCAAGCAGTCAAAAAAACAAACCAAACCAAACCACTCCAACAACTAGCTTCACAGAGAAACAATAGTCCAACCCTGAAGTGAACTGATTATACAAATAAATCAATGTAAATGAGACAAGATGCATTCTGGTTATGTAATCTTGAAATTACTACCTGTCGTAAGGCTGACTAAGATGTACCTAAGTGGTATTGAATGTACTTCAGGAGAAAATGAACCAAAGTGGCCTATTTTGTACACGTACATGTTTCCTGTTTCCTGGATGCCCTAATCAGATAACATTCTCAACAGCAGAATGAAACCCAAACTCAATATCATTGGTCCTATGTTCCCAAATGAGTCTTACAACATCACACATTCTTTTCTTTTTCACTTGGTCTTTTAATCAATTAATTAGTGAACAAATCTTTGGTAAGCACCTACCATGTGACAGGCATTTCTCAAGGCACTGGGACCACAAGAACAACATTATTTGTGTAATTATTGACCAGAAATATGATGCACCCAATCCTAGGGTTGGAAGGGATCTTAGTGATCATTCAGCCTGTCCCATATAGCTGTGAGCTGATAAATTTTGAACAGCTAGATTTTGGAAACAAAACCAACAAAAATCCACTCCCTGACGCACTCAAATTAATCTGCATTATTAATGCTTCCCCAAGCATTAATATACAATAAAACAGCAATCTGGGCCCTGATTTGTAGCATTTGTCAATTTGCTAGGTGTAAGTGCTCACACTAAAAATTTAACAATCGACTCTGGTCTAACACAAGCTTGATTCCATATTTAAACAAGAATCCTCTGAATAAGGAATATTGGAACATCCCCCTAGAGTGGTCAGTCAGCTTCTGCTTGAAAATAGCCTCCTGTTAACTCCATCCAATTTTGGATAGCACATAATGTGAGAAAGCTTTTCTTTAAGAATGAAAAATGAATGGAGAAGCATTTCTTAAATTCTGTGTGCTGGGCACTTATTAAGTGCTGGGATTATAAATACAAAATGTGATAGTCTCTGCCCGGGAGTGAGTTGTAGCCTAAAGAGTCATAGGAATAGTAGGCCATAGGAATTGAGAGGCAATTAGTTGACATGCCCTTTCTAGAAGCAATAGTAGTATTGATTCGACTAATGTGCCCAAAGCAAGAGGTGGAAAGTGGAATCTGGGGAAGCGTATATTCGGTGGCAAGGTAGACAACAAGCTCACCCAGATGGATGGCATGTGAAACGTGGTTAAGTTCATAGCTTTACAGCTGGAAGGGCATTTAGAGGCCACTGAGTCCAAACCCTTCATTTTATAATTGAGGAAATTGAAATTGAAAGATGTTAAATGCCTTGCTCAATGTCACACAGTTAGTAGTGAGTGTCTGAATTTAGGTGTTCTTGACTCCAGGCCCAACACTCTATCCAATGTACCATCTAGCTGCCTCTGATACATAGAGTGTCCTGAAGCTGGTAATGCAGTGTTAAGCTATTTCCTGACCTTACAGAACCAGTTGGTCCCAGGGTAGAAGTTCTAAAGCTGGCTGGGTTAACCTCTCCTGAGCCTTAATCTGCCTCTCTGCTATTTCTATCTAGGGCTCCTAGTTCTGCTCTCTGGAAGACAAATCTAATCATTTTTCTTTATGACAGTCCTTTAAACACTAGAAGGCAGCTATCATACCTCCCTGAGTCGTCTTCAGGATTAACATGCCCAGTAATGATAATCATTAACATGATTATCATATAGCCCTTTCTATCTTTATGCCCTCCTCAGGAAGCTTTCCCAGCTTATCTGTGTATAGACATAGCACCAGAGATAGGGCCTGATGAGGACAGAGCATGGTCATTTTTCCTGGACATTATGCCTCTCTATACTAGACAAAGGTCCATATGGTCAAAGCTACTTTTTTTTTTACAGTAGCAATGTATGGCTGTGAGAGTTGGACTATAAGGAAAGCTGAGTACTGCAGAACTGACACTTGCTAATTATTGTTTTGGAGAAGACTTTTGAGAGTCCCTTGGACTGTGAGGATATCAAATTTAAATACTCAAAGAAATTCATTCAGATTATTCATTGGAAGGACAAATACTGAAGATGAATACTTTGTCCACATAATGAGAAGATGGGACTCATTGGAAAAGACCTTTGTGTTGGGAAAGATTGAAGGCAAAAGGGGAAGGGGATGGCAGAGGGTGAGATGGAAATACAGTGTCATGAAAGCAATGAACATGAAATTGGACAGACTTCAGGAGATAGTAGAGGGTAGAAGGGGCTGATGTGCCATGGTCCACGGGGTCCTGAAGGGTCATATGTGACTGAATGACTAAACAATAACAAAATACTAACCTAGAGAAACATTATTAGCTTTGGTAGATGCTATATTACACTGTTAACTCCACTCCTATGTTGTTTCTGATCTGCTAAAACCCCAAATGCTTTTCATAGGTAATGTTGTCTAGCTATGTGGCTTCCATTTTATACTTGTGACATTGATTCTTTGATCCCATGTAGGGCTTTACATTAATCTCTAGTAAATTTCAGCTTTTTTGAGCTCGTCCATCTTTCTAGTCTGTCAAGATTTTTCTGGACTTCAACTTTGTCATATAATATGTTAACAATTACTCAAGGCTTTGGCTCATCTACAATTAGATAAGCATATCATTTATGTCTTCATTCACAAACACTTTAGTACCACAATGGGCCAGGTGCAGGTTCCTTGACCTTTAGAAATTTCTCTCCAAATTGACATAGGAACATTCATGGGTATTTTTTAGGTCTACTTACCCAGCTAGGTCCAAATCCACCAAACTATTGTCATTTAGTCCCTGTTTCTTTTCTATCTTGTTCACAAGGAAAACATGAAAGATTCCTATGTCTTTTGCTGAAATCTATTGCCAATCAATCAGTTATTATTTGTTGAATTCCTACTGTGAGATTGGAAAGTTAGGTTGGGGCAAGCTCAAAAGGAGTTTTCAATGCTAAACCATTGACTTAAAGTTTGACAATAGGGAACCACTGGAGTTGGTTGAGTGGGGGAATTGGCATGGTCAGATATTCACTTAAGGAAAATTGCTCTGGCATCAGTATTGATGGGTTGGAGTGGTGAGAGACTTTAGAAAAGAGACTACTTAGAAGTCCATTGGCATAATCTACATGTGAGGTGATGAGGATCTGCTCTAAGGTGATAACTATGTGAGAAGAGAGAAGAGGTCAGCTGTGAGAGATGTTGTGGAGGTGGAAATGGCAAGATTTGGCAACTGATTAGAAATACAGGATAAAAGGGAATGAAGAGTCGAGGATTATGCTAGTATTATGAGCCTGGGAGACCCAAAGAGGGATGAGTTTTTTGGGCAAAGTTAATGAATTCTATTTGACATGTTGAGTTTGAGATGTCTTCATGGCACCCAGTTTGAAATGCCCAGTAGGCAATTGGTGTTACAGAATTGAAGTTCGGGAAATTCTCGGGCTAAATTTAGAGATCTGGGAGTCATTTACATAGAGATAATGGGGGTTAATGAGGTTATGAAAAGAGTAAAGAAGGAAAGGGGAGAGGGTGCAGGACAGAATCATATGGAATATGCACAGTTAGGGGCCCTCATGTAGTTGGTAAATTAGCAAAAATAACTAAGAATTAGAAGTCAGATGGGTAGCAAGCAAACCAGGAGAGGATAGTGTCTCTATGTAGAGGAGAGAGTGTCTAGGAGGAGAGGTTAATGATGTCAAATACAGCAGATAGGGCAATAACCATGAGAAAAGATAACAGATCATCAGGTTTGGCAATTAATAGATTATTGGTTTATTTGGAGAGCAGTTTCAGTCATGTGATGAGGTTAGAAGTCTGCATTCTCCTGGTTTACCAGTCTAGTAGCTTTTGTTCTAGGGAGGATGCCACAGAAAACACAGATGCTCTTAGGGAGTAGGAAACATGCCTTATCTGATTAAAAACTTGCTTTAAGCCTTATAAAGCAAATTCCTAATATCAAGTAGGAAGTAGGTAGCACAGCTATTATAAACACTTTAAAAATTTCATTTCATTTTTTTTTTACTAAAGATGAAACTGAGATTCACAGAAGTTAGGTGATTTTCCCAAGATCATAAAATGAATAGATATTAGAACTGGATTTGAACCCAGGTGTCCTGACTTCAAGTCCAGAGCTCTTTCTATACCTGGTATAACATTATGTTGTCCTCTGATGCTTAAATATCATAATCCTCTGCTATAGGGCTATGCTGAGGAACAGACACAATGCTTCCCCTAATAAAACTGTAAGATCATTATGAATCAGCAGTGTGATGAAACAATCAAAAAAGTTAATGAAATCTTAGACTGCATTAAGTGAGATGGGGCTTTCAGGAATAAGGGAGTCACAGTCCCTCTGTACTCTGCCCTAGCCAGACCACATCTAGATAATTTTGTATGTCTCTGAGCACCATGGTTGAATATTGATAAACTGGAGAGTGTCCAGAGGGAGGCAGCTAGGATACTGGAGGGCTTTGAGTCTATGTCATGTGTGGCTAAATTGAAGAAACAGCAAATTTAATCTGGCAAAAAGAAGACTCAGGAGGACCATAAGAGTTTTCTTCAAGGAAGTGGAAGATTGTCATGTGAAGGAGAGATTAGATTTGTTTTGTTTGGCCTTAGAAGGCAGCAGGAGGAGGAGGAATGGGTGGAAGTTGCTGAGGTCAATTTGACTTCCCAACATTGGGAACTGTTCAAAAGTGAAATGGGCTGCCTTGGGAGGTGATAGCTATGTTATAGTGGGAATTGCTTTTTAAGATTGGTTGGTCTTGTTAATAGTTATTGAAGCTCTTTCTAATCTTCAGATTCCATGATTCTGTGACACAGTAAGAGATAAATACTTTTGCCACATTGAGGAATGAGTTGTCATGGAATTGTTGTTCCATGTTGTTGTTTTTGAAGAGGACCAATGACATCATGATGTTGGGGTCAGGGCACAGTGTGCCTGACTGTGGCTGATTAGTTCAATATGAGTTTGGAAGGCTCTACCATAGGCTGAGCACAAGTAGTCCATTAGAATATTTGGGATGGAGATGGCTTTGGATTTTCACAGCCTGTGTTTCCTTTGTACTTTTGTGATTCCGCTTTGCTCATGGAGTATGGTGCTTTCTTTGACAAAGGCATGCCATGGTGGGTGGTACTGTGCTAGGACATCTCCCATATCTCACAACTGACACTAAAGTTCTTCAGAGAGACCTTGAGAGTGTCCTTGTATCACTTTTTCTTACCACTGTGTGAGCGCCTGCCTTATGCAAATTCTCCATAAAATAGCTTTTTAGGTAAGCATGCATTTGACATTTGAACTATGTGTACAGTGTGTTGGAGTTGCACTCTCTGCAGCAGAGTCTGAATGTTTGGCAGCTCAGCTTGAGAAAGAACCTCAGTATCTAGCACCTTATCTTGTCAGGTGATCTTCCCAGTCTTCTTGAGGCAATCATGTAGAAGCCGTTTAGTTTTCTGGTCGTGGAATCGAGCTAGACAAAAGGGGCCCTGCCTGAGAATACAGCTAACAACAGATCTCTGGACGATCCCACAAGTCTCAGCAGGCCAAGCGCAAAGTCCATGGAGGTTGTTTATATAACCCCTCCAAGGACTCTAGGATCCACCTACCATTCCCTATGTGCAATTGCTCAAACATATGGCGCTCTGTATTCCATTTTCCTGACTTTGCCCTGCTTGGCCCCCACCCAGGGAATGCTTTGCTCCTTCACTTTTGCTTCTTGGTGTCCTTGGTTTCCTTCAAAACTCAGATCAAACCCCACCTTATGCAGGAGGACTTCCTGTTTCCCCTAGTTGCTAGAACCTTCATCTTTCAGATTAGCCACCATCTACAATTTCTATTTGACTAGTTATTTAAATGTCATATCATCTATTAGAATGTGAGCTTCCTGAGGACAGGGACAATCTCTGCACTTCTTTTCATCTTTGGTGCTTATGAGATGCAGCACTTGGCATGTAGTAAACACTTAATAAATGCTTGTTGATGGACTAGATGTGTAGGCAGGGATGGTGCAGGGTAAAATCAACGAGAGGGTCAGCCTAGCAAGATTAACTACTTCCACACTACCAATAGGGGCAAAGATAAGAGTTCATTGAGTTGATAAAGGCTGGTCCTAAGTCTGATGAAATGTACTTGCTTGTCTTCTGCCCTGTTTCATACCAGTTGTTGGGTGTGGGAGGCTCTGGGCTCACAGGTGTAGATCCTATTTAGAAGGTGGGCAGAAACTTCCAGATGGAACTTGACCTTGACTGAGTCTATGATCCAGAGGGTGGAATTATTTCACCATCGGGATAGAATTAAAGGAAAGGGATTGGATTCACAGAAAGACCTAAAGCACATACATGATAAAACCAATTTTCATTGGAGTTTTCCAATACAATAAAAGATGTGGCATCTGTTTTTCTGATTCTCTACCAATTGGGCAACTTTTGAAACCAGAATTTCACAACATTTGCCTAGTAAATATTCAATTTGGCAGCCAGTGAGGAGGCCCAAGTATGACTTCCATAGCACGTAGACAAGTAGACCTAGGGTTAATAGAAGGCTATTATTTATAATTCTTGGGGGAAGGAAATGAATTTGCTTCTTCTATGGTCCTGGAGCTTATGTAAAATCATTGCATTTTCATTCATCTCAATCCTGAAAACATTGCTGAGTACCTGCTATGTGCAGGTGACTGTTAATTTTGGGGGAGACAGACAGAAAGAAAAACAATCTCAATTCTCAAGAGAAGACCACAACAGGTAAATAGATAATTTGGGGCAAGGGAGAGCATTTACAAGTAGGGCACTGGGCCTTGAAGGAAACTGAGGATTCTAAGAAGGCTAAGTGACGATGCCTGCTCCTTCGGATCCCAGCTGTCAAAGATGTAGCTTTTACAAAGGTATGGGAAGCTGGGCTTGAGGAACAGCAAGTGGAAGGTGGAGTCTGACAGGAAGGAATGTGAACTGAGTCTATTGCTAGGTGACCAGCAAAATAGAGCTTTACTAGCTTTGAACCTAAGCAATTCCATCCTGATTTTAACAGGACTGTTTTAGTTTTCTGGAAAAACAAAAATATAATAAAGCTTTTGTGGGAAAAACTTCCTTTGCTCGGTATCCTGTTTAAATGATTTTTTTCTTTTTATAGTTAATTACTGTTTCTGTCGTCTGTATCCTGTTTTGTCTATGCCAGAGATCACCTATATCTTGGTAGAGCAGATGTTTCTTGACAATGACCTTGTTGTTTTGTACTCCCATGTATTCTTGTAAGCATTCTCTTTGATTTTTGTTGCTTTTCTGTATTAAGGGAACCTTGTAGGAAAATTGGGTTGAATTGGCACCCAGAATTTTCTCTTTCCGTGCAACTTTTTTGCATTATAAGTAAAGAATTATTTACTAATGACTTTATTTTGTTGGTTTTCTTTCAGGAACAAAACATTTATTATGTACTTACTGTGTGCCAGGCACTCTGTTAAAATCTGGGGCTACAAATATAAGGAAGCAAGATGGTCCCTGCTCTCAAGGAGTTTGCATTCTTTTGTTTTTTGGAGGGGGAACACAGGGCAATTGGAGTTAAGTGAGTTGCCAAAGGTCACATGGCTAGTAAGAGTTAAGTGTCTGAGGCTGGATTTGAACTCAGGTCCTCCTGAGTCCAGGGCTGGTGCTGTATTCACTATGCCACCTAGCCACCCCAAGGAGTTTGCATTCTAATGGGGAAAGATAACACATGAAGTGTTGTTGGAAGGAGAGGTGTAATGGCCTGGAATTTGGAGGATGATCTGGAAAGAGGAGGTAAAAATTCACTTCTAGGAGCTTGGGGACCAGGCCAGATTTTCTTGTAGGAAGGAGATATAGATGATGGCAGGAGAGTAAGAAGAATGAGTTGAGTGGGTATGAAGGGAGGTTGACAAGTACTCAGGTCCAGGAAATCTAGAAGATACAGATACAAATGTTACCTGTATCTAGAAGATACAAGGTGTTAACTGACATCCACCCCTACCCTCTCACTGTAGCCTCCCAAGTGAGATTCAATTCCAAACCAATCTATCAAAATGATGTGATTGATGGAGATGGTCTTGTCTCTCAAGTTGTCTAGCTCCCCTGATGAGCCTTCTGTGTGGAAAATCTCACACCTTCAACTATATCTCTTTAAACTTTTTAATTAAATTATTTATTTTTAGTTTTCAACATTCACTTCCATAAGTTTTAAATTGTCTCCTCCTCCATCCCCAAGACGGCTTGCAATCTGATATGGGTTCTACACATACATTCCTATTAAACACATTTTTGCATTCGTCACGTTATATCTCTTTTGATTAGCTGGTAACGGCCAAAGAACCCAAGCTGGACTTTGAAACAGTGGCTTCCTATACTCTGGTGATCTATGCCCGGGACAGTGGAGGCAACTCAGCATCTCAGACCATTTCAATCCAGATTGTAGATGTCAATGAACCGCCAGCTTTCGTTGGATCACTCGCTCAAGTTGACCAAGGTATAGGGGATTATTTATTTTTTAAAATATGTCTGAATGATTCTGTTTGTGCATAAGCACATACCCATATCAATCACTGAACCCAGACCAAGCACTAGGATCATCCTGTTTTGGATCTTATCTATGCTTTTGTTCTCCTAGTTTATAGAATTAATTTGGATGCCACAGTCTCTGCACATGTGACCCTAGAGCTATCTATTCAGGAGACAGTAGCTTTTCTTGTTTTTCTTCTTTGGGACCAAAGACACCTACCCAGTCAGCCAGCCACTAATATTTATCCCATGCCAAGACACTTACTGGCCACAATTTCAAAGGTATGGTGGGTAGGCTTTCCCTTGAGCAACAGAAGCTCAGAGTTGAAAGAGATTCCACTGGTCAACTGGTCTAACCCATGCTTGAAAACCCACTACAATGTATTTGATAAGTGGTCATCTAGCCTGGGCTAGCCCTGCTTTTTAAAAAGTTTTTCCTTATAGAAATCTTATGCTTTCCCCTTTGTAATTTCAGTTATTACTTTTAGTTCTGCCCTCCAGAGCCAAGTAGAGCAAAGACAATCCATCTTATGTATGACAGCCCTCCAAATACCTGAAAATAGATCTCCTATTCTCCCTCTGCCTTCTTCCCTCCATGGTAATCATCCTCGGTCCCTTCAGATGATTCGTATATTTGCCAGATCTCAAAGGCCCATGCTCATTGCCTTCTTTTTGGATATTCCTCAGTTTATCTACATCCTGCCTAAATGGTGATGACCAGAATAATAGCTAGCATTTATACGATGTCTTAAGGTTTGGAAAGCACCTTACAATTATGACCTCATTTTGTTCTAACAGCAACCACGGGAGTTCGGTGCTATTATTATTTCCATTTTACAGGGAAGGAAACCGAGGCAGGCAAAGGTTACATGTCTTGTTCAGGGTCAAAACTAGCAAGTGCCCAAGGCTGGATGATTTAAAGTCAGATCTTCATGATGCTTGGTCCCACACTCTATCCTTTCTGCCAGAATTAAACATTTCACTCTGGGCATGGTCTTAGCCAAGCACAGAAGGATGGCATTTCTCTATTCCTGGATGTTCTACCTCCAAACGCCACTTAAGAGTGCCTAGGTTTCTTGGTTGTCAAATCACATTTCCCAATTGCTAAAGAAATAAGCTTGGGAACAGACTTCAGCTTCTAGTGTGGATCACTAGAGAATCATTTGAGAATCAGACTGTAAATGGGCTTAATGATTAACTGGAACTTTCTCAATATTTTAAGGTGATGAAGCTCACTTTCCTACACCTGAAAATGAATGAGCTTTCATTTATATTGAACTCCTTTGTAGAACACTTTACTCAGATTGTACCAACATTGTGAAGTTGGGGGAGGGGAAGGACAAAGCATTAATATCTTTATTTTATAGTTGAGAAAGGCCTAGAGAGGCTAAGTGACTTGCCCAGGGTCACACAACCAAGGCAGAATTCAAACTGAAGTCCCCTAACTCCAAGTCTAGCCTTCTTTCCTCTATGCAATCTGACCTTAGACACTCTCTAGCTATAACCTCTGTCCACCTCAGTTTCTTCATCTGTAAAATGGTGATAATAATAATGACACCTACCTCCCATTAGACATTAAGTGAGATATTTGTAAAGTGTTTTAAACCTTAAAGCATTATAAACAATGTTGTTGTCATTGTTTCTATTATTTCTATTATTATTTCCATTATTTCTATTTATTTCTATTTATTTCTAACTGCTTTGGAAGGAAGAACAGAGGAATGAGGGGGAATGGTAATATCTAGATTTTATTTCAGACTTACCGAATGATTTATAAAGTTCTTCCTTCCTAACATACTTCAAAGCAATACAAGTATTATTATTCTTATTCTGCAGGTGGACATGGTTATTTTCCCAGGTGCTGCTGGATTGTGTGGTTAGTGGACCTGGGTTTAAATCCTAGCTCTGCCACTTAACAACCTAGGTGGCCTTGGGCAAATAATTTCCTTTTTCTTGTCCTCAATTTCCTCAACTGTAAAAGGAAACAGTAGGTCCAGATGACTTTTTATCCTTGATAATGTTGAGAGAGCAGTTTTAGTTGAAGGATGTGGTTGGAAGCCAGATTGCAAAGGGTTTAGAAGAGAGGGAGGAAGAGAAAGGAGAGGTGCCTAGTATAGGGGCTTTATCAATTTTGCATGCATTATCAAAGAGTTCATTCTTAAAGTAGAGATATAGGACCATAGCTAGCAGAGATTATAGGATCAAGTGAGGGGTTTTCAAGCATGGGAAAGGGGAGACTTTCCATAATTAATTCAGCAGACATTTATTGACCACTCCCTATGTAAAGTTCACTGTTAAGTACTGAAGAGGATACAAAGGGGCATGAAATGAGCTTCTACCCCACTGGTCCTTGCAGCTTTCAAGGGAAATAAGCGAAGGAACTGTATAGCCTTCCTTATACACTGTCAACGTTACCATAGCAGTTGACATTCACATAGATGCTTTAAGGCTGGCAAAGTGTTTGGTACACATTGTCTCATTTGATCATTATAAGACATTTATGAGGCAGATATGACAGGTATTACTGTCCCCATTTTACAGATGAGAGGATTTAGGTTTAAAGAGATCAAGTGATTTCCCCATGGTCTTACAGATTGGGGATTCAAACTCTATGTCCAACCCACTTACCAGGGCTGCTTTTCTAAAGATAGAGAAAGCATTCATTAAGTACTTACTAGCTGGCAGGCTAATACTAGCAGTCAAGACAAGCCCTATCTCCAAGGAGTTGATGCTCTAATGGAGAAGACAGGTGCTGATGATCTGAGGCTGAGGGGCAAAGGGGAAGCAGGAACATATTGTAAGTATGTGAGAAATAACTAGCTAACCAGCAGAGTTCCCAGTGTGCCTTGCTACCTTTCTAAAGCAGAATTAAGTGCCAAAGAGAGATACAAACAGCTAGGGGGATTCAGAGAAGGAGCAATCCCCTCTAGTTAGAGAATAATAGCTTAAACTTTCACAAAGCTTTGCAGTTAATGAAGCAATTTCGCATGCATTACCTTATTTGATTTGCACACAATGCAGCAAAGTAGGAAAGGTATGTATCATTATCCCTTTTTTACAGATGAAGAAATACTCCCAGAGAAGTGCCTAAGTCAGTCAGAGGCAGCCTGGTCTTCTCTCCCTTAATCCAATGGTCTTTCCATATCTAAACACCACACTAGCTCCCTACTGAATGTCAACAATGCCTTTAACGTTACCTAAAACATACTTGGATGTCATTCTGCTTTTTAAACTTTGAACAGTTTGTGACACTGGGCTCATGCTTGAATATTTTCCCTCTCCTGGCAGTTACAGAGATTTATATTCCAGAGGACGCTGCTGTAGGCACGATCCTTTACAGAGTGAGAACCAACGACCCAGAGAATGCCGCCTTAAAGGTAATTTATGTTGTTTGGACTGAGAGCCATGAAGCCTGGTTGTTCCCATCTGAGGCTATATCCACACAATAAAGCAAAGGCGAAAATCAGTGCAATCATTCTGGTCCATTTAATTACAGGGCATTGTTGAGCCCTGAGCTCTCTAAGAGATCGCCTGAGCTCCTCTACATTTCATTCTCTGTATAACAGACAGTTCTAAATGATAGTGATGGCTCTTTGTGCAACAAAGTCTTAGCCCTCTTTATTTTGCTCTCTTGTCATTATGGCTGCACACAAGCACTTTTGTTTTCTGACAAAATTAATTATTGCTGTAATACACATGGATCTGAACTATCGGTTTTGTAATGAACCAGATCTCTATGTTTTCTCCTCAATCACCCCAGCCTCTGCTGCACACCTTAAGCCATTAGCATTCTAGCTAAATATTGACTTGTAGAAAAGTGGATTCATGTAACGAATGATGTTATGGTGACATGAGGTCTTCCCTGCTTTCCCAGTCACTTGAACTTGTTATCTCTGATTTTAGTTAATTTGCTCCTTCTTCTTTATCTTTCATATCCACATTCTGTTGACTCTTCTTCTAAGGTATGTGTCTTCTAGAGCTCTCCCTTATACCTACTGCTAAAACCATGGTTCTCCATGAACTTTAAACCTTCTTCACTTATTTCCTTTCCCCTAGTCTCTCCCTCTTCTAATCCAACCTCCATACCACCGTTGGATTATTTTACCTTATGCACAAGTCTGAATGCATAGCTCTCCTCCTCAAAAACCTTTAATGTCTCCCTATTTCCTGCTGAATAATTCCACATTTCTTCATCTAGCATTCAAGGTTCTCCTCCCTCTAGGGTTCATCAGTCTTTTAACCTTATTTCTCATTACTTTCTTTGAATATATACCAGGGGTGTCAAACATACAGCTCCACTATTTCCCCAAGTGCTTCCCTTATTAGATTGGGAAATATTTAACAAAATAAATCAAATACAATAAAACATAGATGATATTAATATGTGGGTTTCTAATTCAATCTGTAGCCTGCAAGGATCCTTTATATAAGTACATATATACATATATTTATATATATGCATTAGTGACTCCTGTGTCTGGTTGAGTTGGAAGTCACTGCTCCATACTCCAGGAAAACTGGACTATTTACCGTTTCATGACCATATCCCACCCTTTCCTTCCTCTTTATTGTCCCTTATGACCTTCCCAGTGCCTGGAATGTCCCACTGCTCCTTTCCTCTCAATTTCTCTTTTTAAAATTTTGCTCATTCTTTAAAACTGCAATCAAAAGTCACTTCCTTCCTGAAGACTACCCTGATCTTGCCAGCAAGATGAAGGAAGACACATCTCCTTCCTCAGAGTTTTCATTTTGTATGGAGCAGAAGTGCTTCATCTATTAACATATACATGTTTACATTTATGCAAGTGTATACATGTATGGTATGTGCATGTATGATGTTCTATTTTACATTTTAGTTTATTTGTCTCATACCCTCTATGAGATTATAAGCTCCTAGTGGACAGAGACAATGTTTTCTTTACCTTTGAATCATGCACAGTGCCCAGGAAATTGAGATAGGATCTGTGATGTGATTTCACTGGTATAGGGAACCTCAGTTTGTCAGTGAGTCAATGAACATTTATTAAATGCCTACTTTGTGTCAAGGGCTGTGCTAAGTACCAGGGATACGAAAAGAGACAAAAGACCATTATCCCTGTTCTCAAGGAGTCTACAAGCTGATGAAAGAGACAACAAGCAAACAGATCTAAGTGTAAACAGGCAGAACCGATGAAGAAACTCCCTCTACCAATGAAGGTCACAGCTTTCTCTGTGACTTCTGATCTTAAAGAGCTACCCAGAGCATTGAGAAGTTACATGACTTGCCCAGGGTCACTCAGCCAGTAGACTAGGGGTCAGAGGCAGGACCCCTGATTTTGAGGCCATCTCTGTGCCCGCTTCTTATCTAGTTTTTACTAGGCACAAATGGAATATTTGTTGAATGACTGACTGACTGACTGACTGAATGAATGAATAATGTGGTTTTCTTTTACCTGGTGGATGGATAGAACAGGAAATCACATCAGTTTGTTAGCATTTATCAATGCTAACAAGAACAACAAATATTTACCAAGCTCGGTATTTATTTACCAAAGTGCGGTGATGGCCCAAAGCAGGTGAACAACATGGAGATGATTTCTGTCTTCCTCTGTTGTTGTTCAGTCATTTTTATGTTGTGACTTCATTGGGGGGTTTCTTGGCAAAGACACTGGAATGGTTTGTCATTTCCTTTTCCAGCTCATTTTACAGATGAGGAAACTGAGGCAAACTGGGTTAAGTGACTTGCCCAGGGTCACACAGCTAGTAAGCCTCTGAGGCCAGATTTGAACTCTTGAATATCAGTCTTTATGACTCCAGGTGTCTCACTCTTTCCGCCACACCATGTAACTGTTCCTTGTTACGATTTATCATGTGCTGTTTTCCCTAAACTGAGGGAAAAATATGGAAATTCTGTGTGATCATATTATCACCAAAGCTAGTATTAGATTAACAGAATTCATAATTTCCCAGGAGTTGTAGTGGGGATATATGTCTATATATTTAGGATCCATGTTTTCCTCCAGAGACAGTCAATGACATTAAGAAGCCTCATCAATGCTGTTTTTTTTTTTAAAAGAACATTGAAAAAACTCTTGTAATTACATAAAGAAACGGCAGCATTTTGTCAGGCTCCCACACACAGTCTTCTTGCCCTCCTCCCAATAACTCAACAACCTATCTGAGATAGAATTGGAAAGGTCACAGCTTCCTTTACAACATGTAATTTAATCGCCTAATCATGCGTCTCGCACCAAATCAACATGTACGAGATAATAGTTTTGAACTCACCACCAGGCAGATCTACGTGCATGGGACTCAGCTGTCACATTTCAATTGCTCTTCTAGTCTTCTGCTTGAAAATTATCTACTCCCTTGCCCTTTTCTCAAGAGAAAACTACATCATAGCCAAATAGGTAAACTTATAATATAGCATGCAATCACAATGGTTTACTAGCCGATTAATGGCCTCAACTCATTCTAGATGAAGGCCACCCCATGTTTTCTCCTACTGACTCAGTGCTGCTGGTCGGAGCCCCTGTATTTTATTCAAAAGTGGGTTGGCTTGTGAACCCCTAGATAGGAAGACTCACCCATCAAAATGTTCCTTAAAATTTTGACTAAATGAGGAATGACTTCAGTGGTAATGAGAGCTAAATGGAAGCCTGTATTTAATCACCCCTCAATAGATCTAAACTAATTTTGTGAGTTAGAAACTTAGTATGGTTTCTTAGTAACGATTTTCTTGTCTTTAGGCCTTCATTTACTTTCTCTAATTGGCTGGTTCTGGTTTTGACCAATAGCTTAGTCATGAGGGCTAATGGAGTATATAGTTTTTTTTTTTATGAGGAAGAGAAAAAGTTTTACTTTATTAATTTGTTTGTTTCCTTTTAGTTTACAGGATTCAATTCCACAATTCCTTGAATTTCACATTTTGTCCCCCTCCCTCCCCTCCCCCCCTCCCCATGGCGGCTTATAGTCAAGTATAGGATCTGTAAATACTTTCACATTATACATTGGTCAGGTTATAGTTTTAAAAGCCCTTGGAATCAGGAGCAGAGTTTAGTTATTACTAGTGAAAAATCGAACAGTTTTGGTACCTGGCGCAAATAGCCCTCATTTCAATTTTTAAAGATATATTCAATTATAGAAGAGACTCCAGGACATGAGGTCAGTGGGGAGAGAGACCCTGGGCCAATGTACTGCAAGACATAGATCCTAGGATGCTGGCCTATACCAGAGAACCCTGGGATACAGTGAGAATGCAGCTGGGAAGTAGGGGTTGGTAGCAGGGTAAGCTGACCTGGAAGAGAAACTCCCCTGGGGTCTAAGGCACCATTGGACAGAAGTGAGGGCTGAAGAGGTAGAATCACCTGGTAGATTCAGATTTAACAATTTCTTGCTAATCTCAGTTGTTTTTGTTTTTTTTTAAATTTTTTAAATTTTTCAAATGCTTCAGTAACTTCTGATTTACATCATTCATTTTCACCAGATTTTGAGTTACAAATTTTCCCCTATCCACCACCCCAAAATAGCAGTCCCACAGGATCCCCTCCTCTAATCTTCTCTCTCCTATATTTTCTCCCATACTCTTTTCTACTTTTCCAGTAGGGCATGGTGAATCTCTATGCCTCATTGCCTGTATATCTTATTTCCCAATTACATGTAAAATAGTATTAATAATAGTATATATATATATATATATATATATATATATATATATATATATATA
>NW_027185761.1:50792926-50903841 GCF_028583685.1 Petaurus breviceps papuanus
TATATATATATATATATATATATATATATATACACACACACACACATTTAAACATTTGATTTTAAAGCTTTGAATTCCAGATTCATTCCCTTTCTCCCTTGTCACCCATCCTTACTGGGAAGATAAGCAGTTCAGTATAGGTTGTACATGTGTAGCTAATGCAAACCCATAACATAGTAGATATATTATAAAAGACTGACTATATTTTCCTCCTTCCTGTCCCACCTCCCACTTGTTCTATTCTCTACTTTGATCCCTTCCCTTTTCAAAAGTGGGTGCTTCCAACTTCCCTCCCCCGCAGCCTGCCCTCCCTTCCATCATACCCCCTTTCATTCCCTTCCCTGCTACTCTCCTGTAGGGTGAGATACCCTATTTAGTGTGTATGTCATTTCCTCCCTGAGCCAGATTCAATGACAATAAGGTTGACCCATTCCCTTTTGCCTTCCTATTCTTCTCCTCCATTGTAACCATTTTCCCTTGCCTCTTCTATATGACATGGTTTACCCCATTCTGTCTCTCCCCATCTCCTCTCATTATATTCCTCTCTCACCTCTTAATTTCACCTTTTAAGTATCATCCCTTCCTATTAACTTGGTCCTGTGCCCTCTATCTATGTATACCTGTAGACATATATATATATATATATACACACACATTCATATATGTTTTCATACACCCATATACCCTCTGATATAGACATATATGTGTGGGTGTGTGTATATATATATATATATATTTCTATTCCCTTCAACTATTTTCATACTGAGAAAAGTTTCATAAGTTACAATTATTGTTTTTCCATGTAGGAATACTAGTAGTTCAACTTTGATAAGTTCCTTACGATTTCTTTTCCCTGTTTACCTTCTCATGCTTCTCTTGCTTCTTGTTTCTGAATGTCAAATTTTCTATTCAACTCTGGTTTTTTCATCAAGAATGCTTGAAAGTCCTCTTCCACTGAATGACCATACTTTCCCTTGAAACATGATACTCAGTTTTGCTGGGTAAGTGATTCTTGGTTTTAATCCCAGCTCCTTTGCCCTCTGGAATATCATATTTCAGGTCCTTCAATACCTCAGTGTAGAAGCTGCCAGATCCTGTGTTATCCTGATTGTGTTTCCACAGTGTTCAAATTGTTTCTCCCTGGCTGCTCATAATATTCTCTCCTTGAACTGGGAATTCTGGAACCTGGCTAAAATATTCCTAGGAATTTTCTTTTGGGGATCTTTTTCAGGGAGTGATCGTTGGATTCTTTCAATCTCTATTTTGCCCTCTGGTTCTAAAACATCAGAGCAGTTTTCCTTGTGAATTTCTTGGAGGATGATTTCTAGTTTCTCTCTTTGATCATGGCTTTCAGGTAGTCCAATATTTTTTAAATTATCTCTCCTGGGTCTATTTTCCAGGTCAGTGGTTTTTTCCCATGAGATATTTCACAGTGCCTTCTATTCTTTCATTTGTTTGGATCTGTTTAACAGCGTCTTGATTTCTCATAAAGTCATTACCTTCCATTTGCTCCAATCTAATTCTGAAGAAATGATTGTCCTCAGTGAGCTTTTGAGATTCTTTTTCCATCTGACAAATTTGGCTTTTTAAGGCATTCTTCTCCTCATTGCCTTTTTGAGCCTCTTTTGCCATTTTGAGTTAGTCTGTTTTTTAAGGTGTGATTTTCCTCAGTCAGGCTGTTGACTCTCATTTCATAATTTTCTTGCATCATTCTCATTTCTCTTTCCAGTTTTTCCTCCACTTCTCTTATCTGCTTCTTAAGGTCCTCTCTCTATGGCCTGTAATCAGCTTGTATTTTCCTTTGAAGCTTTTGGTGCAGGAGTTCTGACTTTACCATCTTCCTCCTGTTCCAGGCTTTGACCCTTTTTGTCTCCAAAAGAGGTCTAATATTGGATTCTTCTGTTCGCTTTGCTTTTTTTGCCTGGCCATGTTGCCACTCAATTACTTGACTTTTGGGGTTTTTTTTTTTTGCCACAGTAGGACTCTGCCACCAGACAGTGGAGCTTTTGTCCCAAACACTGGGGTTTTCTCAGCTGCTGGAGGTATTATTTTGGTGCCCTCTCTGAGGCCTCCATACACTCTGGCAAGCTGGACACACACTCCAGCACCTCCACCCTAGACTGCAATCCAGATCCAAGCAGGTTAAAGCAATAGCGATTACCCCTCAGACTGGTGCTTGGTCCCCCTACACTCTACAGGCCAGGAGCTAAAGCTGTCACATGGTGGTGGTGGTGGCTGTGCCGGTGCCTCAGCGGCTTCTTGCCCCACGCACTTCCAACTACTGGGTCCCAAAGTCCAGACTGCACTGACCTTTCACTTGTCCTTAGCATCTATGTGTTGATAAATCTGGAAACGGCCTTACCTGCTGCTGATCTGGAGTCCCTCCAGCGGGGGGGCTGTTCAGGCCCGCCCTGGGGCTAAAACCTCAGGCTTAGCCGGGCCTAGGCTCAGCCAGGCCTGGGCTCAGCTCCCAGAATGCTGTGCTGGCTGATTCCTGCTGGCCTACTGGGCTGTTCTCAGTGGGAGGTTAGATTCTCTGTGTCATTTTGTGGGTTCTGTAGCTCCAAAGTTTGTGCAGAGTCCCCTTTTACATGGATTGGAGGTGGTGAGAGCCAGAGCCTTGTGGAGGTCCTGTTTGCACTCTGCCATCTTGACTCTCTCAATTGTTTTTGTATCACCGAAAAATTGTGTTGTCAGAGTTTCATACCCTGAGATGAAGCTATGACTGCCATAGCTTAACTTTGACTTTGGCAAAGAGATTTGGGTTTGAGTGCAGGGTCTGCTGCTTCTTATTGATGTGTTTATGCAATTCACCTCACTTCCTTTTAAGTATTAGGGATGCTTAGATCATGAGATCTGTTGTTTTTCAAAATTATTCTATGCTCCTTGAACTGGTAAAAAAAAAAATAGACATTGTCCATGCGGTTGCATTATTACCTAAAGGTGTGAAATCATGGGTCTTCAGAGTTTTCCATTAATAGTGATAGATACTTATTTGTAAAAATAAAAATGTATGCCTTAAATAACAGATAGCTGTTGGCACCCGAGACGCTGTGTTATTTCCTTTTTTAAAATAGCTAATAAACTCCAGTAAGTACATCAATAGATTGGCACTGAAGATCACAACTCTACCGCTGGCAGGGACCTCAGAGGTCTTCTAGTCCAAATATTCGAGATGCTAAGGGATGCTAAGAAATCATAGGTGAAATGACCACTCCTGTGACATAGGAACTCAGAGCTAGAGGGGGCCCAGGCCCTGGTTAATTTAATTCCCTCATTTCACTGGTGAAGAAACTGAAACTGAATGATTTGTCCCAGTTAATTTGGGGAGGAGCATTTGAGGTGCTTCAGCTCAGTCTTGAAAAGAGTTTGGGATGGTAAGAGATAGATGTGAGCAAAGGGAACATTCTAGGAATGGGGCACAGCCTGGGCAAAGGCATGGAGACAGGAGATGCCATTTCACATATGGAAGAAAACAAGTTTGGAATGGAAAGGTCTGAGGGGGAGTAAGGGGAAATGAGTGTGGAAAAAGATAAATTGGAATCAGACTGTGAAGGTCTTTAAATGCCAGACAGATGATTTTCTTATTCTTAAGTAGGCATGACATCATGAGAGCTGAAGGGTCAAGGTCAGTTAGCAAGCACTTATTAAGTCAGGCATTCTGTTCAGTGCTGATCCAAACACAGGCCCTATCCTCAGGGAGCTCACCTTTTTAAATGCTTTTATGTATCAATGATTAATTCAAATATACTCAGATGAAAGTACAAAAGTCCCCCCATATCTCAGGGCCCTAATCCACCCTATAGTATCTCAATTTTGGGGAAGGGAGGTTCTCCAGTTAGCTGAGTTCCTCCAGAGCATAGGTCCCACTAAGTTCATGTCCAAAGCCTGAATTGCTGGAGTCCTAGATCCTTGCTCCTCAGGGTATTGTTACTGGGCTGACTGCAATCCCCAGTCTGGATTCCTGTATCTCTGGGGGTCCTATTACCAGCCCAGACTAGAGACTCTACTCCCAAAAGAAGAACAAAGGCCAAGACCCAGGCCCAACTCAGAGGGTCACGTGGCCTTGGGGAGTGAAGGCGCCATGACCTTTGCAGCATAGTTCTTTCACAAGAAGCTGTCAGTGAGCTTTCTTTCTTTCTTTCTTTCTTTCTTTCTTTCTTTCTTTCTTTCTTTCTTTCTTTCTTTCTTTCTTTCTTTCTTTCTTTCTTTCTTTCTTCCTTCCTTCCTTCCTTCCTTCCTTCCTTCCTGTGGCATGTGGTGGGTCCCTAGTTCTTAGAAACTGAACAAATGACAGGGTAAGCATTTAGGAATTCAATCCTTTAAAGTATATGTGATTGTGTGTGTGTGTGTATGTTCCATCAACCACTACAGATAACAAACCCTCCATGCATTAGAAATTGGTTCTTCTGGGGTGGCTAGGGGTACAGTGAATAGAGCACCAGACCTGGAGTCAGGAGGACCTGAGTTCAAATCTGGCCTCAGACACTTAACACACTTAATAGCCGTGTGACCTTGGGCAAGTCAATTGCCCCTATGAAAAGCAAAAGAAAAAAAAAGAAAAAAAAAGAAATTGGTTCTTTATGAGATTCTGTGGCCAAAATATTCACCCCTAGATGGCCAACTTTTTGGCAGTGAGCCCCTCCTCATTTAGCTAGCCTGGTCCTTGCAAATTTAATTCACTAAGATCTAAATTTATCAAAGCTTCTAAAAAGCTTCAGCTTTGTAGAACCTTCTGACCACAGCCTACCCTTCAGCAGTTCAGTTTTGTTTGACTCTTTGTGACCCCATTTGGGGTTTTCTTGGCAAAGATACTGGAATGGTTTGCCATTTCCTTCTCCAGCTCATTTTATACATAAGGAAATAGAGGCCAACAGGGTTAAGTGACTTGCCCAGGGTCACATTGTTAGTATGTGCCTGAGGCCAGATTTGAACTCAGTAAGAGTGAGTCTTTCTGATTCCCATCGCTGTGCTCTATCCACTGAACCACCTACTTGCCCACCTAGTTGCCTTTCAGGGCAACTCCCCCAAATTCACTTTCATGATAAGACAATAAACCCATCATGAAAGAATGAAGCTTTCATTATAGTGGAAAGCACTGTACCAAATTTTGGAAATTCAGAAAAGTCAGATAATCCCTGACTTTAAAAAGTTCACATTCCAGTGAAAGAAATGGCACATACTAAAGATTTCAGTGCTAAGTCCCATAGCCCTTAGGGTGCAGTGGCAAAGCAAATGGGAATAGGTTTTCTCTTCTGTCACTGCCACTGATAAAGTCTCAGTTCCTGGTGTTGAACCATTTGACAGCACCAAGGCCTTTAGTGGCAAAATTTTTTGTTGTTGTTCATGGAACAGGCCTTGAAGAAGCCCAAAAGCCTTACACTGGAAAATTCCATTTTTAATCATCACACAGGTCTGAAACTTGTTTTTTTTTTTCCTCTGGTCTAGACTTCTCATGCTGTTTGATTGATTAGTGTCTAGAGTGGATTGGCAGATGTGGCAAACTCCACCAGGACATGCTTTTATAAATGGGGCTGATGGCTATTTAAATTCTGGTGTGCTATGTTTAAAGAAAACTATGTTAAAAAAAATCCAAACAGCCAATAAGCTAATTTTAAGGGTGTTTATATATGTTATGATAAAGCCCTTTTGACAAAAGGATTTATTAAAAATTTTCTTTAATTAGCCAGGCCCATTTGCAACATGATTTGACTATTGAAGTTCATAATAAGAATTCACAGTTAATAGCTAGCTAGTTAGCATTTAGGGCAGCTAGGTGGCTTAGTGGATAGAGTACTGGAGTTGGAGTCAGGAAGACCCAAGTTCAAATGTAGCTTCAGACACTAGCTGTGTGACCCTGGGCAAGTCGTTTAACCCTGTTTTCCTCAGTTTCCTTATCTGTAAAATGAGCTGGAGAAGGAAATGGCAAAGCACTCAAAGATCTTTGCCAAGAAAACCCCAAAGGGGATCATGAAGAGTTGGATACCACTGAAAAATGATTGAAAAATAACAAAAACCATCTATCTCTCCTAATACTTTAAGGTTGCACGGCTCTTTGGCTTATATTATTTGAACCTCATAAAGATGCTGGGAGGTAGGTGCTATCATTATGCCCATTTTGCAGATAAGAAACTGAGGCCAGGAGAGGTCTAGTGAGTTGCCCAGTGTCTCACACCTAGTAATTGTCTGAGGCAGGACTTGAATTCAGGTCTTCCTGGCTTCAAGTCAGTTTTCTAGCAGTCTCATTTTAATGTCTAGAACATGTTTCCCCAGCACGAGGGGGATACGAGCTTTGCCGTGACAGGAAGGTATCTGACATTGCTAGCTGTCATAGTTCTCCTAGTATCTCTAGTGGCTAATTACTTCCAGGGTAGAAGTATCTGTCAGGTGGAAGGGCCAGTGGCTTATATCACACACGTGTAACATCGTTACTTCAAGTCTGGTTTCTGAAAATGGGAGAGGAAGTCTGGAGAATGCCGAATGAAGAGGTAGGAGAGAAATTATACCTACCTGAGCGACGGCTCAGCTTAAGAAATGAGAAGGGTGTGAGTGCTCATTGTACTGAAAGGCAGGCTAAAATATGCCATCCGCACCCCCAGAGTTAGCTCCCAATGTCAGTCTTTAATCCTAGTGAGGAGGGTTTGGGATGAGGGGGAAGGAAGTGTGTCTCACCCTCTCTTAGTGCTTCTAGGGTTCTGTTTGGGATTTCTTGACTGGCTTGACTAAGCTGGAGGACAGCAGGTTTCTTACTATACTGATCTGGAGTGATCTGGGTGCTGGTGGGGTAAAGGGGAATGTGGGGTGCAAGAGAGGGGAATGATGCTTAGGCTGTACTCCTTGTGCTCTTGGAGGTTGGAGAGGTTGCAGGAAGGCCAGCTGGAGGCTGGGGAAGTGTTTGAGGTGCTGTTGATTGGAATTCTACTCAGGATTTGGCTCCCTGAAGTTGGGGACCTCAGAATAAACCATTCAGAGTTCTCTGATCTGCACCCCATTCTCCCAGCCAGCATCAGATATCCCTTAAATGATGAAGCTTTCCTTATGTTCGACTTTTTCCTTCTTGGCCTTTTTCTAGGATAAAGAAGATGAGATTCAAGTTCTTGTATTCCGAAGGTCTCTGTTATGCTACTCAGGCCTCTACACCCCAGCGGCGAGGACTGTTTATCCCTGCAAAGGGAGATCCAAAGTCTTGTCTCTCTGAGACATATGGGGACCTTAAAACCGCTTGTATGACCTGATGCTAATTAATAGAGAACAAATAGAAAGGTAAAGAGAGAAAAGAAAAAAAGACTATGAATATTTATCTCCAGTCTCAGAAAGACCCATTAGAATAAGCTGACCACATAGGAAGTTTGCAGCCTGAGGTGGAGGAAGGAATGAGTGACGCACAGACATACTTGTATAGCTAGGTGTAAGGGCTGGGACCTTCCATCAGGTGGAGGTGAACCTGGAAGTTTTACAGTCTGAGCAACGCTTTTGTGCACCACTGAGGCAAGGCCACGAGGTCGACTAGTAACAGAACCAAATATGTGTTACTTAACACTGAGGCATGTGGATCCAGGTATCTGATTTCATGAGTCATTTTACAAACTTGCTATCTTTTGTTTTTAAAATCACCTTCATTTCTAAATACGACTGACCCCCCATCCCTGCCTTTTGCACCAGTCCTGGGAGTCATCCTTTGTAACAAGGCATAAAGAGGAAAAAAATGCAGTTCAACAAACTACTCAATATGTTAACTAGGTCTGACAACACATGTGACGTTCTGCTCCCATAGTCCCATCCCTTTGCAATGAAAGGAGGGAAGCCAGGGGGCTCACATTAAAGAAGACATGGCATTTCCCAGAAGTGGCCAGAGATGTGAGCTGCAGAGATAGAGGGGAGCAACAGAGGGTGAGACTTTTGGGGATGACCGCTGTGGAGTCAGAGGGCAGCAGCCACATTGGGAGTTCACCAGGCTCTATGAAGACAGAAGCAGGGCTAAGAGGAGCAGCAGCAAGGGAGTTCCTGGGCCACACCAGCTTCTGGGAAGGGGACCATGTCTGCTCAAGAAGGTCGGCTAGCGGTAGAGTGCCCCGAAACATACCTCCTCACTTGTATCAAATAGCAAGCTTCCTGAGGATTTTATTGAGGAGGCCTAAACCCTTCCCTGTCAATCTGAGACTATTTTCCTTTGAACAGAGAGACCAAGAATGACTTTATTCCTTGGTTTTTCCCTGTCACTTTGCTAAATTTTGCAATTAGCTACTTTATTGTTTGGTTTATGGTTCTTATCTGGCTGCAAATGGTTCAGGTTTTAGACGGAGGATTAAGCTGCTGTTGCCTCCCTGGTGTGGGGGGGCTGGATGCAGGAGAGGAGGCCTAGGTGAAGGCTTAGACACTCTCTTCTCCCACTCCCGTAGACTTTTCTCTGTGACAGCATCATAAATTTTTTCAAAGTCAAGAAAACATTTTTGTTAGTGAACTCTGCCTTGGGCAGAAAATGTCACAATGAGTAGTGCTACATCCCCAGGCTTCAAGTAAATGGTGGAGATGGGAGAGCTGGTATCCATTACTGCTAAAGCATAGCAGAAAGGCATTGCCTATAGCCGGAAAAGAATCACGGTGGGATGTGAGGGAGAGGTCAGAGGTGAAGCATGGCTAGAGCCATTTCTAAAATGGCAGACCCTGAGATGGTGTCATCAAGGAGCATAAGAGGGCCTCGGGGTGGCACTTAGGAAAAGAGAAGGGGAAGAAGGATTCTAGAGAGAAATTGTTTTTATTCACCCCAAGAATACTCATTGAAATGGGATAGTTCTTAGAGCTCCTTTTAACTAAGGGAATCCAAAGATACCTTAGCTAATCACAAATTCTCTTAGTGTTTCTCAATCCCAAGTTATAATTAGCCTCTGGGGGCAAATTCATTTGAAAGTGGAGAGAGTCATGGACAGGTCCTTAGAGAGAGGGGCAAACTAAAACTACTGTTGTCTCATAAGAGCGGATGGCATGTTGCCTGCATCTCGTTTTCTGATCTCTGCTGGCCTTCAGCTCAATTCCCTGGCCCTTTTTCAGGGCTTGTCTTCAACTTCCTACCCCCTTAAATCTCCATGGTGCATGGGCCAGTGGAAGACTACAAAGCATGGTTTCTAGATGTCCGTATAGAAGTCTAGCATGCATGTTAGCACCTGTGGCAAAACTGTGCTTGTCCTACCCTAGTTACAGATAAGTCCCTGTTTCATAATCAGCTGAGGTGATGGCCAACTAAGAGAGAAGCTTTTACCCTTGATATCCCTTTCCTGATTGTTTCTGGGGGGAGACCTTGAATGGAGCCTCATCTGAATAAGACCCTATAGTTCAAGTACTTAAATTAATCATTGGAGTACAGTGAATATATAATTCACAAATGATTGATCTACCTGAACTGTAACATGTTGGCTTAATACTCGTCCAGGATTCCAAACCTTGAATTACCCTAACTGAAAATAAATATGGCTTCCTCTCTTGGGCTGATTTCCAAGTGTAAACTTCAATAGCTCTTTGAAAAATGGCCTCAGACTATTTTAAGTATAGAAACTCTTACTATTGCTAGAACTATGATTTGAAAGGTTTTTTTTTAATCACCCAGAATTAAAATTTTTAAGACAATGTGTTCATATTTTGAATGAAATATAGTTTACATTTATATAGCACTTCAGATTTGGAGGACATTAAAAAAACCCCATGATTTCTGTGTGATGGATTCCTTTACATTCTAATTGCAGTTCCAATTATTAACTCAGTGGCTGTGGGCTAGTCCCTTAGCATCTATAAGTAGCAGTTTCCTCATTTGTAATATGAGGATAATAGCCCTAAATTAGACGACTTTATTTCATGGGGTTATTGTAAAGATCAAAGGAAATTATTTATGTGAAAATATTTTTAATTATCTATGACAGAAATTAGTCATTTTAATAATAATTATTTAGATCTGAACAATAATAATGCCTAATACTTATACAACTTTACAGTATTCATAGCAGTTTACATTCATATCATGTTTGAACCTCACAATGGGAAGGCAGTGTGGTAAAGTGGGAAAAATATAGAGCTTTCTGCTGACTTGGAGCCATGGGACCTGAGTTGGGATGGTAGAGTGATGGGAGTTGGCATGTATGCCAAGAGCCTCTGATGGTATCTTCTCTTGTAGAAGAGGGTAAGGATCTGCTTCTAGGATGGTTGTAATGATGGGTAATGGATGTGTCAAAGAGATGACCAAACATGTGTACATTCTGTAACTGGTTCTGGTCTACCAACCATGTGATGGACAACAGGCTCTTTAGTTGAGAAGCTCAAGTTGCGAGCAACTTTCAGAGGCCTTGTCTGGCTTCTGACATTCTCTTTGCAGTCCTCTCTTGGTTTGACTCCTTTGCTGATAGTGTCTGATGACAGAGTGTTGTAAGAGGAGATCCTTGGACCTTATTATTTCTGAGACTGATATATGGCCTTGTGAAAACAGGCTTCAGTCCTTTTGCCTTGGCTTTTGCTCTTTCCATTTTCAGTGAAGGTGGTAGATCTGGACACTGACTTTGTGAGTTTCAAAAGGTCAGGGGAGACCCTCCGGGAGTTTGGGAATTGGAATAAATGCCGAGTTTTGCTGTCAAACTAGCACTGTTGTTTTGAGGAACATGAGTTGAGCTCTGGGAACAATCTTGAGATCCAGTGATAGCTGAAACAAGGATTCATCTGTCAGTCATGGTGCCTCTGGACGTGAACTTGGTGGGACCAATGCTATGTAGAAGCCACGTTGAAACTAAGACCATTCCCTGCATAGACATAGAAATTGTATAGGGGAGAGAGTGCCCACTGAGGTGTTGGAGGAAAGTGTTTATCTTTTCGTTATTACTAAGTCTTCAAAGTAAAATTCTTTTTTTAGAAAAACAATTAATTTTAAATAGATTTGTTTATTTAAATAAATTTAAATAGAGTTATTTATTTAAATAAATTTAAATAGATAAATGGAACTGGGGTGCTAGGTGCTAGCACCTAATAGTGAAGAACACAGCTGGGGGGAATTTGAGTTTCTAGTATTAGAGAAGAAACACCCCCTTATCCCACTCTAGTTTCCCCCTAGAACTCTGAAAGGGAGATGTAGCATCCTGGCTCTGGGATGGTGGGCCAGAACATGCTTGCTACACTGGCTATGCCATTCTCTACTTATATGACCTGGGGAACCTTTCTGGGCCTCAGTTTCATCATTTGTCAAAAAGCCTGATAAACTTGATCACCTCAGAGGTCTCTTCCAAATCTAGGTCTATGATTCTATGAACCCTATGAGGTGAGTGTAATTAGTATCATTCCTACTGGATAGAAGAGGAAATGGAATCTCAGAGACATTAAACAAATTGTTCACGGTCACACAGTGTCAGATATAGGATCTTTACTCTGATGCCAACTTTTAAACTTAGACATATACACTGAAAAGCCAATTAAAGCTTAGGTCATATGTGGTAGCTTCTCAGAGGTGAAAATCTAATTCACCCACTGAAGAGTTTTCTATAGGTTTCCAACCCAAACAGCTAATTAAAATCTGTTTAAAACAGACTCTCATTGTACAGGTTAGTTGAGTTCAGAGGGGGATAAATGCCTTAGCCCAAATAGTCCAGCAGGCTGGTTTTGGGTCTTCATTTCAAGGTTAAATGTCCCCCCCTGAAAGTTATTGGCATATCCAAGGATGCCAGTTGCCATCAATTGTATTAATGAACTTTTATTTGCTTTTTATGGGAAATGTGATAGCCTCAGGATCCAATCAACTGAAGAACATTTTGACAATGTGCTGGACAGATTCTAAAAAAAGAAATCCAGTCAAGAATAATTCCCTAAAATTTCACAGGCACCCACAAAAGATGAAAAGATAACACGTCAAAGGAAAAGAGATATCAACTCTTGGAAGTTTCAGGCCCTCCCTCCCTTCCAGGTGTAGTAATAAACAGGCGCTGCCCACAGGAGATGAATATAATCTTCCATGGGCATAAACACCATTTTCTCTTGGGCAGGGACAGTGACTGAAGAGTGACAATGATCAGTTTGGGAGGAGAATGTGGTATTTGGAGATTCTAAGAGGAATAATTAGTCATATACATCATCAAAAGCTTTCCCAATTACATGGTAGTGAATGAGATGGGATTAGCGCCAATAATGATGGGTCTGAGCATTTTAATTATATACCCTTCTCTTCAGAGGTTTATAGCTCATCTGTAAAACAAACATTAAAGGAGGAAAAGGTGAGTCTGTTAAATGGGAAAGCAGTGCATGTAAATATGGCTTTCAGAATGTCTGTGGATCTTACTCGTTTTTGTCGATGGTTTTTAAGTGTGTCTACCATGTAGAAGGGCCTCAGCTTATCTCTCAGACTGCACCCACATTTTTCACATCTGCATTTTCCACATTTGCAGGTTTTGGTTTAACATGTGGTCAAAACACATCAAGTGGTTTTATATATCTCCACGAATTGAGCCTTTCTGGAATATTCCACTGCTTTTTGTATTTTTTAGGCAAAATTGATAAGTAAAACATGATTTTGACCATGGTGCTTTAATTAATCACTATGATACTCTACACTGAAATTAACTGAATAATCACTATACTTCCTTTCTTCTTATACCAAGTAGACACCATCTATTTCTACTCAGTAGTAACCAAATTGCATTAACTTAAAAAAAAACAAAACATGATAGAGTTAGAGCCAGAGGAGTTTAAAGATGACTTGGGGCAATTTCAGTGGCATAGTGGGTTTGGAATCAGAGGAACTGGGTTTGAATCTTGTTTCTTTCAATTCATTCTCTGTGACCCCAGGCAAGTCACATCACAGAGCTCTGCATCTCTGGGTTCAATTTCCCCTCTGAAAAATGAGGGGAATTGACCAGGTTACCTCTAAACAGAGATTCATAGCCTTTGCCATATCGTAGATCCCCTTGGCAGCCTGGTGAAACCTAGAAATCCCTTCTCAGAATAATGTGTTTTTTAAAATATATACAAAACAGGGGTGGCTAGGTGGTGCAGTAAATAGAGCACTGGCCCTGGGGTTAGGAGGACCTGAGTTCAAATGCGGCGGTAGACACTTAACACAAAAACTAGCCGTGTGACCTTGGGCAAGTCACTTGACCCTGATTGCCCTACTCTAAAGATTCCCCCCTCTAAAGAGCCAAAAAAATAAATAAATAAAAAAAGAACACAAAGGTTTACAAAGGAAACTAATCATACTTAAATGCAGTGATCTATCCATAATCATCTATTTCTGTATAAGCTTCTGAATTACAGATTAAGAATCAATGTTCTAAATCCTTTTATTTCTAAATCTATGACCCCATACCCCCTCTCTCTCTATCATTTCACTAATGAGAAAGCTGAGACTACCCCTGTAGTCAAACTAGGATTCAAACCCAGGTCCTCTATACTCTAAAGCAAGGGTGTGGAACCTGTGACCTCAAAGACACATGTGACCCTCTAGGTCCTCAAGCGTGGCCCTTAGAGTTCCGTGAAGTTTGGATTCAAAGGGCCTCACTTGAGGACCTAGAGGGCTGCATGTGGCCTTGAGGCCATAGATTCTCTACCCCTGTTCTAAAGCCTTCAAACTCTTGGCATAGTACCATACTTTTATGTTAGTTAAAATTGAAAATCTGTCTATATTGACCTGAAAAAAAAAACATTTCAGGAAAATATGCTTATTTCTTAGTGGGAAAACCTTAACTAAAAGAGTCTGCTTATTCTGACAGAGATATAGCCTCAAATTTTTGAGTCTGGGGCAAGTTAGCACAAGATGAGGGGAAGAGGTGAGGGGTAGTCAGAGATCTTGGGACATTGTGCAGGGTCTGCTACAGATACCTATGGAATGGGGAACATTGCGAATTGAATGGGGAGTGGGAGGAAATGTTATTTAATAACTTTTGATTTTAATTCATTGTTGCTCTGTTGCTTCTATTCTGTCGAATAAATGCAAGTTCTGTTTATGCCTTCTAAACTTAGAGCTTTGGGGCAAAGTCTCTCCCTAGTTATGGCTCTGATCAATGAGCCTTTTTGGCAACAAACAAACAGTCACATTGGAATAATTTCAGTTTCTGATGGCATTTAAAGGCAGAAAAACTAATGACATCAAAAACAATTTCTTTGTAATTTTTTTTGGAAAGCATTTAGTTATCATGTGTCACTTTCCATAATGTTTTCCCTATAAAATGTAATTGAAAATGACTTTGAAACTAATGTGGTTTGTTTTCTATCATGAGATAATAATAAATTCAACCATTCAAGGATGAAATGGAAGGACCATAAACAGATGAGGAATGGAAAGGATTTCAAAAAATTTTTAAACAAACTTTTGAGAGAGAGTGGGAGCAAAAGTTAGAAAAAGAGCTGGAGAGAAAGAAGGAAAGAGGAAGAGAAGAGAAGGGCCCCGTGGAGGATCTGTGAGATAGTAAAAGAGGATGGTCTGGTCATGCGGCAAGGAGGGAGGACAAGGTGACAGCTAGAGTCTTCTACTGGTACTCTTACAATGCCTTACAAAGTAGAGCTCCAGAAAGGTCTCCAGCACAAGGGATCAACTGATGAATAAATGAAGCACTTACTGTGTGCCAGACTCTGTGCAAAGCTCAGGGATAACAAAAAATCAAGGAGACAAAAGACAGTCCCTACCCTCAAGGCGCTTGCAATCTAATGCAGACAAATACTTACAAAGTACATTTTATGGGGGAAAATAGGAAATAACTGATAAAGGAAGGGCACTAGAACTAAGAAGGATTGGGGCCCCATGTGGTGAACCTTGAGGAGGATGGGCTGCCATGCAAAGGCTGCAATCTGCACTGTGAGAGGGAACTCACAAATTGATGACATGACAGATCCAGTTGAATGGTTTGAGTTCAGCATATACAACCAGCTGAGTAACTGACATTTCCAAAGGAAATTTTTTATGATATTTTAGCATTGTGTAGACAGCCATATTGTAGACAGTCCGTAGACAGACTCACAAGTTAAGGTTTTTTGAGTTTGGTTCCTAATATTAATTATAAAACTTTATATGAAGTATTCTCTCTCATCCCACATAGGCAAACAATACCAGCTGAAACAATGTTCTTGGTCAAACAATAAAGTGTTTTGCAAAATAGTTGACTTATGCAGCTGTGGCCAGTATGTTATTCAAGTGTTGTAAGAAACATTAAAAGGAAGGGGAAAATTGACAAAATTCACATTAACTTAAAAAATCCTCAGATAATTGAGGAAAAGGTGTATTTTTTCTCCATTAATTATCTAGGTAGTGCCTTCAGTTCCTCAATTTTAGGTAGAGTCTTTGGGCAAAAGACACTAAACAACATCAATATTGGGAAAACCTTAAATTTGTGGCTTGTTTTCCTTGTAACTATAAAACTAGCCCTTTCATCCACAAGATGGCATGCAAGTTTCTAACATCCATGGTATAGTGACCATGATATTGCTAAATTGTCTTTACAATTTCAACCCATATTGAATGGTTGTGAAAATGAGAATTTTTAGCATAGATTTTTATATACCCCCTGTTATTATGTTACTCATACTTTTAATTGTTATCACATAAAACTAAAAAACTATTTTTGCTTCAGGGATCACAAATTATAATCTCAATTCTTTCTTAGATAATACTAACATGTTGATTTATTGCTTTATGATTTTGAATGTGATTTATGTAAATTGTCTAATTTTTATAATCATTCATTAAGCACCTACTATATGCAAGGCACTACACTAAATGTTTTACAAATATTATCTCATTTGATCCTCATGACAACCCTGGGATGCAGGTGCTATTATCATACCCATTTTACAGATGAGAAAATTGAGGCAGTGGTTAAGTCACTGTCCCAGGGACACACACTAAATATCTGAGGTCATTATTTGAATTCAGGTCTTCTAGTCTTGATTCCAGGGCTCTATCTACTATACCTCCTACCTTCCTCTCAATAAGCTTATGAGGTAGATTCTATAGGTATTGCTAATTCCATGTTAACATGAGGAAATAGGAGTTCAGAGCTATTAAATTACTTGCCCCAAATCACTCAGCTAGCAAGTGTAAATAGAGAAATTCAAATTCAAGTCTTTTGGACTCTAAGCCCTCTATAAACTACACCATGCCTGTCCCACACATACATGTGTAAGTATAGACATTTGCAGGATAATGCTATAAAAAGATTATCATATCAATCAATCAATCAACATTCATTAAGCAGTTGCAATGTGCCAGGCTTTGTGCTAAACTCTAGGGATACAAAAAAAGTCAAAAGATGCTCCCTGCCCTCAAGGAATTTACAACCTAATGTTGGGACTGTGTAGGTCCCTGTGGCAAGGAGAGTAGAAAGTTTTCTGCACTTTATAGGTTTGGGTACAAGCACTTTCTGTATTTCTGTTTTGTAATTTTTTTTTTTTGTTCAATATCCCTTTTAACTTGAGCATTGGCAAGGGAGTTGAAGGCTTTTGGGGATATAGCAAAATCAGCCAGATCATTTCTCAGTGTTTATGTGGGTAAGGGCACGAGCTAGTGATTTTGTGAGAGATACACCCCCCTCCCCATTGTACCTGATTGTATCTGATTTCTGATAGTAGAGTTACAGAGATATTATGGGAAACTATAACTTTTTACAAGGGAGATGACTAGTTTTCAAATGTGATAAGTGGTCCTGTCCCCCACAGTGTTTCACCAAAATATTTGTTTCAAATTTATAAGTCCTACCATAACAAAAGAAATTTTGAATACAGTTTATTCTGGGAAATTACCATGTAGACAGTCTTAAAAGTCTACACGGTAATGAACTCTACCCCTCATGTAAGCACCTAGTGATGGTTGTGAAATGTGCCTCAATGTATCTATCCTAAACTCTGTCCTGTTCCTGGTCCATATTTGGGCATATCTAATGTCATGCTCTCAGGTGGCAAAGGGCACCTTTCCTCCCTCCCTCCCTCTCTTCCTTCCTTCCTTCCTTCCTTCCTTCCTTCCTTCCTTCCTTCCTTCCTTCCTTCCTTCCTTCCTTCCTTCCTTCCTTCCTTCCTTCCTTCCTTCCTTCTTTCCTTCCTTCTCCTTCCTCCTCCTTCTCCTAGTTTTTCTCCTCCTCCTCCTCCTCCCTCCTTCTCTGTGCCTCCATATCTGTGTCTGTCTCTCTGTCTTCATCTCTCCCCTCCACTGCTTGCCCCCTCCTCTCCCCTACCCCACCACTATGCTGGACATGCACTAGTCACTCATCGACCTGACCCCACTGCTGATAAGAAGTTTTAACCTATTCTGTTTCTGATGTGGGCTGCCTTACTCCTCCTTATGCATGCATCCTGGTGGCCCCCATTCCTGGGGATTCATCCTGTTGGTACTAGACTTAGGGTGGACATCCAGCTTTAGGTCTCCTGCACCTCAGGACTCCCAGATACAGGCAGTCCACCAGCATTAACCTTCTCCAGCAACAGGGATTACAGGAATGTGTCTCTATGCCTCAAGTCACTCTATTCAATAAGCATTTATTATGCCTCTACTGTTCGTTAGGCCCTGAGGATCTGAAGACAAAACTGTTACTTGGGGATTAATTTTATCTAGGCATGGTTGGATGAGTTAATTGACCAGATTTTCTGCCAGATGTTGTGGGTGTACATGGACAGGATTCATGCTGAAAGAATCTGAGCAATTTTAAGAGGATAACAACATCACTCAACCCCTGGGGAACAGAGAAAGGCAAGAGGCAGTTCTTTCCCTCAAAGAGCACGTTCTAATGGGAGTTACAATGTGCAAACCACTATGTCCCTAGGAGACATAGATGGTGTACATTTTTTTTTAAAGCAGTTGTGGTTAAGTAACTTGCCCAACGTTACACGACCAGTTTGTGTGTGTCTGTGTGTGTGTGTGTGTGTGTGTGTGTGTGTGTGCTAAGTATCTGAAGCTGGAACCGATCCCAGGTTCTCCCGACTCTGGGGCCAGTGATCTCACTCACTGCGCCACCTAGCCACCCAGAGATGGTGTAAATTTGAGGCAATTTCAGAGAGAAGGCCCAGAGGGTCAGGCCTCCTGCAGAAGGGAAGATTGCAGCCTGGGAGGAAGCCAGGGCAGACAGCAGGTGCAGGTGAGGAGGGAGCCTTCTAGGCATGGGGACAGTGAAGGAGAAGGCTCTGAGGCGGGAGATGCAGGGTCATAGGCAGCGAACAGGTCTGAGCTTTCTCTTCTCCCCTCCTTTTAACCCTGGTTGGCTGTAAGACCACCTCTCCCCACCCTTCTTCCCTCCTCTCTAGTAAGTCTGGAACTCTTTCATCTTGTCATGGCCTGTGACTTGTTCTAAACTTCCCACCTGCTGATGCTTCTTCAACTCCTGTCTCCCTTCTCTTCTCTGCACTTTTCAGCGGGGTGGGGGGGGGCAGGGGGTGGAGGGACTCCTTTCCTTCTCATTCATGAAGTGACCCATTGAAGGCTTGATATAATCTCTGGATTCACTCACTTGTTTCTGCATAATCACTAACCAAAACATCTTCTTTGGTAACCAGGGGTGCTTAAAATACTACCCCCCCCCCCTCAGATTTCCAGTTTAGAGCTATTCCTGAATATCTGGATAATGTAGGTTTGGACTGTATAAGCAGCCTGGCCTAGCTGATGGAGGGCAGGTCTTTGAGACAAAGATGCAAGTTCACATTCAGTCTTCAATTTACATGTAGCTGTGGGACCTCAAAAAAGTTACTTATGCCAGGAAACTCTGCCAAACTTAACCCTATTTGTCTCAGTTTCTTTATCTGTGAAATGAGCAGGAAAAGGAAATGAAAGTGACTCCATTATCTTTGTCAAAAAACCCGACAACTCCCAAATGGGTTCATGAAGAGTCTGAAATGACTGAAAAACATTTCTTCACTCCTAGTCTGATCCTCTATCCACTACACCACACTGTAGAAATTTTATAATTCTATCCACATTGCTTTTTTGTTTTGGAGGCAATCAGGGTTAAGTGACTTGCCCAGGGTCACACAGCTAGTAAGTGTCTGAGATGCATTTGAACTCGGGTCTTCCTGACTCCAGTGGTAGTGTTCTAACTACCACTGTGCCACCTAGATGCCCCTATATTGCTCTTAATAAGTGCCTATTACATTTGAGGAAAACTCTGTCTTCTTTTTTCACTCTGTTAGTCATTCTAGAATCAGAACAGGCTATGTGACATTAAGGGATGTACATTTTCCTTCATTTCTTAGGGTGCCCTGGCCAAAGAATTATCACCAAGTGACCAGTTTAGGGGTGATGAAGCTCCAGTCATAGTGAGGCTGGATCTCAGAAAGCACAGGGTGATGGATAAGCTTGTAGTGGGCATGAACAAATGTAATATATAACAAACCCAGTGTTATGAAGAGCAGCCAGAAGTAAAGATGCCATCAAAGAAACATGAGTGAAAAAGAAATGGGCTGATCGAGTGGTGACAGTGAGGGCTAACTTATGGGTAGCATGACTGCACCATTGATATTCTTTGGCTCTCAAGAGGATGTGAGGAAGCAACCCCTCCCCCCCCCCCATTTCAGGTGGACCTCCAGCGGTGAACCTGGGGGGAAAACAGGACAATAGCTGCATGGTAGCTTAGGATCTGCATGGTTGGAGGGAATGACCCTGAAGATATCACAGAGATACCGGGTAGGCAAAGTTCCTTCCCAGCGAACTGTTCTCACTCCACCCCCACGTCTTGAGCTGTAAAAGAATCCTGAAGTTGGATCTCTACAACTGCTCTCTGGAGAACACCAAGCTAGTGTAATATTGCAAGGTGGCCTTGCCTCATATCACTTGTGCTTAGCCTGAAGGCTAGGTTTTGGTACTTTCAAACAGCAAATAATCATTGATGGATAGCTCCAGTAAGGGACCGCAATGGAACCTAATTTTGACCCCATACAATTTGACCCCATATACAAAATGGTGGAAGGGATCTCACTAGAGGATAAGGACAGCATCCTTTAGGCTTCCAGCATTATCTCATCAGTTCTTAGGCTTCAGATAAAAGGTCAGTATTAACTAGGCATTGGGCTCATTAGCCTTTGTAGACGTTTCACTCTGAAGAATGAATGTGAGTCGACTGACCAAGGCATGAGTTCATTTCTGTCTATTTACGTTGGCCTCTTACCCCATCGATAATTCATTGAGGTGGCTTTTTATTGCTTTCCCAGCTACTTTCTGGTTGCTTAGCAACAAGACTCTACACTACAGATGTATAATCGCATTGTCTTTGAGTACCACCACCATCAATTGGAGGAGGTTAAAAAAAGGAGGAAGACCTTATTTTACAAACTGCTAAACAGTTCCGAAGTATTTAGCAGATAAAATAAAAACTTACATTTCCATAGCCATTTACAGTTTCCAGAGTGCTTTCCCCACAATAACACTGTGAAGTAGGTAGTGTTTTTATCTCCTTTTCTCCCTACCCCCCCCCCCCCTTTCCAGGTGAGAAAAATAAAGCTAAGAGGTGATATGGCTTGTTAATTGTCACACAGCTAGAAGGTGGGATTTCAACCAAGGGCTTCTGATACCATGTTGTTTTCTAGACACTATATTGCCTTTGACATTGCCCAAACATGGCTAAACATCAAATTTGATGTCACAATTCCTTTAGTAGCTATAAACATCTATAGGAATGTCTGTGTGTAGGACCTGACAAAAGGTTCTCTCTCTCTCTCTCTCTCTCTCTCTCTCTCTCTCTCTCTCTCTCTCTCTCTCTCTCTCTCTCTCTCTCTCTCTTTCTCCCTCTCTCCCTCCCTCCCTCTCTCCCTCCCTCCCTTTCTCTCTATCTCTTTGTCTCTGTCTCTCTGTCTCTGTCTGTCTGTCTGTCTGTCTCTCCCTCCCTTCCTCCCTCCCGCTCTCCGTCCCTCCTTCTCTCTCTATCTCTTTGTCTCTGTCTCTCTCAGTCTTTATCTCTTGGTTTCTCTCTGTTTCTGTCTCTTTCTCTCTCATACAGAGCTGCAGTTATGAATATCACAAGCTATGCTTGGGACAAGTGTCATGAGGGAGCTGAGATACTACTCACTCATGTACTTGATGTGACAGAGACCCCAAGGACACATATGGGAACCTATTAGTAGGAAAAATAAAGGGCAGCAAGTGGATTTATAGCATTTTAACAAATTATTCTCATTAAGTGCTGACTTTGTTGTTTCTATCTGCTAAAGATCAGCATATGTGATCAGCACTCTCTAAATTTGGAGCCCTGCAGCAAAGCCCAGGTCCCACCGTTATTACAGCTTTGTTTGTGACAGACTTTTATGTTATTATTGTTTATTAAGGTCAGACTCTCTTGTACTGCAGAGTGGCTAAACATCAATCTTTTTTTTTTTCCTAATTAAGCATTCTTTATTTCCCCACTAGTAGAAATGCCCTAGCTCTAAAAGGTTCCCTTTTAATCTATTTTTTCAATGTTAAAGGGAAAAAAGGGAAAATATTCAGTATTTATTATTACTAGGAAATTCTTTCCAGAAGGAAAGCCTTTTAAGTTAGTCATATGAAATGAAATGATTTCGGTGTACCAAACCGGAACTCCATTTTCTTCTCAGTACAAACTCAAGATTAGCATTGTATGAAAGTGGCCACAGTGAATCAATTTGAAGGGCTTCTGGAAAACCTGACTGACATAGCTCCTTGAAAAATCATTTGTGGAAACAGTAATTACAAAGTTAAATAATCTTAAAACCAGGACAGATGATATTTGAATTTAGGTACAATAATGAAAAAAAAATCCTTTATATACTGGACAATAGGATCTGAGAGGTCAAATTTTAAACAATAACTATGCACAATCCTTTTGAAAAATCATCTAAATTCTATTTCTTTTCCTGTAGAAAATGCTTGATCTTGACAATGTTCTGCTAAGGTTATTTGATCAAGATGACCTGGAAAAGAACCATGAAAACAAGCTGCTGACATTTTATAAGTTACTATAAATCAGTATGTCCAAAGGAAATACAAGAGGTTGATGTTATCACACTACACTTAAAGGTTTTTCTCATAATTGTTGTTTGTTTCCAGCTACATTCTGACTCAGAGAAACCAATGTTGCAATTCTGACTCGAGCCGGCCGATTCTCAGTAACAGCAGCTCTACAACATAAAAAGACTGTGCCCGTGGTTAGACGGACTTCCATTATGTAATCTTCTCAAGTTATATTTCGGTGATCCTTACCTCTTGAGTGTGGGCTGGGCTGGGAGGAATTAGGTAGTGCCTGTATTCCACAAATCCACTGTGCCACAGAGCTCTGAGACTGATGCAATGAAGATCAATCTAAGACCTTTTACATGGCAAATCAGAGACCATTCTCCATGTACATATACCTCTAAATCTGCATGTGGGATTTATGTGTAAATCTGCATTCATTTTATGTCATCAATAGCACCCTTCACAGTACTATTAAAAAATAAACTGCTATAGTATGACATTGGTTATACTATATTATAATTATATATTATAATATATAAAATAATATATACTACATATAATATAGTGTATAATATGTAGCATTATATTACCCACATAATATGACAAACATTATAATTATAACAGAGTATAGCAATACAGTCTAGGAGACTTCTTTCATAATCATTTGACTAGTTTGGAAGTTTTTCCCACTAATCTTAGAAGTTTTCATTTCAAATGATAAAAATGAGTATAGGAATAGGCAGTTTTAAAAAACTTGCTTTCTTTAAGGGCAAATTCACCTTCAGAAACATGCTTAGAATTTGCTACTCTTGAATATCAGTTTTTTTACAATTACTATGGATATATGGAAAAGGACCGCATGAATTAAAATTTAATTTATATAGAATTATGGATCAATAAATTGATTAATTGGGTAGCTAGGTGGCACCTGGAGTCAGGAAGACCTGAGTTCAAATCTGACCTCAGACACTAGCTGTGTGATCCAGAGAAAGTCACTTCATTTTGTTTGACTCAGTTTCCTTATATGTGAAATGAGCTGGAGAAGGATTGGCAAACCACTCCAGCATCCCTGCCAAGAAAAACCCAAATGGGGTCATGAATAGTTAGACACTACTGAACAACAATTTTCTGACTCCAGGCCCATAGTTCTATCTCTTGCTCTATCAGCTGCACATGGGGCAAAATTCTTCTCTTGAAATGAAGCTGCAATATTTAGCCTCGGTAGGAAGGAGTTTTCCAGAGAGAAAGATGAATGCTTGTGAAGGAGTGAGATGCTGGCATCCAGGTTCTCTTCTCTGCTGAGTGGTTTGCTTGGTCCTGGCTGGATTGAGGAGAATCTGAATCCACAGATGAGATCATTAGCTTTCTTTGATTTCCTGTCCTGTTCTCTACAGCCTTGCCCTAATGATGGTCATCTCACTTAAATTTTTCCTCCACCATAGCTGAATGATAAAGAAGAGTCTCTCATACATCATGCATAGACATGCACAGCAGAAAAAGATTTAGAATCATAGGCACTGTGTTCAAATTTTGGCCCTGCCACTTACAATCTGAGTGACCTTGGGAAAGTAACTATACTTCTCTGTGCCTCATTTTCCTCATCTGTAAAATAAGGGGGTTGAATTCAATGATTTCTAATGTCATTTTTGACTCTATGCATCTAATCTTATGACAGGCTCATTGCCTGCTTTTTAATCTCCAGACAATAAAATGCAAATTAATTTGGTGTGGACATCATGGTGTGTGTGTGTGTGTGTGTGTGTGTGCAGAATGAGATAGTAGAATTTGTGTCAGAGGATCTGAGTTCAGTTTCCAGCTCTAGTACCTACCACCTGTGTGACCATGGGAAATTTTTCCCTCAATTTTCTTATTTATAAAATGATAGGGTTGTGTCAGGTGACCTGAATCTCTGATTCTTGTATTCACAATTTGCATGTAGAGCTGGCCTTTGCCTACATATCAAGAATTTAACACTCCTCTTGCTATATTTAACTTTATTTTTACTTTATTCAGACTAAATAGCAGCTGTTTAGATAATACTTTGAAGCTGGTGAAGAATTCGATCTTCCTAATAATCTTGATGTGGTGTTTTGTTAGCTCTGTACCTTTCCCCTGGGACTAGACTTGTGAATTAATTGGTGCAGGGGACTGTCTATGAAGGCCTCCCTTCACCAAAGCAGCACCTACTTTGTAGCACAGAGGCCCAGAAAGTTGTTTGGGGATTTTAATAGATTATATTTTCCCAGGGTCACAATCTAGTACTTGACTGGATTTTTGTGACTTTGAGGCCAGCTCTCTTTTCATTCTGTCATGCTTCCATTTAATTGTCTCCACAGTGAACAATTTTTGAGTGTGTATTTAGCTTAGCTCTGTGTTGGATTTTGGGGAAATGGACTCACAGTCTTAGTTAGAAGAAACACCAGTCGCCATCTTGTTCAACCCTTACACTTGAGCAAGAATTCCCTCTACGGTAGATCTAATGAGTGGCCATCAAGTCACTTGCAGGAGACTTCTAGGGATAGAAAGAGGTAAAAAATATGGTATATAGCTAGGGGATTTTCCCTTCCTTGAGGGACCATAAACTACATCAGAGGATGTTTGGTGATACCTAGGATGTGTGATTTCTTCCTTATTTAACTTCTTGTTGGACATATTGATTTGGATGTTGTAGCAGCAAGCACCCCAGCGTCCCCAAAGTGGCTGCCAACACAGGTTCTTAGATCTGCTTTTCTGAAGCAAAGCAACACAAAATGGGTTAACAATCTTGCTTTAAACAATCAAACATATCATTTACCTAGTTCAGGGGAAAAAGATCAGCACCCCGAACTTCAGAGTATACAGACAGAAACATTTCAAGCAAACAGGCCTCCAACTGTCTAACCATTACATACATCCATACCAAATCACAGTTACCAGAGAGGGAAGCATCAACATCTGGGTTTTTCAAAGCTGGGGGGCTCTCAATGGCTGTCCAGAATCTCATCTGGTCAATTCACACAACACTTCTCAAAGTGAGCCCCAAAACAAAGTCTCACATCAGGGCTTATATGGCCTTCTCCTGGGTCAGAGAATGTAAAAACTCTCTTGACCCACTGCCCAATCACAAAGCACCAAGGTGTGGGTGTTCCTGAAAAACAAGCCTCCCACCACAGGCTCCAGGTGCACTTAACCTACGTGCAGGGAAGATCTTAAAATTTTACATTCCTATAACAGATGTACCTTGAATAGTTTAAATTTAACATGACCATGAGTGAATTCATAAATTCTCTCTTCTTCCCAACTTCCCTATTACTGTTAAGGGTACCATCATCCTCCCAGTTACTCAAGCTTACAACCTAGGTGTCATCCTTCACTCCACCCTCTCTCTCATCCTCCACTCATATACACTTTATTGCAAGCCCTATTGATTTTACCCTGAAAACATCCTTTTTTATGCCTTCTCTTCTCTGACCTTACCACTACATTGGTGCAATCTCTTATGACCTCATGTTTGGACTACTGTAATAGCTTGCTGGTTGGTCTCCCTGTCTCAAGTCTATTATCTACTTAGTTATCAAATCAATCTTTTTAAAGTACAGATCTGATAAGGTCACTCCCCTATTCAATAAACTCCAATGGCTTCTTCACCTCTAGGATCAAATATAAAAACCTCTGTTTGGCTTTTTAAAAATGTTGTATTATTTTTTATGTATTTTTATACATTTCTCGATTACATTTAAAATTTATTTTTAAAAATTCATTTCAATTCCAAATTCTCAGTCTCCCTCCTGCCCCTCCCTTTTGATAAAAAACCAAGAAATATTAAACATATAAAGTCATGAAAAACATATTTCCATATTAGCCATATTGCAAAAGAAAAAAAGAACCAAGAAAAATACAGTGGAAGAAAATATGCTTCAGACTCCTGAGTTCATCTATGAAGGTAGATAGTATTTCATCAAGAGTTCTTTTGAATTGTTGTGGATCATTGTATTGATCAGAGTAGCTAAGTTTTCACAGTTGATGATTGTAACGATATTACGGTTACTGTGTATACGATGTGCTTTTAGTTCTTCTCATTTTGCTTTGAATCAGTTCCTATACATCTTCCCAGGTTTATCTGAAAGCATTCCACTCATCATTTCTTCTAGCACAATAGTATTCCATCACTAGCATATACTACAACTTGTTTGACCATTCCCCAATTGATGAGCATCACTTCAATGTCCAGTTCTTCACCACCACAAAAAAAAGCTGCAACAAATATTTTTTTTTGTCCATGAGTCCTTTTCCTTTGATCTCTTTGGGATATAGACCCAATAGTAGTATTACTGTGTTCCTTGGGCATAGTTCCAAATTGTTCTCCAAAATGGTGGACCAGTTCACAACTCCACCAACAGTACATTTGTGCCCCTATTTTTCCATACCCCCTTCATCATTTATCATTTTCCTTTACTGTAAGGTTATCCAACTTTGCTTGACTCTCAAAAGCCTTTCATAACTTGGATGCTTCCTGTCTTTCTAGGCTTCTCCTGTCAATTTACTCTACAATCCAGTGACACCAGCCTCCTGACTGTTCCTCACACAAGACACGTTGTCTCCTCACTCTGGGCATTTCCCCAGCTGTTCCCCATGCCTGAAATCTCCCTCCTCATCTCCCCCTCCTGGCTTTCCTGGCTTCCTTTAAGTCTCAGCTAGAATTTTCTTTCATAGAAAGTCTTTTCTGCTTCCCCTTAATGCTTCTTTCCAAGACTTTCCCTATTTATATCTTTGTAGTTTGTGTATTGTCTCCCCCCATTGGACTATAGGTTCTTTGAGGGCAGGGACTTTTTTCTCCCTTTCTTTGTATCTGCAGTACTTTTCACAGTGTCTGGCATAGAGTAGGTGCTTAATAAATATTTGTTGACTTGACTTGACTATTTGTCCCCCAATAGTACTTCATTTCCCCGGAGAATGCAGGATTTGCTGTTGACAATATTGGAACCATATCCACAACAATGACTTTGGATTTCAACAGAGGACCCAAAAGGTAAATAACATAGGTAGATTTTGTCCAGTCTAAATATTGCTCCTTTTGTGGAAATTTTCCTTTTCTATACTTTTCCCAGGATCCCTTGCTACACTCCCATTCTATAGATGCTTTTAATACTCATAGAGAATATTAAAAATAAAGTCATTATTTGACTCTTTGCCTATATGCTTGCTACTGCTGACTTTTGTAGAGCGTAGAAAATATGGTGCAATAGAAAACATGTTGGATCTGGAATCGAAGACTTGTGTTCAAATACTGACAATTCAATAGGTATTTACTAAGCACTTTCTTTGTGCAAAGGGCTATGCTTGGGTTCTAGAGATACCAAGACCAAAGCAAAATGGTCCTTGTCCTCTAAGATCTTACATTCCAAAGTTCATTTGTATATGAGGTGGGAGGGTGGGAGATAGCATGTATAAGTGACCTTGGGAACTCATTTTCTCTGTGATATTGGGCAAGCCATTTACAATTTCTAAGCCTCAGTTTCCTTACTTAGAACTTGAATGAGGAGCACTAGATAATCTCCGAGGTCTCTCCCAACTCTAAATATATGATTAAATTTATTTTCCCACCTTAGCTGTATCTATCCCATCTAGAACTCAGTCCCACAACAGGGGTGCATAGTGTGAAAGCTGGATATAGTCTTGCCCTGAGCTCTATGGAAGTCTATGGGCCAGGGAGAGTTGAAATATTTCTTTTTCTGTTCCTCAGTGGTTAGAGAATGGAGTCTTGTTTTTTCAGAATGGCTATGGACAGAAACATTCCCATTATAGTTCAATGAGCCTTAAAATTTACTAGGCCAATATCTTCTAGTTTCCTCTGTAGGATCGCAAATGCCAAATGGGGAGGTATTGCCCACTGTTATTATTTTTATTTAATGTTGATTTTTAGGAGCTTCTTAGGTCTCAGGGTACTTTACAGAAAATGATAATATAGCCATGAACCACTCAAACCCAATCCCTCATGAGCCTGAGCTGAGATTTTACTAGCTCGGCCGATTGAGGATGTCACACTCCTTGGTCCATTTACCTGTATGTTGACAATCTCAGCGGTCAAGCTGCAGCAGCCAGGCCTCAGCAGAGACTTTGTGGGATTAGGCCTCAAGGCACCAAACAGGTCTGTTTATCTATATTTTGCTACAAAATTCCTTAATTTACCGTGGTGTTTGCTTCCTTGGGGGAGAACTGACTAAAAGCTGTAACCAATGTTTTCAACTCCAAAGAAAACCCAGAGATAAATGGAGATAGATGATATCTCAAAAAAAATGATCATTTTGTGTTTACTGCTATAGTTCAATGAATCCTTAGTCTCATTAGTAGGGATATTCCTTCCAATGGCGCAGATTGCAATGCATCCATGCTTGCCCATCCTGTGCCCGTTATAGAATCATAGATTTAGAGCTCCAAAGGGTCTTAGAAGTAATCAAGGGCAACCCCATCATTTTGGAAATTCAGGGCTACACAACTACTGTCTGAGGCAGGATTTGAACTCAGGTCTTTTTAAAAAAATATTTACTTATCTTTTACAACATTCAGTTCCACAGTCCCTTGAGTTCCAAATTTTCTCCCCCTTCCTCTCCTCCCTGCCCCCCCCCCCCCATGGCAGCATGCAATCCAGTATAGGTTCTACAAATACCTTCACATTAAACATCAGTCAAGTTGTAAAGAAGGATTATAACCATGGAATGAACAGTGAAAAAGAAAGAAATAAAACAAAACACAAAAGAGGGAGCAGGTAGTTTGCTTCCATCTGCATTCAGACTCTGTAGGTCTTCCTCTGGATGTGGACAGCTCTTTCCATCATGAGACTTTTGGAGTTGTCTTACAATCTTGCATTGCTGAGGGGAGCCCAGCCTATCAAAGTCAGTCATCACAGATACGATGTGTCTGTAATTGTGCACAAAGTTCTCCTGTGAACTCAGGTCTTTCTGACTTCCAAGTTCAGTGTCCAAGTCCATGGGGGAGGGGTTTTACATCATTTCTGCTATTCCTGCATATAACTTACAGAATTATGGACAGTATCTATATATAGAGGCAGCTAGGTAGCCCAGTGAATAGAGTGCTGGGCCTGAAGTCAGGAAAATCTGAGTTCAAATTCCACCTCATTCATTTACTGTGTGACCTTGGGCAAGTCACTTAACTTCAGTCTGCCTCAGTTTCCTCAACTATAAAATGGACACAATAATCGCATTATGAGATATTTCTGAAGTGCTAGCATGCTTTCTTTTTTCTTTCTATTTCTTCCTCCCTCCCTCCTTTCTTTCTCCGTCCATCTCTCCCTCCCTTCTTTTCTTTCTCCCTCCTTCCCTCCCTCCCTACCTCCCTTCCTTCCTTGTTTCCTTCCTTCTTTCCTTCCTTCCTTAGTTCCTGCCTTTCTTTTTTCTTTCCTTAGTTCCTTCCTTGACTTCTGTGGACAATAGGGATCACATATTTGTTTTCAAAATTATAATTATTTCAGTTTTCTAAGGCTGTAAATTGTAGTAAAATTGCCAGTCTGCTTCAATAGAAGGCATTTCTTCACTTGGCTCTACTTCTACCAATAAAATCACAACTTCAGGTCAAAATAAAACACATATGTGTGTGTGTATACATATATATATATATAAATTTAAAAATACATTAACAAATGGGAAAAAGGTCACTAACAACACAATATTTTAAAAAATTGAGGGGCAGCTAGGTGGCACAGTGAGTAGAGTACTAGGGAGTCAGGGGGACCTGAGTTCAGATCTGGCCTCAGACACTTAACACACACACACACACACACACACACACACACACAAATTAGCCGTGTGACCTTGGGCAAGTTACTTAACCCCAATTGCCCTCCAAAAAGCAAAAAAAAAATTGGCTTTTCCTTATACAAATTAAAGTGAGACCTTTCCTCCTTCCTTAGGTTCTGGGAAATTGGAGCATATTGCACCGAATGATTAAATTGCCTATTTGTAAAATTTGAATCCACAATTCTTTTGCTAATGGTTCATGCAGAATTCCCAATAAAGATCAGCAGAGTGCTCCTTATTCTTTCCTTCTTTCTTTGATTTTGGGGCTTTAATAGGTTCTAGGACCACTGAACCTTTAAGGAGGGGTAGAGAAATTTTGGCATGCCTCATTTACTCTCGTTAATTCATCCCTTCCAGGGAGAGAGTAGCAGCGATGGAACCCCCATTGTTTGGCTTCTGATGAAAATATTGGAATGGCTCATTAGGACCTTCCTATCCCTTCAATAAAATACCCAGATAAAGTGTAGTTAGAGGATTTTAACTGGCTCTTATGCATTAGCTGGTTCATTATACTTTCCTAATAAATAATTCTTAATCTTATTAGATAAAAATAATTTCTTTATCATGAATTTAAGTTCATCAGAATCTGACCAGATGTAGCTCAGGGTACATGAAGTCATGGGAAGGAAGCGGAACTTTAGAGTCAGGAAGAATTGAGTTAAAATTCCACCTCTGATACTACTAGTTGTGTGACCCTAGGCAAGTCACTTGACTTATCTGAGGCTCTGCTATAAAATGGAGACCATAGATTGAGAACTTGAAGGAATCTCAGAGATCATTTAATGAAAAACTCCCATTTTACAGGAGATATAACTGAGGCCCTGAGAGCTTAATTGACTTTCATAAGTTAGTAGAGCCACCTTGGAGATCAGAACCTCTGATAATTAACTAGTTAATGATCATTTATGTCATACTTTATTATGTGCCAGACACTGTGCTAAGTGGCAGAAATACATAAAAATGCAAAGAGTCCCTGACTTCAAGAAACTTACATTCTAAAAGAGAATAATTATAGTGTCTACCTCATGGACTTGGTTTGAGTCTCAAAGAATATGATATGTAAAAAAGCTTTGAGAACTTTAAAGGTTATACAAATGTCATTTTTTAGTAATCATTTTATTTTGGGAAAACCTGTGAAATCCTGCAGAATGAGGTCTTTCTCTAAATAATCTTGAGAAAAAAAATATCATTCTGGGTTGAATTATCAGAGTGCTTTGGGTTTAAGTTAAAGTGATTAGCTAGATGCTAGCCAGCTAGGTGGCTCAGTGGATAGAGTACAGGGCCTGGAGTCAGGAGGACCTGATTTCAAATCTGACCTTAAACACTAATTGTGGGACCCTGGGCAAGTCACTTAACCTCTGTTTGCTTTAATCCACTGGAGAAGGAAACGGCAAACCACTCACAATATCTCTGCCAGTAAAGACCCTCTAGACAATTTGGTCCATTGGGTAATAAAGAGTCATGTACTATTGAACAACAACAATATTTAGATGCTGTCTAGGGAATTAGTTCATTTTATTTAAAAAAAATTTCTGGGTATAGTGAACCTCTCTGCCCCCCCCCCCCACCCAGTAGGAAAAAAAAAAGAATATTTCCATATCTTAAGGAGAAGAGCAAAAGATAAAATGTGAAAACACAAATATTTTGCACAGCTTGCTAAAAGTACATAATAAATACTCATTAACTTGAATTCAACATGTCACTTTCAAAGTCGTTCTGTTTCCTTTAGTGCTTTCTTCAGTTCTTGTGTGTGCGCTTTTAAAAACTTTAATGACCCTCTTTCCTTTTTTTTATGTGACCCTCTCAACACCCCCCTCCAGCTCACCCCAAACACAAAAAGAAGACACAATCATTGTAACAGATCAGGATAGTCAAGCAAATCCAAACACTTGCCATATCCCAAATATGTCATTTTGCCCCGTGTCCATCACATATCTATTAAGGGGTGGGTGGTTGAGAGCATTTTGCACCTATAGAATTAGAGTGAGAAATAAGCAAGGTTTTGTTTCTTTTTTTTTTTCCTTTTGCTCTGAATTATCCAGATTTGCTGTCTAAATCAATACGATTATCCAGATAATTGCTGAGCTTGTCCCTTTATTTGGTTCTTGCCGATACAATCATGTTTCCTGGGAAACAGCCTAGCCACCAAACCTTGCACCTGGGAGTTGAAGGGAGAGGCCAATACAATCAGCAGTATCAGCTATGCATAAGTTCCTCATGTTAATGAGCCAGACAGTAATCTTCCTATTAGGAAACATCCAGCTTCCCCATAGCCTGCGCTCTCTTCCTCCAAATCTATATAACCAGTGCTGCTGAAATGGAATCCCATTAATCATCCTACCCTTTGGATCTCTCTCCTTAATCATTACACTATTCAAAAGAGTTCCTGGAACAAAATCCTTTGCTCTTGTCAATCAGTTTTCAATATTGAAAGGTCTGAGCTTGGAGGGCTAACGGCTGGAGGATTGATTCTAAAAAAGCACCTGACTTAGTGTCACAGTAGGAAATAGTAAGGGCTAGTGGTAAGAGAGGATTTGCTACCTCTTTGGGCCTTGGTTTCCCTAGCTATAATATGAGGGCATTGAACAAGAGAGTTGGATTTGGAGTCAAAGGACCTGGGTTCTAATTATGGCTTTGCCACTTATTCTGTGTGCTATGTATCAAATTACCTTGTTTCTGTTCCTCATTTCCCTCACCTGCAAGCTAAGAGAGCTGTGTTCGATAATCTCTGAGGTCTTTTCTTGATCTAAGTCTATGAACCTGTGAAAAGTCATGATTGAGAAAGAAGGAAAGAAGCATTTAGAGAGTGTCTACTCTGGGCCAGGCACCGGGCTAAGCACTTTACAATCATTATTTCATTTAATCTTCACAACAGTCCTGGGAAGTATGTGCTATTATTATTATTATTCCCATTTTATAATTGAGGAAACTGAGGCAAACAGAGGTTAAGTGACTTGTACTGTTAGTGTCTGAGGCTGCATTTGAATTTGGGCTTTTGTGATTCCAGACCCAGTGCCCTATCCACTGAAGCACTCAGCTGCCTCTGCCTCATGGGACCCAAAGTGGAAAGGCACCTAAAATAGCACTTTGTTAAACTTCCCTATGTTACAGGTCAAAGGGTTATAGATTTCAACTTGGAAGGGTCTTTGGAGGTCATAGAAATGCATCGGTGCCTAGAGAAGGAGACAATCCCCTGTGAATTCTGCCCTCAAACACTATGGGACTTGAGAGAAGAGGGGACTTGGGAGAGGTATATTACTGAGACAGGAGTGTGGATGTGGTAGCCCCTGAGGATAGATGTTCCACAGATTCATGGAAGGCTGCTGTATGTTTACCCCCTGGGGCCATGTTTCATTTGCTTCTTTAGAGTTAAAGCCCTGCTATGCCCCTATGCTCTACTGAGTTGATTACATAGAGCAGCACTCACTTCAAATGTGGTACAAGCAATGTGTTTAGATGAATTTTTGTTGCATTTGACCAATCCAGTCAGTCTGGTGGATTTGGTCCAAACAGCTGGAGCAGTCTTGTGTGTAGAGCCAGCCTAGAGCGCCCTGCATCCCCAAGTCCCAAGTTCTATCTCCCATTGCTTTTTTTTTTGTTTGTTTGTTTAGCTTTTCACTGGTTATTAAAGTGGCTGACCCAGGAGGGCTTTTTATCATGGGGAACATGAATATCTTCCTCATCAACGTAAACAATAAGGCCCCTATTCTCACCTGCAGGTAAGGAAATGAAATATGTTATTTTACTTCAACCTTGACAATTAAATACAGAAATCAAGTGAAATTCATTATTAAGCTTTTTGCATTCTAAAATCTTGGGTGGTGATGGGCGGGGAAGAAATAAACATAAAACTACAACAAAAAAAAAAGCGAATAAAAAAATTTCTTTTCACCCAGAGGTAGCAAAAGCACCCAGGATACCCTTTAAAATACCCAAATAAAAAGGACATTATTGAAAACAAAAGAAATTTAAAGAGAGATATGCTTTTGATATTGCACTAGAAGGATGTCATATATACTGAATGCCAGGGCAATACATCCTTTGATTTAATTGTCCAGAGCTATCAAACTGTATCTCCAGTATTCTCTGCCCTTAAGGAGGCTACCCATGTTTAATGTCATCACCAAAGAGCTTAGGAAACCATTCTAGTGGTCAAGAATTTCAAGTGCCAAGCCCTTACTTTACAGGAAAGAGAAAAGACTTGCACTTTGTCCAATGCTCTACTCATATTCTTTCCTTTAAATAAGTTTATTTAACATCAAAGAAGCAGTTCTGACTCCTACCCTGGTGAACTCAACCACCCATAGAGAGGGCAACATCACACTCGATGAAGAAACTCCACTGGGAAAAACTGTGGGTGCCTGCCAAGCTACTGATGAAGATCAGATGGGACGTCTCACCTTTGAACTGAACCCAGGGAACAGATACTTTGCTATTGACAAAGGTGGGGAAGAAATTGGTCTTGGGTCTTGGAAGTAGTGCAGTCCAGGGGAAAGTATTAGCTTTGGGGTCTGAAGACCTGTTTTCAAATGCTGTTGTTTCTGCTTCCTAGCTGTGTGACCCTGAGCAGTAATTTAACTCCTCATTACCTCAGTTCTTCAAGTGTACAATCATAGGCTTAGACTAGATGGTCTCTCAGTCCCTTTTAGCTCTAAAATTATGTATTGATTCATGATATTTGGTTGCTGATAGACTCTCTAACTAGTACTAACATCAATAAATGAGTATTTATTAAGTGTTTACCATATGCCAGGCACTGCTCTAAGAAAAAGCAAAAACAATCCCTATCTACAGGGAGCTTACAATCTAATGGTTCCAGTTCAGGCTGAAGAAAGCTATGAGAATTTTTGGTTTGAGTGAAATTCAACATTGTTTACTCCAAGCTGGTTTTATTCCTGGAAACTCTTAACTAGAATTCTCAGACCCATGTTACCAACATAAAAACTGTGTAGACAGCCTGCAGTGAGTCAAAATGACCAAATCATTCAACTTCTTGGCACTATCAAACTGTTTTAATGTCAGAAATGGGTATAATTTTATCAGTGAAAATGCCAGTAAAAATGATTCATTACCATCTGCTTTGCCCCTGCACCCTGAGGACCATGGGAGTTTCTCCTCTGACTTGCAGCTGAAACCTTCTATATGTGTTGTCTCCCCCAAGCAAATGTGAACTCCATGAGAAACGGGATTATTGTGGGTTTTTTTTGAATTTCTAGCACTGAAGACAGGCTTTTTATGCAGTAAGTGCTTAATAAATGCTTTTACCTTCATTCATTCATTTGGACTCTTTCTTCTCTCTGTCTCTCCTCCATCTCTTCCCTTTTCCCCTCCTTCTCTCTCTTCCAGCCCCACCCTCTTTTCCCCTTTCTAGGGAAAAACAATCTTAAAGACACTGAATTTTCTTTTTGATGCCTTACAATAAATACTCAGGATGAGGGCAGCTTTTTCAATAACTCCAACTGTCCAGGGCCAGTGAAATCAAATTGTAGAGCACCTAGTCAGATAACTTACCTTAAGAGATGGTTCTGGGGGGTTAGGTCGAGCTGGGGGCCTGAATGAGTAGCTAGATCATTCACTGACTGAATGCACTAGGTAAATGTTAAGCTTCCTTCTTTAGTTTGTCTATAGATGAAACAAAGTGATTCTCTGGAATTATTTCTTGAAGGGTATGAAAACATTGGGATAGTGCCTATAACTCTCTATCAAAAATGCTTTATGTTTCATATTTTGGCATCTAGGCAGCACAGTAGATAGGGTGCTGGACCTGGAGTCTAGGAGACTCCTCTTCCTGAGTTCAAGTCTGGCTTCATACACTTACTAGCTGTGTGACCCTGGACAAATGTTTCCTCATCTGTAAAATGAGAAGGAAATGGCAAACTACTCCAGTATCTCTGCCAAGAAAACCACAAATAGGGTCACAAAGAATTGGACATGACTGAACAACTTTTCTATTTACTCCAGCCATGCCAAAAGCTACTAGGATCAACCAGTGCCTTTTTGGAGCCAACAGTTATTCATCAATTTTCTGAAATATAGTATATTTTGCATATATACTGCAATATATGTACAACCCAGTTACAAACTACTTATTAATATTGGTGTAACAGTGATTCTCTGGTCTCTACTTCTCGAAGGCCAGGTCTGTTACATGTCATCCCTCCCCCAGGGTTCTCTGGTAATGTTAAGAAAGTTGGGAGGTATCTAGTCTCTGTCATTGGCTCCCATGAACCCCATTGTATTCCTCTAATTTAGGGTCCTGGTACCCTAGTTCCATTCAACCATTTAATTGGTTAACCTTTACAAAGGAATATTCATTTCAAAAATGTAAGACAAATAAACAAACATTCCTCCCGACACCTGAGGTATAATCAATTCTCTATCTCTAAATCCTCCTCAGTTTCTGTAGATGAGAATTGGGTTAACTTTATAGCTCAACTCAGTACCTAGTCAACACTATTCCCACCATTTCTTAGTTGAAAGCCATCCTGGACTTGTGTCCTGGATCCTGGCTTCCAAAGACTTTCCTGCTGGTCAAGTAGCAACGTCTTGCCTAGAATTCTGGCTCCAAGGTCTTCATGGCTCTGGTTTCAGCTTCAGGGCATGAGACTCCATACACCTAGAACCGAAAAAGACAAATGAAACAAGACCAAAACCCCAAGCCTAGGGGCTACAGTTTCTTGGGACTGCAGTTATTAAGGGATACAAAGCTGCCTTTAGTTTGGTAGTTTTAATGATTCAGTTGACCAGTGGAAAGAGGTTTCTTCCACCCATGTAGCAGGTGAATGCAGAATGAAGCAGGTCCCTCGCATCTCCTATTGTATGCCTCTATCTTAGGTGATCTTGGTGTGTGCCTAAGCATCATATTCATTTATATTAGACCTTTATTTAAAGATTTCTCAGGACTTTTGTGGGTAGTGAGGATATTCTCAAACATATTCCTCTTTGTAATGAAATGTCTTGGTGTTTCAGAGGTTGGAAGTGTGATGATCGCTAGCCGTCTGGATCTGGAGGAGGCTGACTTTGTGAGTGTTCAGTCCTTTACCATTAAGGCATGTGATGAAGACCAGCAGTGTGCAGCTATTCCTGTTTTAGTGTATATTCATGGGATCAATGATAACCCACCTTTCTGTGATGAGTATTTGTACAGGTGAGCTCAAGAAGTGGGGACAAAAAGAAGAAAGATTGAGGAGTCAATTAGATAGCGATTAGATCGGTTGAGTTTCTTGACTATTTCCTATAAATTCTCTAGTTTTCTAGTTAGTGCCATTCAGGCATAGCATGTCATCATTAAAAGCATGGTCTCTGAGAATGAATGCCCTCATGCTGTCTCCTAAAATATTCTCCATCATTTCTTAATGATTTGAGAGCTTGGTTCACAGTCTTTCGCTCTAACTCCTCTCATTCTAGGAGGACTTCACCATACTAACTTGTGTTCCCTCAAAAGCCCTAACTTCTCATTTCCTCAATCTTCTCAATTCCCATAACTTACTCTTCCATTTTGCTTCAGCTATGCATAGGCATGGTCATAGCCTTGATCTTGGCAACACCTACAAGTGTTTTACTTCTGTCTTCAAGAACTCTGAATTTCCTTTATTTGATCATTATAGTTTATCCTTCCATTTTGCCTTCTTCCTTACTCCTCCTAAGCCTACGTGACCACTAATCCCTCCATTCCATACCATTTTCTTAGCCCACCACCCTGTTTTGCTTATATTCTACTCTCTCCCCTACCTTGATCCCTTGACTGAATCAGTTCTAAATTATAATGCCCTCTACTCTTAAACCTTCTTTTCCCTTGTTCTATTGATGATTATACCTTGCCAGACTCTAACCCTGGAGGATTTCCACCTTCTGCCTCCTTTGTTCCTATTTATGTGCCATTTTAAGTGAGTAGTACTCATTGATTTTTATATCAGATGCTTTGTTTCCTCTTGCAAAGGCTTGTTAATTCAGCTATTTATCAGATGACCAAGGGGGATATGGAAGCATAATGCTTATTTGGGGTCTACAAGTTGTTTGAGGTGGATGAGGAGTTGAGGTCCCTTGCCCAGAGACTTTCTACTCCCTTGAGCTATTCTCCACATCTAAAGTAGGTTCCCCTAAAGGGAAGTCTTGAAATCTAATAACTAAATTAAGCAGTTCCCAAAAGGATTTAGGGAGTTGGAGGAATATAAAGCTCATTGGATTAGGAGTTAGAGGTCCTGGATTTGAAATACATTGTTACCAGTTAATACTTGTGTGACTTTGGACAAATCTTTTTTCTTTGTGAGACCTTTTTATGATCCATAAATGAGGGGATTGGACAAGATGAACTCTGAGGGCCCCTCTGTTTCTGAATTTATGATCTTGCTATGGCTTCCTCTTCTTTTGAGAAACACTTTCCTGGGTGTGTTTTGATTGTACATCAGCAGACTATAAGCTTCTTGAAAGCAGGAATTATTTCATTTTTACTTTCATGCCATCAGCATCTAGCACACAGTACCTTGCATATAGTAGTTTCTTTTTTTTGCCTTTTTTGGAGGGCAGTTGGGGCTAAGTAACTTGCCCAAAGTTACATGGCTAGTTTTTTTGTGTGGGTGTTAAGTGTCTGAGGCTGGAACCAAACTCTTGTCCTCTTGACTCTGGGACCGGCACTTTACTAACTGAGCCACCTAGCCGCCCTTATAGAGTAGTTTCTTAATAAATGCTTGCTAAATTGTTAAATTGAATTGTTGATCTCTGAACTACTTCAAGGGGAAAGAGTGACTCTATACGGCTACATTATAACATTATGATAATTTTTATGTACTAAAATATTCAGATGGAGCTATGATCTCATTGTTGTGAAATGATTAAAATGAAGTTATGAATTTAATCAATTATTAATTAAATGATTTAAATTAAATGCCAAAAATTTAGTAAATTATAGCTTATCCATATTTGCCTATTCTGTGGTACTCATCCATGGACTCCCATAAATTTGCCATTCTGCTCTACGCATCACACCAGACATTTTATTTTCTCTTTTTCAACATTACAAGGGTACCAGGAGAGCACTTAGGATTTCCACCTGTCATCCTTTACCCTCAACATGGGACCAGATCATCTTTTTTTAGTCATACATTTGCCACATAAAAATCTTTGATTCCCATTCTTTGAAGTTCCTCCTTGGACATATATCGTAACCATTACCTCCCGGTGTTTATTATTAAGTATTGGATATAAAAAGAAGAAAAAAATACATACTCCTTGCCCTCAAGAACCTTATAGTCTAAATGAGGGGCAATGCATTTTTTATTGTACGATTATGACCATAAGCCTATTGCTTTTGAAATAATTTTCTTTTTAGTTTGTTGATTTATTTTATTTCAGTAGAATGTAAACACCTGGAGGGCAGGGACTGTTTTATTCACTCTCATATATCATGGGCCTCTTCATTGTCCCATAGGTAATAGTAATTTTTAGTTCTTAGGAGAGTGGTGGATTGATGAATACTTATGAAAATTGTTGTAAAGAATGTTAATTCTGAAGGCGTGTCTCTCTATTTTTAAAGGTATAGAGGCATTGAGGTGATAGCAAATAAAACAATTGTTGCTAAACTGGTGTGCCATGACCTTGACAAGTCTCCTGATGTGCTTCAGTATGTTCCTAATAATGGACCACTTGGTGAGGGAGAGTTGTTTGAACAAGTACCAGACTTTGATAATGTCATATGGGTGAGTATTAGTTACCAGAGAAGTCAATGGAAAAGAGTCCAATTGGATCTAAGAAAACTTGAGTTCCAACCTTGGCTTGGCCATTGATAACCTGTGTGACTGTGGGGTGTAAGGGGTGCTCAGGGGTGACTAATTCTTCTGCTGTGAGGGTTTGCTGAGTTTTTTCAGGGTTGCTCACCCACCTTTTGTGTCCACCTGTCACCCAACTCTCATTTGTGGCTCCAGAAAGCTGCAGTATGTGTGGCAGCCATAGCCCAGTAAAACCATCTCAGCAGATGGGTTAAGCCAGGTTCAAGTTAGCTGATAGACCTCACACTTGGAGAGTTGTGGGGGTGTCTACCCTAAGCATGTGCAAACTTCTCCTGGTGGAATGGGCAGATAAGGACAATGAAGGTGGCCAAATCAGGTGCTGTGGAGTGCTTAGAGCTTGGTCAGACATCAGAGATGCCAAGGTCATGGACTGCATTCTGGGCCACTGTCAGGCATCCTGACTTCTGTCTTGCCACTGGACTGAGGACTCTGAAAGAGAGATTGAGACTGACTTTGTGCATCTTTGCCTCACTTAAAGCCAACTCCTGTGTGAGTCAAGATATTACCCATAGTGACGTCATTGGTCTTCTTTGAAAATGATGGACAGAGACCTTGGGTAATTCACCTAACTTCTCTGGGCCTTAGTTTCTTCGCTTGTAAAATGAAGGGGTTGTACAATTTACCCCAGGGTCTCTTCTAGGACTAAATCTGTGATACTATGAATATATCATCCACATCTCATCTGAGTTCTGCCTTTTGTCAATGGGCATAGAAAGAAAAGAAGTGATTTGGGAGAAAAAGTCCTAGTTCCTTAAATGGAAAGTTAATTACTCAATCAATGTCTATGTCTGCCTTAATTTTCTTTGTAAAAATAAGAACAATAGATTCTACTCCCTAATTAATTTAGGAAAAGGAACTGGGGACCATGAAATAGCTTGATTTCCTGAGGGATAAGCTCTGTATAACAGCCAGGGCAATGGAGTCTGGTTTTCCTGGTACTGGGAACTACCAACTTCTCAACCTCCTCCCAAGGCCTACATAGACCTCCATCTTCTGGTCCTTCTATTGACAGAGGATCCACACTGAGGATAGTGAGGGTGCTTAATTGTTCTTTAACTATCTAGGGCTCTTCCCCTAAAGACATCTCATCCCTCTGCCATCCAGCTGCTGCTTATTTTCCTTTTTGTTCCAAGTCCTAATTCCTGATTGCTTGGAGTTACTTTTCCCTGCCCTCAAACACTGGGGAACTAGCCCCATTTATTACTGGTTATGGCTGAATAGAGCCACTGATGAACTTTTCCTCACTGGGGCCGACCCCCCTCCCCCATCCTTAATAGATTTAGAATGCCAGGAGTTCAACTTTCATGAACTCCTTGCATTTTAGAAACACACACTGCATGATGAGGGTAGTGGAAAGAGGATTGGACCACAGGATTGGAGAGAGGGTTTGGAAGGGATCTCAGAAACCTTTAGGTCAACCTCTTTACTTGAAATGTCAGGAAACTGACTCCTATGGAAGTTAAATGCCTCGTGCAATGATCCACACAGGTATAAACATCAAAGGTGGGATTTGAACCCAGGTTTTCTGACTCTTATTTGTACATCACAAATATGACAAGAGAACCAGGAGATCTGGGTTCTCCAGAGCTCTTATTCTAGCTGTGTGACCTGAGACAAACTACTTTTGTCTCCAGCCTACACTCTGTCATCTGAAAAATGTGGATTGACTAATGGAACTTCAAGGTCCCCCTTTTAGCTCCAACTTTCTATGTTTCTGATATTTTATGTCTTATTTAAAAAAAACTATACCAAAGTGTTATTTCTTGAATATTCCAATTCTCCTCCAAACCAGATTTAGGCAAGGTTCAGTTTTAACACTGATATTGAGTCTGCATGAATATGTATATAAAATATTAAGCAAATCATTCAACCATATCCAAAAATCCAGAAGTTTTCTATCATGTAAACAAAGCCTGGCTTATTTTTACCAGGACAGGTGCTAATATTGCTGGTACAACACCATTCAGTTGTATTTGGAGTATGTGGCATAGCAACACACATAGGTGAGATGGAGATACACCAAGAAACCATTTGGTGCTTCCATTGAATGTAGATTTAAGATGGTACCATTTTATAACAAATTCTTTATCTTAGTGAGCCTTTTTATAGTAAGTGTCCAGTATCTCCATGAGCTTTCTTGGGAGGCAGTGGGTTCTGCAGGGACAAACAATTTCCCCCTTATATAATGCTTCACAAAATATTATCTCCTTTGGTCTTCACCACAACCCAGGGAGGTGGCTTCTATGATTATCCCCATTTTATAGACTACCGATCCTGGAATATGAAGGCATATTGGAGTTCCATCTCTGTCACTTATTAATGGTGTCACCAAAAGCAAATTGTTTAACCTTTCTTGGCTGCATTTTGCTCATAAAAAAGGATTGATAATGTTTGCATCATTTTTTTGCATTAACTGCTTCCCTGGATTGTCTCCTAGGTGGAGTGTTTTTAAATTTTAAGCAACTCTTTAGGTGTCTATTATTGAACACTGGGCATACAAAGACAAAAACTGACCAACCTCCTGCCCTGAAGAAATATGTAGTTTAAATAATGAGGCAGTTCAGGCCTTATTAAGTAATTGTCATTATATATAATAATTATATTTAATATATATAATATAATAATTTCTACTGAAATTATTTTCCTTTTGGTTTATTGATTTATTTTATCCCAGTACAATATAAATTCTTGGAAGGCCAAGGCTAATTTTTTTCATTTGCATCTCTAGGGTCTAGCTAGCAGAGTGTCTTGTACATAAATGTTTGTTGAACTGATATATTCTTATTGTTATGGCATCTTCTTCAAGGTCACCAGAGACTTGGATTATGAAAAGCCAGAGGTTTCTGCAATGGGCCATACTTATGAGATGATGGTTTCTGTCTTTGATGACACCAGGCCTTCCCATACAGGTAAGGTCATTCAAAAGTTATTGAGGGGTTTCTAGACACTCTCTTGATCAAAAGATGCTTAAAGTTTTGAGAACAAGCCAACTTTTCTCATTGTTATCCTGTAATGTCAGAGGTTCATTCTATTAGGAACAGCCTGGGCAGAGGAAACAAGGAGAAAAGGAACAGTTGAAAAATTCTCATTTGCAGGTCTTCACTAGAACAGGGAAACAGCTGTGATAATCTCCTTGGACCTTTTAAACTCCCAGCAGAGGTTTGAACAATGCTATGTATTGGTTGTAGGTTCTTGGGGCTAGGAGTACCTGTAAAATATAGGTTCTATATTTTTTTGTTATCATACCTGGCTGAATTTCTGCTCAGTGTTGCCAAAGATTTATTACGTGAAGACATCTATATGCTTGGTATCATTTGGACCCAGCTTCTATTTGATTGAGCAATTTTCAACACTGTACTTTCAATATTTTGGCATCTAGAAATGTGGTCATAGTTTGAGGAAAGCATAGCATACCCATACCCAAATACTAGTACATGAATCTACAATATGCCACTCTCTGGAACGTGAGGGTGAATCTAAGAAGATGAAATTTAATAGAGGAAAAAAGACAAAATCTCACCTTTGTGTCAAAAAAATTATTCCATGAGTACATGATGGGGAAGGTATGACTAAACAGCATTCATTGGAAAAAGATCTATAAGTATTAGAGGATTACAAACTCAGCATGAGTGAGCCGTGCTATATATATATGGCAGCCTTAGAAAAGTTAACATAAGTTTAGATTGCATCAAGAGTGGGATAATGTCCCAGACTGGGAAGGTGATAATCCTGTGTCCTGCCCTGGTCAGGACACTCTGGAGGATGTATTCAATTCTGGGAGCCACGTTTTATGAAGAACATCAAGAAGCTACAGTGTATTTTCAAAGAATGTTCAGAGGAAGGCAATCAGGACAGTGAAGAGTCTTGACTTCATGCTTTAAAAATACCAGTTGAAGGAAATTAGGGATATTTGGCCAGGATAAGAGAAACCCGAGGTAGGACACGATGGATGTCTGCAAGCATTTGAAGGCCAGTCAGGTAGAGGAGAAATCAGCTTGGTTTGAGGGAACCCAAGAGGGTAGAGATAGGAATGTTGGGTAGAAGTGACAAAGAAATGGATTTAGGCTTGGTGTCAGGAATCCCTTTTTAACAATCAGAGTTTTCCAGAAATGGTATGAGCTGCCATAAGAGTCAGTGGGTTCCCCTTCACTGGACTCTTCAATCAAAGGCTGGTTTAACTACCTGAGAGGCCACCTGGTGTAGTGGATAGAGCAGAGACAGAAAAACTTGGATTTGAAACCTGCCTTAGACACATTAGCTAGATGACCCTGGGTAAATCACTTAACCTCTCTCCCTTCAATTTTATCATCTTTAAATTGAGAGGAGTTGGACTCAATCTTCAAGGTCTCTTCGAGCTCTAAATGTGCTGTCCTCTATATTGTAGAAAACATCCTTGTTTTCAAAGGAGTAGGGTGAGGTGACCCTTGAGATCCCTTCTAGCTCAGAGAATCTGTAATTCTCTGGTCTTCCTACAGCTCTGCATGTGAAAGGTCAGGATCCCTACCACCTCTTCATGCTCCCAATGCCTATGGTTTTTTCAATTTGGGGCTCATCTCTGGCTCATCAGAATGCTTTGGAACTTGCCTCTGACTATTCCAATTGGTGGAGTTTGTACCATTTCCTAAACATGAGTGTTTCCATAAAACGCCCATTTCCTAGTCTGACCTTTCAGGAAGGCACCTTTGATCTGGGGCTTTTCTTCCTTATTACATTATCTACTTTCCTTATCCAGCCAACTAGAAGCCCATCCATCTCACCCTCCTACCCCCATCTAATCCAAAGAAACCTTACTTGTTGTAATAAACCCACATACTCCATGGCCTCAACAAACGAACACATTCCCAGCAGCTGCTTATGATGGATGCTTGTAACACAGCACATGTGGTTTATTCTATTTTTATAGGGATGCTAATTAGCCTGGGTTTGTTCTTTATGGATGATATAAAAGCCATGCTAAGGCATAATCATTAACAACACCTGCTCTTGGATGGCATGAATGCAGTCACTAAAGGAAATATCGAGCTTCTGCCATAAATCATTTTCTGGGTGGATGGATGTAGAACGTCAGCATGGTTGTGGTTGATGGGCCTTGGGATATACTAAGCCCAGCTGAAATTTCTATAGCTCCTTGATGCTTGCAAAATGCCTTCAACTCGTTAGTTCATTGCAGCCTTGTTGGTGACAGTGTGACTGATTATGACGTAAGTCTGAGGCAGAGGTATGTGTCCTGGACCCTTGGTCAGTCAGTCTGGGCAAGTATATGGACCCTTCTCGCAATCTTGTTTTTAAATGCACAAAAAATGTTAGGTGACTTGCAAAGGGTCTCCTAGACAGCCAGAAATAAGATAACACAGCCAAGGGGAGCCTGGTTTAGAGGCGAACTCCATAATGCTGCCCCTCAATTTACAGAGAGAGCCAAAGTGTGAAACCTCATGGTTCCCCTGATGATTGGATGGAATTTTTGATTGTCAAATATGGTCCATTAAGGACAGACAAGTTTTGGCCTCTTCTACATTCAATGATACCTAGGCCTTATGATTTATCCAGCTAATCCGTAGACTAAAACCTCTTCTTGTTCTTTCTTTTTTTCCCCACAGTCACTGTTACAATCATCGTGGAGATTGTTCCTATCAATGAATTTAGTCCAGTTTTTAGGCCTGCAAGATACTCATTCTCTGTTCCAGAAACATCAGGAGGTAAGCTAGGGAGTAATAATAAAAAACATCTCTCATCAGCCTTCTCTGATCTTCTTTGGGTATTAGTACTGTCTCCTTTCAATGTATCTGGAACTACTTCTCTGATCCCTTTCTTTGTTCCCTTGTCCTGTATTAAACTTAGCTGTGTTCATGTTTTATCTGACAAATGGAATGTAAACTCCTTAAGGGCAGAGGCAGTATTTTTTTTAATATCCCAATCACTTATCAAAGTGTCTGGTAAACAATAGGTGCTTAATATTTGTATTTGAATAGAATTCCATTTATAGAGTGTTTTACATTTTATAAAATATTTTCATATCCATTCTCATTGGATTAAATTCCAAATGCATCTATTAAGCACCTATCATGTTCCAGGCACCATGCCAATATTTGTGGGATACAGAAGAAGGCAAAAGATAGTCCCTGCCCTCAAACAGGATCATTGGATCCTCACAGCACAGTGCCTGGCATGCAGTAGGCACTTAATTAATGCTTCTTCACCTGATTTTTCTTTATTTTTCATTTTTAATATATTTTACTTTTTATTCAATTACAGGTTAAAACAATTTTTAATGTTTGCTTTAAAAAAAAGTTTTGATTTCCAAATTTTATACCTCTTTCCCTCTCCTCCCCCCTCCCTAAGGTAGTAAGCAACCAGATACAGGCTATATATGTGCAATCAAGTAAAATATTTCCATATTAGTCATTTTGTACAAGAAGATCCGAACAAAAGAAAAAGAATGAAAGAAAGAAAGTGAAAAGTAGTATGCTTCAGTCTGTATTCAAACAATATCAGTTCTTTCTCTGGAGATAGCCAGTATGCTTCATCATTAGTCCTTTGGGATTGTCTTGGATCATTGTATTGCTGAGAATAGCTAAGTAATTCTCAGTTTTTCATCAAACAATATTTCTGTTACTCTGTACAACACCCTCCCTGTTCTGTTCACTTCACTTTGCATAAGTTTGTGTAAGTCTTTACAGGTTTTTCTGAAAGTATCCTGCTTGTCATTTCTTTTTTTTTAAATTTTTTGGGGGGGTGGGAAGGGCAGTTGGGGTTAAGTGACTGGTGCCGAAGGTCACATGGCTACTTTTTGTTTTTAAGTGTCTGAGGACGGATTTGAACTCAGGTTCTCTTGACTTCAGGGCTGGTGCTCTATTCACTGTGCCACCTAGTTTTCCCTTGTCATTTCTTACAGCACAAAAATATTCCATTACAGTCATATGCCACAGGTGTTTAGCTATTCCCCAACTGATGGACATCCCTTTTATTTCTATTTTTTTGGAGGGGGGAAGGCAAGGCAATTGTAGTTAAGTGACTTGCCCAAGGTCACATAGCTAGTAAGTGTCAAATGTCTGAGGTCGCATTTGAACTCAGGTCCTCTTGACTCCAGGGCCAGTGCTCTATTCACTGAGCCACCTAGCTGCCCCTTGATTTCCATTTCTTAGCCACCACAAAAGAGCTGCTATAAATATTTTTTTTACAAAAGGTCTCCCCCTCTTTTGATATTTTTGGGATATAGACCCAGCAGTTTACCTGACTTTTCTTGAACAAAATGAGTTCTAAATTCAGAATCTAAACTCACCTCCCCTAGGCAGCTTTTAACAATTTTCGGTCCCATTTCTACCTCTGTAGAATAGGCAGAAATCCATTTGTATTCAACTCAATTATTAAGCAATGACTTGGTCATTTGTTGTTAAGCTATTAGTGTAGTGAATGGAGAACCAGACTGGCATCAGTGAAATCTGAGTTAAAATCTCACCTATGACACATTTTGGCTATGTGACCCATCGCAAGTCACTTAATCTTGTTGTGCTCTAAGTTACTCCCTAAGTGATTAAATGGTTCCAGATGGCATTGATAGAGAATTTACTCACCAGGGAGTTCCCCATACCAATGAAAAAATAGCTTTGGCCCCAAAAAAATTTGGTGGTAGTAGTTGTTCCATCTTTCAGTCATGTCTAACTCTTTGTGTCTCCACTTGGTGTGTTCTTGGCAAAGAACTGAAATGGTTTGCCATTTTCTTCTTCAGCTCATTTTACAGATGAGGAAACTGAGGCAGAGTTAAGTTACTTGCTCAGGGTGATAAAGCTAGTACGTATTTGAGGCCATATTTGAACCCAGAAAGATGAGTCTTCCTGACTGCAGATGCAGTGTTCTATGCACTATGGCACCACCTAGCTCCCCCTCCCTTCTCCCTGCCCAATTAAATACCTACTAGTGCAGATATCTGAGAACCAGATAGCCAAGATGATTAAAATTGTTTCTAAAGAGTTCTTAGGCTCCGAAGGAAATTCATGAGTATGCTTGTGTGATGCCTTATTATTTCACATCCATTTCATCCTTACAACATTCTTACAACAAAGTGAGTGAGGTTGAGTAAACCAAGAGTCAGATGACTCAGATGCCAGCCCTTACTCTACATCAGTTGTTCTTAACTTTGTTGGATCATGGACAAGCCTTTGGCAGTATAGTGAACCTCTGGACCCCTTTGCAGAATATTTTAAAATATTATTAAAATTTTAAAACAAACTACAAAGCATGACAAAAGAATCCAATTATATTGAAATATAGTTAACAAAAATAATAAAAAAAAAACTCCCACCAAGCTAAGTACTCTCATCTTATTCCCATCTTATCGTGTGGTTGTGAACAAGTAGCAACTTTTATCTCCACTCCTTTTTTACTTCTTTGTTTACTTCTTAATTTTTGACTGTTTCATATAAGTCTATTAAGCATATGACATTTAGGAAACTGTGATATTACTATATATAGTTTTCTTAAAATGTGGCCCCATCTGCATCAGTGAGGTGATGCTTTCGTGGGCTGATACTACAGTAACCTATAGTCCTAGGACTCAATTCTAGTTTCCTATAAAGATAGACATGATTGGAAAACAGAGATTATTTGCTAAGGAGTGTAGGAGGGAGGGATAAAAATTCTCTTGAACAAAACTATATCCAGGACCTGAAGCATTTAACCTACAAATTTTGAAGGTGTTTCCTAAATTCTTTAACATGGAAAATATTCTCCTTTCATATGATTCTGATTAGAAGCATGAGCGGTAGGCTGATAATTGCAAGAGGCTTTTTTTGGGGGAATGAAATTATGAGAATCTAAAATATTTAAAGTAATTTTCTCTGATGACATGTGACACCCACCTGAATCTCTCATTGATGGAAAGCTTCTAGGAAGAAAAAAATTAGAGGGAAAGGTTTCCGTCATCAGAAATTATTTAAAGGAAATAAATGAGAATCATATCATGTTGGGCTATAAGTCTTATGGGAAAACAGGTTTCATTTACAATAGTTTTTGATGAAGAAACCTGGCAGCCTTACAGAGGGTTTCATAATCAGTCTATTTTAAACTTTAGCTGGGGATGCTCAAGATAGCTCTTAGTATTTATTGAAAGGTTAATTTGACACCTACAGGAGAATATAAGTTTTCCAGTATATTTAACTGAGTGTTGAATGTGAAAAAGACACAATCTCTGCACAGGACTGTATGAGGCAGATTGGAATGTTAACCTTTATTCCTTTGCATAGATTTATATAAGTCATACCACATTGAAGAGACTTAAAACAAATCTTTCCACCAACCCAGAGGTTGGAATTTTATGGTTTGCAGCTTTGGGCATTTGTTCATTGTTCATGAGTGGGGTCTGACTGCTATTGAGGTACTTGTTTTGTTTACTGAACTTCTGATAACTAGAGGTTTCTCCTCCAAGGCCATCTTTTATTGACTCCAAATGTAAATTATTTACATAATTCATGCACATTCAGATGGTCAACAAACATTTATTAAGCACTTACTATGTTTAAGACACTGTGCTAAATGCTTGATACAAAAAAAGGACAAAAATAGTTCCTGCCCTCAAAGACCTTATACTGTAATGGAAAGATAGTCTATCTGTAAATAGGAATATATATCATGAGAAATTAGATGGCTCAGTGATAGAATTTTGGACCTGGAGTCAGGAAGACCTTAGTTCAAATCTGGCCTCAGACACTTCCTATCTGTATGACCCTGAAGTCACAAACCTTTGTTTACCTTAATCCACTGAAGAAGGAAATGGCAAACCACTCCAATATCTTTGCCAAGAAAAGCCCGTGGACAGTATTGGCATGTTATGGTCCATGGGGTCACAAAGAATTGGACACGATTAAATGACTGAACAACAATAATAACATATGTGAAACATTCAAAATAGATGAACATTAGTCAGAAGAAAGGCTCCAGCAGATGGGGAAGCTGGGAAAATCCTCTTGCCAGAGGAGGCATTTGAGGTGAGGTTTGAAGGAAGTTGGGCATTCTAAGAGGTGGGGGTGAGGGGGCAGGGTATTCCATACACAGCGAACTGTTAGTGTTAAGGCAAAGTGATAGGAGATGTTGTGTTGTGTGCAGGAAGCAGCTGTTTGGAATATGGCAGAGTGTATAGATGGGTGTAGAGTGTCCCCCTCCCTTGCCCCAAACTTTATATTTAATCTTAGAAGGCAGAGGGAGCCCTTGGAGGCCAGCCTGTGATTTAGAAAAAATCATTCTGGCAGATGAATAGAAGCTATATTGCAATGGTGAGAGACCTGAGACAGGGAGCCCATTTAGGAGGAGATTTCAATAGATTAGGCAAGATGTCCTAAGTTCTTGAATTTGGGTGGTCACGTGAGGGGAGAGAAAGAGATGTAGCGAGAGTTGTTGTGAAGGCAGAAATGACAAGATTTGGTGATGGACTGGATCTCTGATGTGATAGAGAGTTTGAAGTTGAGAATGATACTGGGCTTTGAACCTTGGAGGCTGGGAGGATGATGGTGCCCTTAATAGTAAGAAAAATGTTTGGAGGAGGGGCAGGTTTTTGGGGGAAGACAATGAGGGCTGTTTTGGATGTGGTGAGTTTGGGTTGCCTAAGGGATATTCAGTTCTAAGTTTTTAGAGTCCAGGGGCTATTTTTGCTTTTCCTCTGTGTCCCTAGGACTTCACACAGTGCCCAGCAGATAAGTGCCCAATAAAAGATTGTTGATTTGATTAATTGATAACAGTTCTTTGGAAATTATGGAGCAGGTAAAGGGCTCTCCTGAAGACAGTGGCTTCTTAGGAGCAGGAGGGCATGGGACGGCACATAAAGTGAGTCACTATTGAACACAGTTCCACTGCTGTTGAAGCTTCTTGACTTTCACTCCAAACAAATAATGTTGAGTGGCTCTTAAGAAATGGCACTAGAGAAGTAATTGATTAACCAGAGGGCAAAAACAGTTGAGTGGGGGGTGGTGGTGGCGTGTAGCCTTGAGTGGGAAATGGAGAGAACAGCTATGTAGAAGATTGCCCAGACTGATGTACAGTTCTCTGGGGAGAGGGGAAGCCTCTATTGCTGTGAGGTGAAGGCAGGTGACAGCATTTGGTGAGGAAATCTATTGCACCACCAAAAAGAATCATATTGCCCCAGAATGGAAAAATGCCCTTCTGGATATTGGCACTCCAGAGAAAAATCTTAGACATGACTATGACTGGTACTGGTTGTTATAATGAGGTGCTACTTCACAGCATGGGGTGTAGGGGATGTTCAGGGAAGACTAGTGCCTGTGATGTGAGGGCTGCTGAGCCCCTTTCAGGGCTGCTTTCCCTCTTTGGCATCTCAGCTGTGGCTCCCAGAAGCTGCAACATGTCCAGTGGCCATAGTCTGGTAAACCATTTCAGCAGACAGGCTATAAACAAAGTTGAGTGTAACTGAGGGGTCTCAAACCTGTTGGTGAATTAGGGGGGTGTCTACCCCAAGCATGTAAAGACTTCCTCTGGTGAAATGGGCAGATGAGAACCATTTGTTGCAATGACATGAAGACAGCTGAAGCAGGCACTGTGGACTACTTAGAGCTTGGTTAGATACTGAAGACACCAAGGTCTCCACTGTATCTCGAGCTATCAGTCCTGCCACTGGTCTGTGACGACTCTGCAAGTGAGGCTGATGACCTCACGCAACTCTACCTCACTTAAATCCAATTTGTGCATGAATCAGAAGACATCATCCATACCATTTTACCATTTTTTCCTATGTGAAAGTCCCATGGTGAGACACAAGTGATGGAACAGCAGGTATGGATACACTGGGAGCTATCATCACAACCTGTACAGAGGTGGCCCAGGCCATAGGGTCATTTTCTCACTGGAAGCAGCAGTGGGATTCAGCAGCCCCAGGGGAGTCTGAAAAACCTTTTAAAGGACCACATTCCTTACATCCCAGTGTGAGGAAGGGTCTAGAGTAGGTTCTCTAAAAATTGTCTGCTTTATCCCACCCTGGCCTACTTACTGCAGTGGGATCCTACCCTGCAGTCAAAGTACAAAAAAAAATGTACAAAAGCAATGATTGTGTAGCATGGGAAACACTGGCATAGGACTGCCCAACGTGGCATGCCCTCATCAGAGAAGGTACTGTACTCTGTGACCAAAGGACAATTGAAGTAGCTCAAAAGAAATGTGAGATGTGCAGTTTTAGAGGATCTACCCCAAATGTTCACACAGACTATTTGTGCCTGAGCTGTGGTAGAACATTCTCAGCTTATATTGGTCTGATCAGCCACAGTTGGGCACACTGGAACTTGACTAACATAGTGATGTCATTTTGGTCCTCTTCAAGGATGAAGGACAACAGCCAAAGAAGATAAAGCTTATCTCCTCAAATTAATCATCCACAGACCAATGGGGTGGAATGTTCAAAAGTTATAGTAATAACAGCAAAACTCACTTTTGTACTGTGTAGTCAAGTTTATCAAGTTTCTGGAGAAAGTCTTGTAGTAAAGAAAGGAAAACTCTTCTTATTTAATGTATTTTAGTCATGTAAAGTTAATTCTTTAAAAGCCATTTCATTGTTTAAAACTGACTTTTGGTTCAAAACTTGGGTCCATATATTGGAGAACTTTTCCGTTTCTTGCTATTAAAGACTTCTGGAACAATGGCACATTTGGTGAGAATGAATGACTTTTTAATTAAACTGACTTGTCATGAAGTATTAACTTACAGCTTCCTATGAAGTTGGAAGAGTGACTGCTTTTGATGGAGACAATCCATTGAACTGTGTGAGGTACAAAATAATCAGAGGAGATGCCCAGATTATTCGGCGATTCTGGATTCATCCACTAACTGGAATGATAGAACTGACCACCCAGCCAGATTATGAATCTGTAAATCAATATAACCTCACCATCGAAGCTGTGGATTGTGATCAAGCTCAACCACGAACAGCTGTTACCACAGTAAGTAAGGGAGAAATACAAACTTCCTTAAGTGTTAGGGATACTGGATAAAAAATGAAAAGCAATGCCTGCCCTCATTTTAATAAGGAATAAAATGTTTGATTAGAATAGAGTGTAAATTCATTCAAGGCAAGGATTACTTCCTTTTTAAAAAAATATCTTGTGATCCTTAGTTTAGAGTTAAACACAATATTTTGAAAATAGGAAATTTTTAATATTTGTTGAGTTGAATGGAATAAAAAAAATTAGATGATTTGAGGAAAAAGAGAGCACTAAGAAATTGGGGAGTATAAAAAGGCTTTCTGCAGAGAGCAGTACCTTTTCACAGCCTAACATATTGGTGAGAGCACTGGACTTGGAGCCAGAGGATTTATGTTCTAGTCTAGACCTATTTAATAACAGTGCAACATTGCAATGTCATTGCCCTTCCATGAGCCTTAGTTTCTTCACCTGCAAAATAGTAATAATACCTGACATACCTCATAGAATTGCAGTAAGGAAAACACTTCTTAGACCTTAAGGTTTCATAGAAATATGATTTATGAGTATAGTTAAGCTAACTTGAAAACTCAGTAGAAGAGAACCAAAGGGTTAAGATCTGCATTATTCATTATAGTTTAGAAGACTGTTCCAAAGAGCCTTGATTAAACTTTCTCTAGTCTCTGACATGTAAAAACTCTGAAGAAGTCATTGACAGGAAGCAAAACTAGAGGGAATAAATTCAGAATATTTGTTACCAGTGGCTTCAATGAATATCTCTATAAAATGGTTCCCAGATTTATATATTCATTCTTTATATTTCCCCTGAGCCCAGAGTCACCTCTGTATCACAGGGCAACAAGGTGGTACAGTGGATAGAGCACTAGACTTGGAGTCAGGAAGATTTACCTACTTGAGTTCAAATCTGACCTCAGAGACTTAATAACTGTTTGACTTTGGGCAAGTCACTTAACCCCAATTGCCCTGCCCTCCTCCCTCCAAAAAGCAAAAATAATAAAAAAAAAGACTGAACAACAACACATATATCATAGGAAAGTGATATTTCACATGCTTAAAACAGAACTCACAATTGTCCCCTCTAAACCCAACTTATGTTCTAACTTCCCCATTTCTGTTAAGGACATCACTTTTCTTCCACTAACCTAGGTTCATAACATAGCAGACACATTCAATGTTTTACTCACTCACTTGTTGGGTTTTGTCAGTTCCATCTACTTAGCATTTCTTGTATCCATACCCTTCTCTCTACTCTCATCATAACAACTTTAGTTCATGTCCTCATCATGTCTCATCTTAGTCTTTCCCCATTAGAATGTAAGCTCCTCAAGATCAATTATCTTTTTTGTTTCTATTTGTGTCCCCAGTGCTTAGCACAGAGCCTGGCACATAGTAACTGCTTAATAAATCCTTCCTTCCTTCCTTCCTTCCTTCCTTCCTTCCTTCCTTCCTTCCCTTCTTTCTCTATTCCCTCCTCCTTTTCTTTCCTAACTCCCTCCCTTCCTCCCATATTCCCATATCTTTACAATTTGGTCTCCATACTGCTGCCAAATTGGTATTTTTAGTCAAGCATATCAGGAGACCTAACCACATTCCTCCTCCATTCAAGAAACTTCTAGGTCTTCCTCTTTCTTTTAAAATACAAATTTCTGCTTTCCATTTGAAGTCCTTCATAATTTGATTCTATGGTGAACCAGACTCTCTCTCTCTCTCTCTCTCTCTCTCTCTCTCTCTCTCTCTCTCTCTTTACTCTTCCATGCTAGTGATCCATTGCTCTCCCTTACAACCGAATTGACCCATTTTCTGTTCCTTGCATATGACATCACCTCTCCCACCTCCATGCTTTAGCAGGGACTGTCTCTCATTCCTGGAATACTCTACCTCCTCACCTTTAACTCTTGGAAGGCCTATTTCACTTCACAGCTCAGTTCAAATGATATCTTCTTCAAGAAGCCTTCCCTGACCTTTGTTAGTTCTTCTTCCTCTAATCACTGTGTATACCCCACATTAACTTGCCTGTGAACATGTGCCCTTAGTAGAAGCTAAGCTCCTTGAGGACAGGCACTATCCCTTTTTGTATTTTTATCTCTAGCACAGTGCCTCACTTGTAGTAGGTGCTTAATATTCACTTGTTGAATTGAACTGGAAACATCAAACAAGAAACTAAGGCATTTACAGAAAGAGCTTTTATTGGATAATTCCCCCCAAAATTTATCTAAGCTATTAAAATTACAGTAACTGAGAACATCTATAGAATGTGCTTGCTGATATAATCAAAACAAGCTTTTTCTTTGTGAATATTATAGAGAAAATCATTATTTATCCAGGAGGTAGGCAGGTGACCTTTCCAGGCTGGCTGGTGTTTGATCAATGACATTTTATAATCCTTGATATTTTGATCTTTTCCATGTAAATTACAACAGTTTCATGATATTTTAATTAAGAAAGTATGAGAGCGGCTTCTAATTATGGTCATAACCCATTCTGAGGTGATAACTATTACCATCAGCATATATACTTGATATATTTCAGAGGTTGCCTTGGAGGTAATCAGCCAAATCCAATGAAGGGAAGCAAACAAAAGATTTGCTTGTTATTAGGTGCAAATATTTAAAGGGCTTAAGGTTGATGAATTTTTTGGGTGTGGCAGAGAATTTCTTTCACCATTTGTTTTCTAGTAATTTTCTATCAATATAAGACAACTTGATGGCATAGAAGTCAGCATGCTAAACTTTGAGTTGGGAAGACCTGAATTTTCATCCTGTCTTGAACACTTACAAATTCTGTGATCCTGGGAACATTATTAAATAAATGTGTCTCAGCCTCAGTTCCTCATCAGTAAAATGAGCATAATAATAACCCTTATCTTATAGGTTTGTTGTAAGGATCAAATGAGATAATATATATAAAATGCTTTGTAAACCTTAAAGTACTATTTAACATTAGCTAATATTATTAATATAGACTGTTGGAACTGCTATAGGATATTTTAATGATTCCCATGTCTCTTCTGCCTGATGCCCAGGGCAAGGTAGATCAGTGAGTGACAAGGAAACTGACAGACTGAAACCAAATTCATGGTGTATATCTTGCATCAAAATCTTGAAGTTTTCTTTTTTCAATAAAAATCCCAGACAATCACCATCTACCCACATGTTTATTTCTGGTTTTGTGTATAAATAGCCATATAATGTGGACATGAGGTTTCTTTCTTTTGGATTGCTGACAGGTTACAATTGACATAAAGGATGAGAATGACGAAGCACCCGTCTGCAAACCATCTAAATATAAGGCAGTCATTTTTGACAATGTAGCTGCTGGAACAAACGTCAACAGCTTCAAGCTAAGCTGCCATGACAGAGACTCGCACAATACTGAAATGCGCTTCGAGATAGTTTCTGGTAGGGGATTTTAGCATGAATTTTTAAAATGAAGGTGAATCACACTGGTTACAAATGTAACTACATTCTTGAAAATAATCTTGTTATTTACTTAGCTAAGTATCTAATTTAGTAAATCCAATATTATTTAATTTTTTCAACACATTTTAGCACTTGTTAAATATCTGTGTCCAGCAGAATTCCTTCTATCATGGAGTGACATTTCATTATTGCTTTGTCTTTTTAGAAACTAAAGCTCTGCAGAAAAGCTGAGGAGTTATAATTCAAGGTTCTCAATGCGCTGTCCATGGTGCTAACTTTTAAACGTCATCCAGTCCTTCACATATCTAGTGATACTGTGCACTCAGGATCAGTATGACTGATACCTTGATTTATTTTTCTGCAGAGAGATTTGCAAGGAACCATCCCTATCCCATTGTGATATGGTGTATGCATTTGTAAGATGACTCACAAGAGTTAAGGGGTACAGTCTCTGATCACAGAACGCAATGAAAATAACTGACCATACATAGAGTAAACTCAGTCCCCAGTAGCATGATATTCTAACTAACTGGACCAACCAGGCATCTAGATCCCAAATCAGGTTCTTGTAAGGCTGAAAAAACAGTTCAGGAGAAAGAAATTCATAGTACTCACAGTATAGTACAGTACACAGTGCGGATGGCCATGGTGCTTAGTCCCATGTGCCATATTTTAGGGAGGATTTTGATAAGCTGGAGAGCAACCAGTCAAAGGTGACCAAGATAGATTGGGTTCACTTCATATGAGGATTACTTAAAGGAATGTTCTATTTTTAATTTGAAGAAAATAAGACTTAGGTTGCAAAGGGGGGCATGATGATTATTTCAGGTATTTAAAGGGTTGTCACTGGATGAGTCATTAGACTTATTTTACTTGGTCCAAAAAGGCAGATTTAGAAGCAACAGTTGGAAGTGGAGGCTTGATATAAAGAAAAACTTCTTAGTAATTATGCCTTCCCCAAAATATAGTGAGTTGGTTCAGGAAGTAATAGGTCCCCCCCCCCCCCTTACTAGAGGTCTTGGATGACCACTGGATGACCACTTCTAGAGTTTGTTTTCAGAGACTAGATGGTCTCTGAGGTCCTTCCATCACTGAAATTCCGCGATTCCATGAAGTCACATGTATTTCTAGGAAATATGAAAGTGTAAAAGATTAATTTTACATGCTATTTGGACAATCATAATTTTTAAATGTGTTTTTTCTTTTTAAGGAAATGATAATCAACATTTTGGATTTGATCCTACTCGGGGATCAAATACCCCGAAGCTAATTGTGAAAAATCCATTTAACTTCAAGTTTGGGGTAGATTTCCATCAGCATTATCATCTTGTGGTACACATTATTGATGACAATTTGCAGCATGGCCAAGTGGTGTACCCCCAAACAGGGACTGTCATGATAGATATTTCTGTGACACAAGAAAATACACCAGCTCCTCCAGTCACCAATTTTGAAGTAAAGTATTATAGAATTTAATTTTCTGGGACCAAAAAGGTCTGTTGCAGAGGGATTCACATTCATTCAATAAACATTTATTCAGTGACTATGACATGCACTATGCATATCTATGCTCTGTGGGAGATATAGGGATGAATAAGACATAGCACATTCCCTTAAGAAGCTTAAAGTCAGGTAGGAAAGAGGTGATGGGGGCAAAATATTAGCATATGAGTTTGTAGAGGAGCTACAAACAAAGCTCTATGAGAGGTAAAATAATTTATTTGCTGTTTAGTCATTTTTCAGTCATTTCTGACTCTACCCCATTTGGGATTTTCTTGGCAAAGATTTTGGAGTGGTTTGACATTGCCTTCTCTGGCTCATTTTATAGATGAGGAAACTGAGGCAAACAGGGTTAAGTGACTTGCCCAGGGTCATACAGTCAATGAAGCCAGATTTGAACTCGGGAAAATGAATTTTCCTGACTCCAGGCACAGTGCTCTATCAACTGTGCCACCTACCTGCCCGACATTTAATGAAAGTAAAATAATTTAATGAATATAAAGAAACACCAGCACTCCCAAGGTTACAGTTAGAAATGGACAAGTTATACATAGGTGCATTCCCCCTCCCTATTTCCAATTTTTAGATATATATATATACATATATATATCTATATATATCTGTGCTTATATTTCTATAAATGTGGTATATAGCAATAATTAATGTAATGATTTAACATCGGATTCAATACTATTCAACAAAAATGTAAAAAGTATTTATTATGTCCTGACCATTTTGTTGAAAATGGTGGGGCTACAAAGACAAAAATGAAATAATTTCTAACTTCAAAGAGTTAATAGTCTGCTGAGGAAAATAATGTGCATAGATAAGTAAACATAAAAAGTACTGAATTTGTAATCAAAGGACCTGAGTTCAAACCCCATCTTTGTCTCTTACTAGCTGCATGATGTTGCACAAAACACCTAACCTCTCTAAGTCTCAGTTTCCTCATCTGTAAAGTGAAAGGGTTGGACAATATTTGAAGTCACTGATAGCTCTAAATCTGTAATTCCATGTAAGAGAGAGAACTGAATATCAGGGAAACCAGGAAAGACCTGGTTTACAAAGTAACACCTGTACTGGGTTTAAAGGAAAGGAGGGTAGAGGTAGAGACAGTTAGATGGCTCAGTGATTAAAGTACTGGATCTAGAATCAGGAAGACTGACTTCAGACACTAGCTGTGTGACCTTGGGCAAGTCACTTTAGCCTTGTTTGCTTCAATTTCCTCATCTGTAAAATGAGCTGGAGAAGGAAATTGCAAATCACTCCAGTATCTTTGCCAAGAAGTCCTATATGGGGTCATGAAGAGTCAGACATGACTGAATGACAACAATAAGGATAGAAGGGATGAGAGAGTATATTCCAGGCATGGGGGACAGCTAATGCAAAGACAAGAGATGGGAGAGAGAATGTTGTCTAGGGAGAATAACAGTAAGTAGCCTAATTTGACTGTAATGAAGAGTTTGTGAAGGGAGATAATATGAAAAAAAGGCCAGAGTTAGGCAGGAGCCAGGTTGTAGAGGCTTTAAATGACAGGCAGAGGAAAATGCCTTGGATATTGTATCCTGTGTAAGATTGATTGTAACCCTGTGAAGTGTAGATATCTCAGGTGCTGTGACCCTCAGTGTACAGATCAGGAAGTTGAGTTTTAAGAGGCCAAGGGATTTGTCCACAGTCTCACGAGTATCTAGAGTGGGCTGGAGTGTTCAAATCTAGGTCTCTCTTTGATCTCAAGTCCAGTACTACCCAAGGTTGCTGCTCCTGTTTATCACTTCATCTTGATAATTCCCAAAGAAAAATTCTGGAGAAGCATTGACATTCTCATGTGAAAAATTTTGCAAAGCAAAATTCCTCCCCCAAATAGGTTCTGGATTTCATCTTTTTTCTCTGCACTCTCACCTATCTATTTACCACTAATTACCATCCTTACCCAACTCTGTTTCCAATAATGTACTCTCCCATCCACTCATAGTGACTCTTCTGACTATTGTTATATCTCTGTGTAGTTGATAAAATCTGCCAATTTGTGATCAGCAAATATAGTATATGGGTGGGAGTGGAGACAGTAAAGACAAGTGTAGTCAACTTTGTGCAAAAAAGTCACTGGTAATTAGTTTTTATCACACATGGATATAAATAATTGTCAGATGATATTCAGCAAACTTTGCTGGAACAGCAAGAACTGGCATTTCTAATGATTATCCCAAGGCACAGTGAGAGCTTTGAAATGCCTTCTTGATCATTAAAGATCAACATTAACTATGTTCTATAGTTTTGCCATATTTTGTCTTTTTGCAGTTTTGGCAATCTTTATTTGAAATACACACAGATATCTGTAGCCCTCACTCTTTCAGATTTTTGCCTCATATTTCACTGAAAAAAAAATTGAGGCTAAACAGTGAAAGGTCTCTCTTCTCTTCATCTCACATTACACAAAGACTTCACATTACTGTCTTCTTCACCTTTGTATCCTATGAAGAGGTGGCCTTTCTTCTTGCCAAGGTGTAATGGAAATGCAAATTTAAAGATCTTCCCTGCCCCTAGGCTAAAGGGCACCTGGAGCCTGGGGTGGGAGGCTTGTTTTTCAGTAGATACTTTTTGATTGGCCAGTGGGTCCAGAAGGTTGTTACATTCTCTGAGCCAGGAGAAGGCTATATAAACCCTGATTTAAGGCTTTGTTTTGGGGCTCACTTTGAGAAGTGTTCTGTGATTTGATCAGATGAGACTCTGGGAAGCCATTGTTGAGAGCCCCCTGGCTTTGAAAAACCCAGATGTTGATTTGGTATGGATGTAATGGTTGGACAGCTTGGAAACCTGTCTACTTGATCTGTTTCTCTGTCTTGATAATTCTGTCTGTATATTCTGAAGTTTGGGGTGCTGACCTTTTTCCCCTGAACTAGGTAAATGATACATATTTGACTGATTAAAGTAAGCTTGTTAACCCATTTTGAATTGCTTTCCTTTATCAAAGCAGATCCAAGAACCTGTGTTGGCAGCCACCCTAGGGACACTGGGGTGCTTGCTGCTACACAAGGTAGCTCCCTCTCCATACACAAGTAATCTCATTCCATTCTGTCTTCTCCAGAGTATTTACCTCTCTTTCACCCCTTATTTCTCAGTATCTTTAATCCCTTTCTACTGGTTGTTTGCTTACTGCTTAGAAATATATTTGTGTCTCCCCCTTTCTCAAGAAGCCCCCACTTCATCTTCCAGCCTTCCTATCTATCATCTCATGCCTTTTCTAGTTTTTTTGTTAAATGCTTTGACTCTTTCAGAAGGCTGTCTATTATCAATGCCCCTACTTCCTTTCCTTTCTCCTTTCACCTCTGGGCAAGTCATTTAACCCTGTTTGCCCCAGTTCCTGATCTGTAAAAATGAGCTGGAGAAGGAAATGGCAAACTACTCTAGTATCTTTGCCAAGAAAATCTCAATTGGGGTCATGAAGAGTCAAACATGGCTGAAATGACTGAACCGCAACAAGTCTGTCTTCTGACCACATCGTTCAACTGAAACTACTCTTTCCAGAGTTACCAATGATCTCTTATTTGTAAAATTGAATCCTCATCCTTCTGGACTTCTCTGCAGTGTTTTACACTGTCAATCACCCTCTTAGGGATACTAATTTCTCTCTATGTTATTGTGACCTTGCTCTCTCCGGGTTCTCCTCCTACCTATCTGGCTGCTTCTTCTCAGTTTTCCTGGTTGGATCTTCATCCAGGACAAGCTCACTAACCATTGGTTCCCTCAGGACTATATCCTAGGCCTTCTTCTCTTTTTATAGCTTCTTCACTTGGTCATCTCATCTGCTCCCATTGATTCAATGATCACATATATGCTGATGATTCTCAGACCTATTTCACTATCCCTAAACTCTCTCCTAACCTCTAGCCCCCAATCTCCCACTGCCTAATGGACATTTCAAACTGGAGGCCCTGTAGACATATTCACCTCAGCATGCCTCTCATAGTGCTCATCTTTTCTTTAAAACTCTCCCCTCTGCCTGGCTCCCCTATTACTGTTGAGATCACCACGAGCCTATCGGTCACGCAGGCTCACAATCTAGGTATCATCTTTGTCTCCTCACTCTCTCTCATCCCACCCACATTCTCATTGGACTGTGAACTACTTGGGAATCATGGTTTGTTTACCTTTCTTAGTATCTCCTTGTTTAACAGTGCCTGGTAAGTGCCTGGTGGCTGATTGAGATAAACAGAATATTTGGTTGACCATCCCCCATCCCCCAACTATGCTAGGTTTTCGTTATGACATATGCATGCATATATATTATATATATGTATATATAATCACTTGCTATGTTAATGCTTTATAGATGCTCTAAATGCTCTGGTCCTTAGCGTCTTTTGAGCCCATGCCATCATTCTGCCAACAGCAATACAGAAGTGGAAGAGAAATACATGGGATTGAAAACTTAAATGTATTTTCCTTTGTTTCATGGGTTGCCATGGCCAAATAATTCATTACCAGATGGTCAGACTCCTAGTGATGGGACTCCCTTACTTAGGTAGGCTTGTCATTAGAAAACAGATTTAATATATAGCTAATATTTGAAGCCTTTCTCACATGGTGAAGTGTAGAACCTACCAGAATTGTGTCTTGCTAGCATTGCCCTTGAAGGCTTTCTCCCCACCAAAATGAGGACTCAGAGTAAAACTCTCTCTGTTTCTGTTTCTTTCCCTCCCTTCCTCTCTGTTTATACACACACACACACACACACACACACACACACACACACACACATAGTGTGTATGTGTATAATACATATGTATATACACACACATATATAATAGGAATAAATGTAAAGTCTTACATTTGGGCTCAAAAAATCAATTCCAGAAAACTAAGATAGGGAAAGCATGATTAGACAGAGTTTGTTCAAGAAAAGTATAAAAGATTTAGTGGATTTCTAAGTCCATGTTAATCAATAATGGATATGGCAACAAAATCAAAAAACCAATGACATCTTGGGTTATGTTAAGGGAGGCATAGCATCTAGGAACAAGGAGATGACAGCCCCACTGTACCCTGCTCTGGTCAGATCACATCTGAAATATTGATTTGGTTTTGAGCTATGGCAGTTTGAAAGGACATTGATAAGTTGTAGAATGTTCAGAGGAAGATAACCAGGATGGGGAAGGGCCTTAAGTACCTACCATATGAGGATTGGTTGAAAGACCCAAGGTTGTTTATCTTGTATAGGAAAAGACTCAGTGGAGATATGATGGTCACCTTCAAGTGTTTGAAGGAATGCGATATGGAAGGTACGTTAGACATATTCTGTTTGGTTCCAGAAAATAGAACTAGGAAGATTGAATGTGAATTGCAAAAAGGAAAATTTAGTCTTAATGTGAGAAAACTTCCCAAGTTTGCAGTGAGAATGAGCCTCCAATAAAATGGGCTGATTGTGACCATAGTGGGCCCCAAGTTTGGAAGCATACAAACAGATTCCATGTGACCACATTTCAGGTTTGTTGTAGTGAGGATTCCTTTTTATGCATGAGTTTGATAAAATGACTTGCTGAGTTTACTTCCAACTCTGAAATTCTGTTAGTCTGTGATATAGATATACATATATATTATACAGATCACTGTATGCAGTTTGTCATATATAGATTAATCCTATTATATGTAAGAAAATACTATCTGAAAACATTGCCTAATGCTTTGTGTGCTTTGCTGTGTCATTTATCAGCAAAAGAAAGGTGTGACTGTTGTATACACATCTATAAACACATACAATCCCAACGACTGGTACATTCCTTTCATCTTTACACTGATGGCTATTTTCCTGGTTGGGCTGCTTGCCTGGACATGCTACCTTCTTGTGAAATATACCAGCATCACAGCCAGGTGTCAAAAACTGACCAAGGAGCTCTCTAAGCCAAAAAACAAGTATGTGAATTTTTATTTAACTTCTGAATGAGTAATTGCCTTTAAAAGGGACATTTGTATGTTGCCTAGTTGGCCTCTGACAAAGGAACTTCTGAGGGTGTGGAAAGCTGGGTTTCCCTTTTGAGCATGTTAAGTTTAAACCCACAGTGAGTTATACCCGCTCTTCATCTGGTTCTTAGTTTGCACACAAGTCCTTGAGTTTAGATTTACAAGTATTAATGGGTCAAGGCAGAGGAGTCAGAGAAATTCTAGTAGGTGGATGGAAAAGCAGCAGCTGCCTCCGTTGCTCCTTATCTGAGAGGCTGGGAAGTCTGATGGGAAGAACACTGACCTTGAGAGACACCCGTCTTAGTTTTGGCTCTGTAAATTAATACCTATGTGGCCATGGCCAAGTCTCTTTACCTTTCTAATCCTCATTTTCCTCGTGTAAAATGGAGATAATAATTGTGCCACTTACTTTAAAACTTAATAGACATCAGGTTAAAAGACAATTTTTCTTGATCTTCAGTGTCAGAATGCGAAGTATTATGTATAAAAGAATCTACTTCCCCTACTAAATGATAAGATAAAAGACACACAAAAATGAAAACTCTTCAGGGATAATTAAAAAAGAAAACTCTTCATTGTAAGGCTCACATGGAAATTGGATGGATGGGAAGGTTTTCTGTAAGGCACTTTACAAATACCGAGCATTATGCTTACCAATTTTACTGAAAATAGCTATTTCTACACCCTCTATCCTTAGTGGCAAAGCCTGATGGTCCATAAATCTAGAGCTAGATAAAACCTCTAAGACTATATAGTCCAAACATCTCATTTTACAGATGAGGAAGCCGAGACCATGGCATATTAAATGATGTGCCCAAGGTCACACATGTAGTAAGCATCAGTAATGAAACTGAAATGTTGATCTTCTGATTTTGGGGTTAGTACTGTGGCCACTCCTCCATACTGAATGATGATGATAATTTTATAGCACCTACTATGTACCAGGAACTGTGCTAAGTGCTTTACAAATATTATCTCATTATTTCATAATGCCTTATAGGATTCCAAAGGTTTTCAAAATGAAATTAGAGACTTTCTTCAATCATACCCAACTATATATGGGAGGATATTGGCTAGTTTACATTCTGGCTGCTCAATGTTAGTCTGCCTAGACCAAGAAGACAATTTATGTGTTGAGGAGCCTATCTTTTAGAACAAACAAAATTGGCATTCAGACGGTGCTTCTTCCATCAATTATCTTTTCCCTGATGGAGCAGAACACACTCACTATTTATTGCCTGCTATATGAAGATGATCTTTGAATTTTGCTGTGCAATGGTGTTACAAACCTGATTTTTTCCTACTTTTCTTTTGTTGCAGAGGAAAGAAGTACATAGCTGGTGAGTCTTAAATTATTGACTATTCTATAGCTGCTTAGAAGTGACTCATCAGATTCTTACCTGATCGGTTTTCCTTTCCCAACAGGAAACAAAAAAACCAATGATAACATGGTAACAGAAAGCAGACAAAGTCAAGTTGAAGAGGTCACTGTGAGTACAATTCTGGGAACCATATTCTCCCACAGAAGTATTGGCATTTCATCGTCCCACTCCTTTTTCATAGTGATGATTCCTGCCTTAGCAATTATTGGGTTAGCTTCCTCTCCCCACCTCCACATGTTGTATATAGAATAAATAATTTCAATTTCAAACATGGAAATCACAGAGCTAAATCCAGGACCAAATATTATCACAGAAAGAGTGATCCTTCTAGAAGAAGGGATTCTCTGATTTGGAGTCTTGTAGGGATAGGTGAAATTCTCATGACGTCTTGTAATAGACTCCGAATAATTTATTAGATTACCCACAAACAATCTCAGGTAGGCAAGTAGAATGTGTCAGTGAGATGGGGAAGAGGTTTATACCTGGGCTGTCCTACCTCTCTTCTTGGTGTCTACCCTTTGACTCTCATGCTGCTCTAGTCTCTCTAACTTCCCAAACCACTTTAAGCCTGCTTTACCCCCATCCCCTTTAAAGCAATATTTTATATTCTAGAACCTACTGACTGTTTCTCCTCAGTAGAAATCACTTAACCCATCTCTTATTATAAGGTTCTAGTGTTTGACTTGAAGTATCTGGTAAATAATCCATGTTAGAATGGGAATAGCTTAACCCCAGAAAGGAAATGAAATTGCATATTAAAAGGGTGGTTTGGGGAACATGAAGGTTTTGGTGGTAGAATTGACTGGATTAAATTCAAGTAGCATTTATTAGATGCCTACTCCATGCCAAGCAACATGTTGTAGGGGACAGAGATCTGGCCTTGAAGACAGAGCTGGTCCAGTTCTCCTATTGACACATAGTGACTGTGTGAATCTGAGCAAAGCAACTGATCTATGTTTTCTAGACCACTCTCTAATAGTATAAATTGTAGAGGAAGATGCTGGCCTGTATTAGTAGAGGAATTTGCCTCACCTGGGAGTTCCCTGTAACCATGAAGTCATAGGTTCTTGTTGCTAGGTGCTGGGAATACAAATTCAAAAGTGAAAGTCCCACCCTCAAGAGCTTACATTCTACTTAAACTTTGGATGACCTTAATAGCATATCATGGAGGTTCTTGTCTACTCCGATCACCCAGGAGTAACCTTAGACTGCCCAGGAGAATATGAAAAGATATGTGATGAGGGGTTCATGTTCTAGAAATATTGAAATTGCAACACTCCCTTCCCCCTAAACCCCAAAGTAATTCTGTATCAAAATGATAATTTATTTTATTTGTAATAATTTGTCATTTTCTAAGGAAACAATCGTGTACAAGACAGTATTTGATGAAGAAGCAATTGATCCAGGTACAGTGCATCAGATGTCTTTGGGGGTCAGACCCTCCTTACCTAAATATATTCTATTAGGAAGATACTAGCCATGCCTTGCTATTCTTTACTCACCTCGTGCATTGTGATTAGCATCATTCAAGCAACATTTTTTTTTTGGGGGGGGGAAAGTTTCTCTGTTAGGAATTGAAACTAGTCAGTGGTAGTATTCTATCTTAAGAAACCAGGGGAGCTCTGGGAGCAAGTGAGTTACTCCAAAAGTAACCGGGCTGCCTCTCTAGTCAGTGGAGGTAGCAGTAAGCCAGGACATCCAAGCAACGATGACAAAAGTAGCCAGTGGATGGAAGACTGGCTGGAACCCTATTAGCTTGGGAATGGTTTGGCTTACTAGTATTGAGATGAACCTATTTATATAAACCCCTGTGACATGGGGAAGAGCACAGCTGCACCGTGTGGACACCCAGCAAGTTTTCTTTTCTGTGAGTGTTCCTATATATTTTAGTTTAGTTTACTGTGGCCATGCTTGTTTTCTCTGGGTAGGGAGGCTGTACTCACTAGAAAGGTGAATCTGTGATAGGATAATTTGGGTAGAGAGCCAAATTCATACTACATCAATAAATCAATCAATAACTATTAAGTTTTTAATATATGCCAGGCACTATGGTAAGTACTTGGGGATTCAAAGAAGAAACAAAAACTGTCCCTGCCCTAAGAACGCTTATATTATAATGGGGGATTTCACATTTATATAAACAAAAATATTCAAGATACAAAATGTAAATAGAATTTAACTATTCCTTTAAGGGTACATTTAAGAGCCTCAGAAATTATATCGACCAAATTTTGCCTCTGTGGTGCTAAATATTTCATGTTTTCCCTTTAAAAATTTAAATTTGTATTTTTTGTTTTTATATCACCTTCATTTAAAAATTTGTATGTATATATGTAGGTATGTGTATATATATGTATACACACATATATTAAAAGAAATCTCAGTTCCCAACTGAACAAGCTATCCTTTTAAGCAAAGAATTAAAAAGGAAAGAGAAAAAAATCACTTTATCAAAACTAATCAATGCACCACCCGACTCTAATACTAACATTTATTCCTTTGGAAAAAAGATGATTGTAACTGACCAAACTGATACCTTCTTAGAAATATTTCACTATTCAGGGACTTTGACAATAGACCCAGGCTCAATAGACTTTAACAAAGTGAGAACAGAATAGAGTTAGGGATAGAGTCCTAGCAGGGCTTGATCAGAAAGGCAGGTGACATTGGAGGCAGAGGACACCAGGTAAAATCACACCAAGATGCAAACTTTCTTTGAGTCCCTTGTTTCTTATCCAAATCCATTCCCATCTTGGTGCTCATTTGGGAGCTCTTTCTATAGCTCTTCTACCTCTTTTCCTTCCCCTTCTTTTTCATTGTTCTACCTTTGCCTCTTCAAATTCACCATGCCCAAAACAGAACTCGGTATCCCTTCCCCTACAAAAATCCACCCCTCTTCTGAACTTCCCCAATTGTTGAGGCAACCATCATCAATCTCCCAGGTTCACAACGTTGATGTGATCCTCAACTCCTCAGGCTTCCACACTCCACACATCCAAACAGTAGGCAAATCTCACTGCATCTCTTCTCACACCAGCCCTGCCCTAATTCAGTTCCTCATCACCTCTCACATGGATTATGGCAATTGTCTCTTATTTGTTCTTCCTGCTTCAATTCTTTTCCCTCACTAATCCATCCCTTGCAGACCTACCAGAATGATTTCCTCCCCTGTCCCCAAAGTGTAAGTGTGACCATATTAACCCCTTCTCAGTGAACCTTGGGAGGTTCTCTATTGCCTCTAAGGCCAAGTATGAACTCTTTTGTTTGACGTTTAAAACTCTTCCTAACTTGGCCCCTTCCGACATCTCCAGTCTCCCCAAACAGGAGTCCTTTCTGTATACTATATGGCCCAGCATTGCTGGTCTATTTGGTGTTCCTTATATCTAATGCCTTGTCTCCCAACTCTGTGTGTTTGAACTGGCTATCACCCATGGAGGAATATACACACCCCCTTTTTCTCTACTCTCTGAATCCCTGGTTTCCTTCAAGATTCAACTCAAGGCCTACCTTTGTTATGAGGCCTTTCTGGTACGTCACAGTGGCTCAAGCACTTTTTACCCCAAACATCCTTTATTCACTTGGTATACAATTTGTGTGTAATTTTATATATGCAAGTTGTCTTACCTGTTAGAATGGAAGCACCTTGAGGACAGAGACTGTTTCAATTTTTATTTCTGCATCCTTAGTGCTCTGCACAATCACTAGTACTTAGAGGTGATTGATAAATGTTGATTGGTTGATTTCTACCTATTCTTAATGAAGATTAGTTTTTGTCAGCATGCAATAATAATTTATATGGAGTTCAATGTTTTGCAAAAATGCTTTACATATATATGTGTATATTACTTGATCATAACAACCTTAGGAGAAAGGCACTTTTATTATCTTCATTTTATGGATGAAGAAACTGAGGCTGAAAGTGGTTAAGTGACTTATCCATGGTCACAAGTTAATCAGTGTCTGCAACAAGATTTGAACTCAGATCTTCATGCTCCAAGTCCAGTGTTCTCTCCATTTCACCACCTACTTTCCTAGGACATCCACATAAATGGCACAATGAAGCAACTATACTCACATAGATTGTAGATTTAAGAGCCACGAGAGACCTTAGAGGTCATGTAGTTCAACCCCCTCATTTTTTTTTGGAGGGGGGAATGCAGGGCAGTTGGGGTTAAGTGACTTGCCCATGGTCACATGACTAGTAAGTGTTAAATATCTGTGGCTGGATTTGAACTCAGGTCCTCCTGACTCCAGGGCTGGTGCTCTATTCACTGTGCCACCTAACCATCCCCCAATCCCCTCATTTTATAAATGAGGAAGTGGAGGCCTAGAGAAATTAAGTCATTTAGTCAAGGATACACAGACAGTGGTAAAACTGAGACTTGAACCTAGGTCCTCCCACTCGATTGCAGTGTTCTTTCTACTGTGCCATATGAGTGTTGGGTTCTTTCATGAACATGTGGTTTCCGCCTCATTTAATGAATACATTATACTGCAAATGGTACAATACAATTGGAAACATCAGCTCTGACAGAGCCATAAGTTGTGGCTAATGAAGAGGAAATAAAGTCTCTTGATCAAGTTCATGCTTGAAGGATGTCATGATCTGAATTTTTAGAATGAGGACAGGATGAGTTTGACTTACTAAAACCTAAAACTCACTAGCCTATTCACAATTTCCAAAAGGTAATATTGACTTAGAGGATAGATTTGTGTGCTGGTGGAGAGGTGTGTTTTTTGTCACCAAGGCTACCACTCTTACAAGCTTCACAATTGGTGTGTGGGTAGACTAGGTTATTTAAGGTCCCTTTCAGCTTGGACAGACCAAAGCTCAAAGCTGTATTCCCTTGGATCATGGGATCATACAGTTAGAGATAGTCAGGGGGTGGGTGGGTCGTTAGAGCTCTCTAGGCTAGGTTTTCAATTCTGTAGATCAATTCATTCATCAACAAGTATTTATTAAGCAATGTGATGGGTGCTGGGAAGAAAAAGATGGCAATGAAATAGTGCTTCCCTTGCCCTCAAGGATCTTGGTCAAGGTCACAAAGTAAGTAGCACAGATTGAAACCTTGGTTCTCTGATGCCAAGTCCAATGCTCTTGCTAGACCATTATACCATCTTTGTAACTCTCTAAAATATGTCATTAAAGTCTTCATCTGTAGAATGAATACTGTATCATGAAGGGCCTGCACCTCTAGGAGTATGCTATAAGGGAGAAAAAAACAACCAGTAGTGCTGGAGTTTTTAGATTTGGCTTCAAATCTGCACGCTGACATTTACTGTCTATGTGAGCTCGGGCAATTCACTCACTTTGCTACTATCTGAGTTCTCTCATCTGAAAATGGGGGTAACATAACTTGCCTTATGCACTGCATATGATAGTTGTGACAGTGACTCTGGAATCAGAAGGTGTATGTTCAAATCCTGCCTCTGATGCTTGTTACCTGCATGTTCTTGAGTAAGCCACTTTACCTCCTTATGCCTTAGTTTCCTCATCTGTAAAATGAAAGCTGGACAAGATGGCTTCTGATGTCTTTCCCAACTCTTTTATTGGGTTGAGAAATTTTTTATTTTTTTCCTATGTTGCTATATCAATAAAGGCTGAATCAGTGAATTAAAGTTTCACCTTTATACTCACAGAAAGAACCCCTCCCCCCCAGAAGTAAAGAATGTGATTCCTGGGAAAACTTTCTAACAAAAAGTGTTGTCTTAAAGTGAGATGGACCACCTCAAGAGGTGGTAGATTTTCTGTCTTGGAAGTTCTCTAGGTAAAGACTGAATGACATGTTCTGATTGGAACTAGATGGCTACTGAGATCCTTTCTGTCTCAGAAAATGTATGAGTTGTCTTTTTGGACAGAATCTGGAGCTATGACCATTTTCAGGACTAGCTTTATGTCTCATAGATAACCCTCTCCCATTTTTTTATCTGCCTTTGTTTTCCAGAATGGGTGGGATGATCAAATGTCCCAGGCCTCCTCCTAGGAGACTTCTTACCTTAGAGGCCATCTGGAGCATTTCTGTGAAGTCCTTGAATGTGTATTCTCAATGTTTGCCATTGTTATACAGAGCACAAATTGGAAGATATGAACAACTCACCACCCGTTTTTTCTCTATTGTATTCTTTTTCTCCAACAGTCACAGGGAATGTATACGAATATAACAGCAAGTCGGGAGCTAGGAAATGGAAGAAGATGCCCAGACCACCAGAGGATCTGGTGGCCAACATACAAACGATCTCAGAGAAACTCCCCACTGATGAGCCTATTCAGGGATGACATAACATATTTGCATCCCATTTTATACATTACAAAGAACCTACGGGATCTCTCTCAATACCTATAACTACCATCTTTTGCTTAGTTGAATTCTATGTATTTTTAACTCTGTTCTCTAAAATAAAAATGTAAATTTCAGACGGTTGCATTGTGAGTCCCTAATGCCTTCCAGCATGTGAATAGTCAAAATTAAAGCTGCTGGGGACAGGCCTGAAGGACTAAGTCTTAATCCTCAAAAGAGTTTTACTGATGGCAGCAAAATTTTCTTCCCATTTAATCAGCTCTTTTACCTTCTGCAGGACTTAACCAGGCATAGGAGGGGGAATGTACTCAGAATGCTTTCTTCTGATTACTGGTAATCATTCAAAATGAATGATTGTTTTTAAAGCTCAGTTGATCTGGCCTTTTAATTTTCCTTTTAGAGTTCGCTATGCAAAATGGTCCTGCCAACTCTTTACTTATTAATCGCTTGTAAATGTGATGTTGGAATCAAGGCTGTCATTGGCATTAGAGAAGTCTGTGACATCTCGTTTTAGTAAATGAAGCTTAAAAGTCCACCATGGCTATTGTGCTTCCTTATTCACATTTGGAGAGCACTTAAAGGAGGGTGATATCCACTCCTCACTGTGGGAGCTATTGCAAATATTCTTCTCCCCATTTGACAGATGAGGAAACTGATTTTGGGGACATTCAGTGTGACTCTTCTTCAAGGTTACGAGTAGCAAGTGTCAGAGTCAATGTTCTATCTCAACAGTCTTTTTTACACACCTATCTGTTAACATTATCTGTTAAGTCAGATAATGCTATTCCTTTCAAACTCTTGGGCTGAGAAGATGTGGTGCCCATCACAATCAGCATTCAAGTCTGAGTCTACATGCACAAAATACCATCTAGCACTAAGCCAATAATCTAATAATAGCGGATGTTTAGGTATGCTCCAGGTTTGCAAAGCGTGTTACATCCATTATTTAATTTAATTCTTACAACTATTTTAGGAGATAATTTTTGTTGTTTAATCAATTTTCAGTTGTGTCTGACTCTTTGTGACCCTATTTGGGGTTTTCATGGCAAAGATCCTGGAGTGGCTTTCCATTTCCTTCTCCAGCTCAATTTACAGATGAGGAAACTAAGGCGAATAGGGTTAAGTGACTTGCCTAGGGTCACACAGCTGCTAAGTGTCTGAGGCCAGATTTGAACTCAGGTCTTCCTGACTCCAGATCCAACACTGTATCTACTTCAATGCCTAGTTACCCTGGAGACAAATACTAAAGGCATTATTAGCTTCATTTTTCAGATGATAAAACTTGGATTCAAATGATTAGGCAAGAATCACTCAACAAATAAGCATTAGAGGTGAGATCTGAAATCACCCAGTTCTCCCTAACTCCTGGCCTAGTATTCTTTCCATTGTGCAATACTGCCTCTAGATAAGTCAGATCCCCAAATGAACATTTTACACAACCAAATAGCTGAGGAGAAATGCTTTTGGATGGGTGAAAGGGCAAAGAGGAATCATCATGGGGTTCCATCTCTCTCTCTCCCCCTCTTTCCCTCTCCCTTTCCCTCTCCCTCCCTCTTCCCCTCCCTGCCTCCTTCACTCCCCCCCTCCCTCTCTCGCCATAGGCATAGCCTTGATAATCCTCTTTGTAAACCAGTGACACATATGTTCTCGGAAAGGAGATGGTACCAAAATTAATGGGTACGTATTGAAGGCTAACCATTTCTCTATTTCCAGCTCTGAAGAGGTCAAGTTGTTTATAGTAGTGAAGAAGAGACTTTTAAGATGAAATTGGTCCAAGGTATGTAAGGTGATTTAAGGAGCTCTATTGGAAGGTGGAAAATTTTGAGTTCAATTCACCATTGTAAGAACTGAGTTTGGGAATGACCAATAGCTGCCTCCCTCCAGATGGGCATAATAATCCAAAGAGTGTCTGGGAAGCTGGTTTATCCTTTTAATGGTTAGGGTCACACTAGAAAAATCTGATGATCTGCCACTAGTTTAGTCTTAAAAAAAGTTTCCATGATTCATTCTTTAAATTATTTTAGGTAGATTTATACTGGAATGAAATAGTACATAAATAATCTTAATAACACTGGTTAATCTCAATGTAGGTTATGACCTACAATGAAATTCAACAAAGATAAATGCAAAGTTTTACACTTAGGCTTAAAAAATCAACCTTACAGCTACATGATGATGGAGATGTGGTAAGAGAGAAGTTCTTCTGAAAAAAAGATCTGGGGGTCTTGATGAAACTTAAGTTTAAAATGAGTTAACAGGGTAATATGGTGGCCAAAAATCTTAATGTTTTAAAGTATATCCTGGACTAGATGGTCTCTGACTAGACTTTCCCAGTGTGATGATGCACAATTTTGAAAATGAAGAAATTATATGTTTTTGCCTTCTTCTTGATTAGATACAACTCTCTACCCAGAATGGAGAATGAAATTTCATGTGAAATAAACATTCTCCTGTCCTTCAGTTTCCCCTCCCTAGACCAATAGGTATGTTTTGATTTTTCTGGCAAAGAATCTAGTTATCTGTCCATCATCTGCATATTTGCTTCCATTTGATAGTCATGTTTGGTTTTGCTTTCAACTCAAAGGTCATGGCCCTTTTCCCATAATAAAAGATTTACTTACAAGAAGAAAAAAAATTTACCAGCCTTTTGGAATTAAAATGTGTAATTATTCCCATAACACATAAGTTAAACTCTCTGTGAACAAGCTTTAAATAGAAAAAAATGACATTTTTATTATGTCCTTGATATATTGTAAACATTATTACAGCATGGCTGCTAAGACATTCCCAAAGTCTATTCAGGCTAAAACAAATTCCAATTGTGTTTAGCTAGTGAAGAGAGTTGCCCAGGTGGCAAGTCCGAAAGGCTTGTGTGGAACCTTTAAGGTCAATGAAAACAGGCATGACAACACTGCTTGGTGATTCTTACTGGTCAGACTGATGATTATAGACTAACTTTTAACCCATGGCTATTCGAAGCAGCTAGGTGGAGCAGTAGGTAGGGCACTGGACCTGGAGTCAGGAAGATCTGAGTTCAAGGCTAACCTCACTCAAATATCTAACTGTGTGACTCTGGGCAAGTCACTGACCTTGTCTCAATTTCCCCATCTGAAAGTAGGGAAAATAATAACACCTCCCAGGGTTGTTGGGAATATAAAATAAAATAACATATGTAAATCACTTTGCAAACCTTAATGTTCTATATAAATAGTAGTTATAATAAATCTTAATAATTTCGAAAGGAAGTCTCCAAAACCCTTTCACAAATTAAGCAACAAGGAGAAGTGATATCTCCCTTCACTCCTGGGGTAGGGGGCCTATGGGTATCCAATATTGTATATACTGCCAGATGTGGTTGATGGGTTGTTTTTCCTGAATTGTTTTTCCCTTCTTTCTTTTTAAATCTTTTTTACAAGGAAAGACTTACCATATATAGAGAGGAAGGATGTGTTTGGAAATGAATGTGATATAAAAACAAATGACGCCAATAAAAAGAAAACAATTAAAAGACTTAAAAGATGAAAACCCCTAGCATAATGCACAGATCTTTTATGTTAGATTTAAAGTCACACATTTTGGGCAAGAGTGAATAGGTTGAGATTTGCATGGGTGATGGGAATAAACATATTGTGGAGACAACAGATCAGTCATTTGGTCAACAGGTAATTAACATGTGTTAAATGCTTATTGTGTAACAGGCCTGGTGCTAAGGGCTCTGGATACAAAAAAGGCAAAAACATTTCCTGTCCTCAAGTATATCACACTCTAATGGGGGAGAAACAGAAAAAAAACTTCTTCCTCTCTCTCTCTCTCTCTCTCTCTCTCTCTCTCTCTATCTCTATATATATATATATATATATGATACATAGAATAGGTTCATTGAAATATTGCAATTGATCTATGTATCCTTTTATTGAAATTAAAATAATATTATTTATATCTTAGAGATGAACTAAATTAGCTAAATAATAAGCATATTAATGAAACCATGATTAACATGACTTCCAGAATCATCCTCAATAAATATGTGCAGACTGATTGATTAAAAAAATAAACCAATGTATCAACCAAATAAGCTGAATTAAGCAAGATGTTGTTACTGCCAAGTGACTGGTAGAAATCAGACTAAGGCTTCTAAAACACTTCTATCCATTCCCACATTTCCAAAGTTTCTACAGGGTTTAAGGTCTGTTAAGAATTTTATAGATTTTATCTAATTTGTCACCCATATCAACCTCACAGTCTTTTGAGGTAAGTAGTAGTGATATTATTGTCCCCATATGAAGCCTTAAGGTATTATTATCCCCACTTTTTGGAGGCTAAGGGAGGGCAAGTGATTTGCCCCTGGCCATATAGCTTCCAAATGTCAGAGGTAGGATTCAAACTCGGGTCCTTATGTCTCTTTTAAATCTTTCATGCTGCCCCTTAAATGAAGTGAGAAGTCTTTGTTCTGACATTGAAAAAATGCTGTGGGAGTTTAAGTGGTGAGAGATGGTAGAGAAGGTCTACCACTGATATCAATGAAAATTGTCAAGGTTTCATGCCTGTCGCATTGGTGGTTATCTTGGCATACACTGATCAATGTGACTGAACTCACTGAAGACCAGACAAGAAATGAGCATACTGAATTCAGATGGACGCTTTTAGGATGTTCTAGGTAATGCTGGAAAGCTGATTTAGCTATAGCCCTTAGTTGTCAGATATTTCTGTTATTATAGAGATGGCATGAAGTAATCAGTAATCAAGAAGACCCACATCCAGTTCTGACTCTTATTAACCATGTGACCCTGGGTAAGTCACTTACTCACTTGAATCCTCAGGTAACTCCATAGGGCTTATCTATTAAGTCTTGGCAGGTGGGGATTTGTCTTGGAAGAGGGAGTACACACACCAGGAATTACTTGCAATCACAGATCTATCCTGTAGTTTGGTGTTTCCAGCATCATGTAGATGCCACATATAAGAATGCTTGTGTATTTAAGCTCAGGAAAAATAACCTTGCTAGTCTTCACTTTTCCTATGGGAATATGGAGACTCATTATTTTTCATAAGCATTGAATGTCAAAGAATTCATGGGGAGAGAGGAGGACTAACAGATTATAGAAAGATAGATGAAAAGATGGCACCTTGTAGAGGGGGCATAGTAGGATTCATAGAGATGAGGTTGAAGTAAGCAGAAGAAAAGTTGAACCACTGTTTTGCAAATCTGTCAGGACTGCCACCAGAATGATGTTTGAGCCCTCCCCACACTGGTGTTTGAATTGAGAATGTGGAAGGATTATGCCAATGTGTCTCAATGGTCTAGGGTGATCTAGGATAAATATTTGAGTGAAATTTTGAGGTGGGAGGGAGGACTGTTTCTTTTAAACATCATGGGGATGGGAGGAAAAAGAGAGAGATATGTATGACTGAAAATGTCATCCTGTATTTCTAAGGAAAGTTGGACTTCAGGCTATTTTTGTGTAGCAAACTTATTCTCTATAGCTGCTAGCCTGAGCTATATAAGCTCAATAAAGTACTTAGATTAATCTAGGTTTGAAATCCCTTGCTGCTGAGCCCAGAAAGTCAAGATGGAGGGAGAATTAGGGAAAAACAATGCTGTTCTCTCTGAACAACTACTTATTTAGAAACCATAGTAACACTGCTCTCTTGAAGAGGAAGAATTTCTAATTTGCAAGACTTCTGTCAACTATGGTTGACATTGTTATTTCCAATCTCCAAGCGCATCATCATCAACCCCTCTATTTGCCACACGGAGTTCATATTTTATAGAAGTGATAGTAGACTCATTCTTTTCCCACAGGAAAGTATTTCCTTTTAATGCCAGCTATGTGTTAGCTATTGATAGTGTTGATGAGACCTTCACAGATTTAATGTCTTACAAGGTGAAATTAACTTGTGGTGATCACAAATAGTCCTTTTATTACAGGCATGGTTTGGGAATGAGGGACTCCATAATTAAAGCTTCTTCTGGCCAGGAAATGTCATAAAGAACCAAGAAGCAGATGGTTAGGATTGATCTAGGGAAGAAGTAGCAGAGGACATTGTTGTATGAGGTTTTTTCTGAAAGGAAAATGGAGGAATCATGAGTATGGTACGATAATCAGAGTTTCATAGATTGGAAGCATCTTATGGAGCTTTTAGAGGCCAGCCAGTTCAAATCTCTCATGTTATAGGTGAGGAAATGTAGATCCAATAGTTTAATTGAAATGCCCCAAATCATACAAGTAGTATCAGAAGCAGGATTTGAAGCCACATCCTCTCACTCCAGCATCACTACCTTTTTCATTGTACCATGCTATTTCCCTTAACACCTGTCCTTGAGCCGACATCTGTTACTCCACCAGTGATAAGTAAGCCGCAAAAAGGGATTGGGGGGGGCTTCTCATACAGTCTGGCTAATTATTGGGAAGATTCAGGAATCAGTTATACAACGGAACAACGTGGGACCAATCCCCCCACTCCTAATCCCTATTTTCACAGAATCATAGCTTTAGAACTGGAAGGTGTCTCAGAGGCAATTTTATCCAAACTTTGACTTCACAGAAAAGAAAATTAGAGCCCAGAGAAATGATTTCCTCAAGGTCACTTAGGTAATAATTATCCATTGACCCCAGATTTTTTCCCTGTGCTTCTAATGTGGAGATGCCAGATTTTTCCCTACTGCTTCTAATGTGGAGATACCAGAGACCTAATCCTGTACTTCAGATATGAGAAGCAAGTACTCTAGCATTCAAACAATCAACAAGTATTATTAAGCACCTCCTATGGGCTAGCTACTAAGCTAGGTGTTAGCATTTATTAAGAGAAATATATTTTTGTCATTGATGACATTTTTAGGAGAGGATAGAGTAGTTTTCCTTTAAGTAATCTTATTAATACTTTCTCAGACAGTATAGTCAGGAAGATCTGGATTCTATTATCACCTCTGACATATACTGATTATTCCTCCCTATGAAATCATTAAATTTCTCAATGCCTCCATGTCTAAAGCTATATGTTGTAGAGCAGTGGTGGACAGACCTACATTGATGGAAGTAGCTCCCCGTTCCAAAGAAATCAAATGCCCAGACTTCCCCTCCTTCAACCTTCCTGGCCCCATTTTGGGGCTGGTCAATTCTACCAGATGTGGCTTCTATACAGGTAAAAGTCCCATTAAGAGGCCAATGTTGAAATGGTAACTTTGACTCAATATTTCTCTCTTAGAAAAAAAGGGAGGTAGGATCTTCTCAAATCCTAAAGCCATAGCTACAAAGAAGGATTAACTGTAATACCTATGTTAGTCAGTGAACAGTATGGGCAGGCTGGCTCCATTACATCCATCAATCTCTAGGAATCAAAGGTCAATCTAAAATTGGCTTTCCCTATAAAGCCCAAGCCTTCAGTTTCTACAAAGCAAAGCACCTATAAAGGACTCTTTGGGGCTATGATTTTAGATCCAGGTCTGCGTCTAGTGCTAAGAAAATCACTACCTGACATATTTGAAAAGGATATTTAGAATCTAAATTGTTGCATATGCTTCTATTTTAGTGGCTTAAGAAATCCCTCCAGCAACTTGATCCTTATGTTGTAGAATTTCAAAGCTGTGAGGGTCATCAAGTCCAACTCATACCTGAATTAGAACGTCCTGGACAACCTACCTGACAAACAGCTTTTAGGGTTCTGCTTGCAGACCTCCAGGCATTGGGGCACAGTATTTACTGAGCCAACTGTAGTACCAATGCAATATTTACAGTGCACACGATCATGATAAAGACTGTGACTATAAGTATCATGTGATATTTGATCGCAAAATATACCAAACTCTTCAGATAGAGGACAGAACTGAAGTATTTATTTAGACAACAGAAAACCCAATCCCAAAACCAGTAAGCTGATTCCATCATAGTACCAAAGATATTCAGAAACCATAAAAATGCTGAGAGTCACAGCATCCTTCAGCCTTCCCACAAACCTATACAAGATCAATATTTACTTACAAACCTCTCTATCTCCTTGCCTCAACCTCCTCTCTCTCCCACTGTCTCTCTGGCTCTGACCAGCTTTCTGTGGGCTCTGCTTCCCTTCAGCAAACTCCTCCCACCACAGGTTCTATGTGACTACATTCAGCCTATCAGGGGGCAGATTTTATCTTCACAGTAGGGAAGCTTCCTGTGGACTCTGCTGCACCCTTCAGCAAATTCCCTCCATCACAGGCTCCATGTGATTACATTCAGCCTTTTGGGGGGGGCAGAGTTTACTTTCAAAGCAGGGGAGGTCTTCAAACTCCCCCCTAGGTCTATTAAGGGGCAGGGAAGATCTTCAAATTCCCATTCCCATTACATTTGGCCCCAAGATTTTCATGTCTCTTACATAGCAAAATGACCTTAATAATAAATTATAGTTTAAGGATAACTGGTGGAAAAACTGGTCTCAACAGAACTTTGCAACAATATAACAGGGATAATAGAAAAACTTTGCACGTGAAACAATAGCTTAGGGTGGGGACTTGGGAACAAGCACCCCATCCTTCCCACCTCGAATGAATGGAGCTCAAAATCTTGGGGTAAGGCATGAAGGTCTTTTCTCCAAAGCTACTTCAAGCTGAAACTGGACGTAGAGCTGTCCCTGCCCCAAGAGGTCCCATTTGCAAGTTCAGTTCTTTAGCTGTCATCTGGAGCTTGGTCAATGCCAGGTCCAGGAGGTCCCATTCAAAAGGTCAGTTCTTTAGCAGGCATCTGGACCTTAGTCGACTCCAGGTCCAGAGGTGGCACATCACAGTCATGGATAGGGGATGACATCTGGTTTAAGCAATCAGGAATCTGCAGGTGGAGGGTACCGAGCCTGCAGAAAATGAACCTCACTAACAAGTTTGACAGACAAAAAGCCCCAAAGAGGCAAATATAGAGTCGGCCGTGCTTCTGGAGTCCATGGACTCACTATCATAACCTCATTCACAGGAGAATATATGACACTGTCCTTCTCACTCTATTCCAATGACTTGATACACTGTCACAAGTTCAGCACATTGACCACTTCCACCTATCCCAGCACTTTCTTTAATCTGAGTCTCCCTGAAGGTGTGACAAACTTGGATACAATAGTTCAGGTGCATCTATAGGGGCATTTCTCACTTCTCTATTATGTCTAACATCAAGCCCATTTTCTTGATACATTTTGTATAGTTCATTAGTTGGAATACCATCAATTTTTCTAAAGTCAACTTCTGCTCTCAATAGAGCAATAAATAGTTCTTTTCTTGGCAATCTATTCTGAATTTGAATCCACCAGCTATTTACTTTCCTCTCTGGAGGATATTTATTTTTTTTTTACCATTCTCCTGAGTCAATTAGCTGTGAAATCTTATCCAGCACTTCTGAAAGAGGGTGCCCTATTTCACCAATTAGTAGAGTCAGAAGTGGGTGCTTATAAGCAGGTGGAGCTGTCTTCACCATGATATTTCTATGAGGAACTGCTAAGGGAATTTCATGATATGTATCTGCATCTCCAAACATGATAGCAGTTTTTATTATTTCTTTCAACTTTCTCCTGAAGTCTCTAATTGAGTACCAGTGTCTGTCTCTGCTAGGCCACATAGAATCAGCAGGATACATTCTATTGCATCCAGCAGTAGCTAAAGTTAACAGATTGGTCATATCATTACCTCCTGCCAAATGAAAGTCTCTAAAAGCTCGCCAGACAAAAGGATTCTGGCAAATATTTATAAATTTCAAGCAGCCCACTCTATCTATCACTACCCCAGCAGCTCCTTCATCACTGATTCTTACCATTCAGGACACTAAGGATTCTCCCATCCTTTGGGTGAATCTGCTCAAAATATCAGTAATCTCCTGTTGAGGGAAATCCTCAAGTATCTCCTTGAATACTGTTTGCCATCCCTGACTCTCCTGCCTTCTTCTCTGTATGGGGCATACTTCTGGCCCTGTAGAAGCTTCCTCATGAAACAATGTATCACTCTGTATTGTATCATTGCTCCCAATGCACTCTCTTGGGAGTTACTGTCATAGCAACTAAGCTCAGACTCTACCAAAGCTATATGAACTTTCCTCCTGTTACTTTTTAGCTTCTTTTTCTGAGCCAAATTCACAACAGCCCTCTCTGCTTCCAGAGACTCTGCAGTACTCTCTCCTCCCAAATGAAACTCTCCAGGTTGCTCTTCTAAAGGAGGTCTTGAATTCTGGGGCTTAGCCAACTCGTGAAACAGCTTGTCTCTGCTTTTACACACAATACAGTATTAGCAAAACCCAGTCTCTTCTACTCACGGCCTCCAGCTCTCTCCCAGGTTTTATTGGTCTTTGCAAACGTTTCTAAATCTCTAAGTTTTTCCTGCTATAGCCTCTGTCCCCAGTTTTCACAGAGCCCTGTACTTTTAGACCATTCCCTTGCTAGGGAGGCATAAGGCAAATCCTCCCAGCCTGGGATAGTCATTTCTTTTTCTAAATCCCCTCTGCCTCCAATTAGAGGTCTGATATTTTGCGATGCCATCCTCGTTGCCAAATGTAGTGCCAATGCGATATTTACAGTGCTCACGATCATGATAAAGACTGTGACTATAAGTATCGTGTGATGTTCAATTACAAAATATACCAAACTCTCCAGATAGAGGATAGAACTGAAGCATTTATTTAGACAACAGAAAACCCAATCCCAAAATGAGTAAGCTGATTCCATCATAGTACCAAAGATATTCAGAAGCCATAAAAATGCTGAGAGTCACAGTATCCTTCAGCCTTCCCACAAACCTATACAAGATCAATATTTACTTACAAACCTCTCTATCTCCTTGCCTCAACCTCCTCTCTCTCCCACTATCTCTCTGGCTCTGACCAGCTTTCTGTGGGCTCTGCTTCCCTTCATCAAACTCCTCCCACCACAGGATCCATGTGATTATATTCAGCCTATCAGGGGGCAGAGTTTACTTTCAAAGCGGGGAGGTCTTCAAACTCCCCCCTCCCCTCCCCCCAGGTCTATTAAGGGGCAGGATCTTCAAATTCCCATTCTCATTACACCAACCTATTCTACATTTCAGAAAATTATAATTGCCTGAAGTTTTCCTGTAGCTCAAACTTTCTGCTTTACAATTGAAGACCCCAAATCTAGAGATGGAAGTGATCTTTGAGTTCATCTTATCCAAGCCCCTCATTTTACAAATGAGGAAACTGAATTTAGAGAAGTTAAAAAATGATGCGGCCAAGGTTGAACTCATAGTAAGCAGCAAGAGGTAGAATATGTATTAAGATCCTCTGTCTCCAAATAAAGCCCTTTTCCTGCTATACAACACTGCTTTCCATTGCTCCAAGTTCTTTCTTCTGGGGTCAAACAGATAAGGTCTAATCCTTCCCCACATTTCTTCATACTTCTCTTACTTAGCTGGTGGCATTCAAGGCTGCAAAGATAGGGTCAGAGCCACAGTGGAATGAGAATATTAATATGCTTCCCAGAGGGCTAAACTAGCTTCCTGGAGTAAGGCAGGCACAGTAAAGTTTAATACGCCCAATCGGACAAGGTCAGAATCACCCTGATATGTAGCTAGCACTGGCACCAAAATGCTTTGTCATAAGCTTGGCCTGCCATTTAACTCACACCTGGACACAAAGGGATTTTTTAATGGCTGTATTTATTTTTAACAAGAAGGAAGAAGCAGAATATAAAAGAAAAAGGAGGGAAATAAACAAATATTTTATTATTTAATAAAATATATTGTGTTACTACTCATTTGGTTGTGTAAATCCCAGATTTAATTGCTGCATTGAGTCAGAGGCTCTTTTTATGTTCCAAGTACCACCTTCTCCCCCTTCTCCTTCTTCCTCAGCCTGCTGTTAGATTCATTTTTATTTTCATTCTTCATGATTGTGTAATTGTTACTTTAATAATTAAACTTCAAAGTCAATCTGACCTAGAAGTCCTCTGGGATAGGGCAGTCTACTAAAGGTAGACTCTTGAGCCTCAGAAAGTCTCCAGCCCTCTACCTCACATACATAAGTGGTTTAAAATCTGGCAGGAAGATCAGAATAAAGAATAAATTCAATTCAATTCAGTTCATCTCAGCAAGCTTTTTAAAAACATTTACTAAGTGTAAGGCATTTGACTAGCTGGAGAAGAAAAGATAAAAATGAAAAAAGTTCCTGCACTCAATGAGCTTCCTTACATTCTGTTGAATTTCTTTCCTGTAGAATCACAGAAATATATTTTCAGGTGTATTCAGATCTGTTTTCTATAGAAGCCTTCCCTAATCATAGGGTTGATTGAGCAAACAAATTAATTTCCCTATCCACTTAGAGTAACTAGTCTAACAAGATGCTATGCTTCTAACACCTTAAATAGGTGAGAACACCTCCACTGAATTGATCAATGACACCAGACAAGTAAAAAGTCCTCAATTGTTGTAGAAGTCCTTGAAAAAATTGGATGAAATAGAGTGATGGTGGACAGGAAGTGTATTCAGATTGGTTGAGTAAACTTGATCAGGCTCTACAGGGCTCACATAAATCAGCAAGCTAGTTAGAAATGGCACATCCAAGTGTCTGACTTGCAGAGGGAAGAGGACCATTCCAACAAAGCCTTGGAGAAAAAATTGCTTTGAGTGGGTGGGGGATGTGAATCTTGGCCTTCTGTCCCCAATACCTTGACCAGAGATGGTAACAAATGGATAGACTGCTAAACCTGGAGTAAGAAAAGCCTGAATTCAAATCCAGCCTCAGACACCTATTAGCTGGGTGATCCTGGGCAAGTCCCTTAACCTCTATCTGTCTTAGCTTCCTCAACTGTAAAATGGGGCTAATGATAGTTGTGAGGATAAAATGAGGTAATACTTGATAATCTCTTAGCATAGTCCCTGGTACTTAATAAAAGTTTTGGAGGACTATAGCATTTGAAAATAACTCTCCAATACCTAGGGATCCCCTAGAGTTCTTCCATAGAGTCACAGATATTAGAGTCATAGATTTGGAGCTGGAAGGGACTTTAGAGGCCATTGGGTCCAACTCTCTTATTTTACAGATGGGGAAATTGAGGTCTAGAGAGACTGACTTGTCCAGAGTCACAGAGGTGGCAAGCAGCAGTGCTAGAATTCAAATCTGAGTCTTCCTACTCCAAATATCAGTGCTCTATCTACATCATTTCGTGTTATTCAGATGCCTTCTGTCACCATCTCCTCCTCCACTCCTGTCTCCTCTAAAGAGATGGTCTTCCTCATCTGGGCAAACGCCTCTCCTCTACATGCACAAGTGGTCCAATTGAGGCTCCTTTTCCCCAGCAGGTTTGCCCTTCTATTATTGCCACCCTTTCATTTCTTTTCTTTAATACAAACGACAAAAAAAAGAATACTTCCATGGACATAACATAAAAAGAAGATTCAATATTAAAACCATGATTTTCCATTTCACATTGGTTTATTAAAAAAAACTATGGTTTTAATATATAATATATAATAAAAAGTAAAAAAAAAATACATGACTATGTAATAAATCACATTGCTTTCAAGGCTACCTTATTTATCCAGATCTTTTCTGTGCTTCCTTCTCTTAAGTTTTCTTTTGTTCTCTGCTGTACTCTTTTTGGTTTTTTTCTCCTTTCCTCTCTCCCTACCCCACTCTAGAGAAGGCTGTCATTAGACACAAATGCACATACACACACAAACCATATCACTTATTTTCAATCTGCCTCTTCTTCTTTCTTGACTGCTTTTCTACTGCCTTACAAATATCCCCACATCTCCACCATCTTTAAAAAATCCCCATTTGATCCATCCAATCTGGGCTTGCTATCATCTACCAAACTTGAGAAAGTCATCTACAATTGATACCTCTGCTTCCATTCCTTTCACTCTCTTCTTAATTCTCCAAAATCTGGCTTTCGACCTCATCATTCACCTCCAACTACTCTCTGCACACTTACCAAGGGTTTCTTCACTGCCAAGTCCATTGGCCTTTTCTCAGTCCCGATCCTTCCGGATCTCTCTGGAGCCTTTGATGCTATTGGTCATCTTCTTCTCCTTGATGCACTCATCTCTTTCGGTTTTTGTGATCCTATTCGTTCCTAGTTTTCTTCCTCGCTGGATCTTCTTGCACATCACACCTGCTACTGGCAGGTGGCCCTTAGAGCTCTGTCCTGGATCCTCTTCTCTTCCCCCTCTGTACTCTTACACGTGGTGATCTCATAAGCTCCATGAGTTCCAATTATCTGATTCTCAGGTCTATTTATCCAGATCTAACTTTTTTGCTGACCTCTAGTCTCACATCTCTAACTGCTTATTGTGCATCTTGGACTAAATGTCCTCTAGACATCTTAACAAAGTGTTTAAAATGGAACTCAGTTTTCCCCTCAAACCCTCTTTTCTTCCTATTTTCCTTATTACTATTGAGGGCACTGCCATCTTCCCAGTCGCTCGGGTTTGCAACCTAGGCATCCCCCTCAACTTCTCCCTATCTCTCACTCCCCATAGCAAATCTAGTATCAAGGCCAGTCGATTCTACCTTTATAACAATATCTTCTGTATATGTCTAACTTCTGTCCTCTGAAGGACCTCATCACCTCACTCCTGGACTATTCTTTTTTTTTTTTTTTAAGCAATCGGGGTTAAGTAACTTGCTCAAGGTTACACGGCCAGTTATTTCTGGGTGTGGTGCTGAGTGTCTGAGCCCGGGATTCGATCTCCAGGTCGTCCCAACACTGGAGCTAGTGCTCTTACTCGCTGAGCCACCTGGCCGCCCCTACACTCCTGGACTATTAAAACAGCCTGCTAGCTTGTCTCTCTGCCACAAGTCTCTCCCTGCTCCAGGCTGTTCCCCACTCACTTATCAAACTGATCTTCCCACAGCCCAGGTATTATCATCTCATTGCTCTCCTCCCCCCCCCCCCCCCCATTCCTAGTCAATCTGCACCAGTGGTTTCCTATTGCCTCCAGCACCAGGTACAACATTCTATGTCTGGCATTCAAACACAAGCTAGTGCCCTCTTTCACCTTATTCTCTCCCACGTATTTTCCATCCAGTGACGCTGGTCTCCTTGCTCTTCCTCCAAAAAGACACCCCGTATCTTGGCTCCGGGCATTTTTACTAACTGTTCCTCATGTCTAGAATGCTTTCCCTCCTTCTGGCCATCTCTCGGCTTCCCTGGATTCCTTCAAGTTCCAGCTAGAATCTCGTTTTCTGCAAGAAGCCTTTCCCAATCCCTCTTAATTCTGTGCCTTCCTCCTGCTAATTACTCCCTTCTCTGTTTAAGTCTGCACATGGCTAATTTTCACAAATTGTTTGTAGGCTATCTCCTCATGAGATTGTGAGCTTTTTAAGGGCAGGGACTGTCCTTTACCTTTCTTTATATTCCATTGTTTAGCATAGTGCCTGGTATATAGTTGGTGCTTAATAAATGCTTGTTGACTGACTGACTGACTGCCTTCTCCTTACTCAAATGATCATGCTCTTTCTTATCTGTTTACATGGCGCATCTCCCAGTCTCACAGAAACCTCTTGAGGGCAGGGTCTCTTCTTCTTGTCTTTGTCACCTCAGCATCCAGCACAGTGCTAGGCCCATAGAGGGCTCTTACTAAATGCTTGATGAATTGAACTGAATGCACACACGTGTTGGAGTGTCTTGAAAGCCTAAGGACTAAAAAAAGTTACTGAAATATCTTTCTATGAGTGATTCTGCTTAAAAGTCACTGGAAAGTTCACTTTAATTCTCCATTTGTCCTTTTCAGGGACCCCGCAGGCTCCTTCCATCCTTAACATCATCAGTCACAGTCACCAGGACAATTTATGACTGTCAATCTCAAATAATGTCCTTGAACCAATGATATGAGGCTTTAGAAATGGATTTTGTTTGGGGGCATCATTTCTGTTTCTTGTTCTATAAGCTGCCCATTTACCCTGAAAACATCCTGCAGAGTATAGATGTTTGTTTCAGTGTATGAGAGATGGCTGAGCGAAGTTTCCTCATTTTTAAACTCCCTGTTATATTCTATCTCTTGTCCATACTTTGTAAGCCAGTTCAATCTCACGGGTAACTCATGATTTTCCTGAAATGAGGTAATTTGAAAGAAAGCCATACTAGTCCACTTCTGATTGGGCACTTCCAAATTTGGTGAAAGGAAATACATAATGAAGGACTGAAACTGCTTTGCACCAATTAGTTAACACTAATGAAAGATTGTGAGCTTGCCTCACCAGCCAATGGTGAGTTAGGACAGGTGTTAGAGGTGGAGTTAGGATCAGGACAAGAGAAGCCTGTGAGATTCCACATTTTGCACTCCCTGGCAGACGCCACTTGAGTGACAGAGACAGTGGCCTTTCTCATGAGAAAGAATAAAGACCTTTTCTGATCTCAGAATCAGACTCCAAACTTTTTCATCTCTCACAAATGGGACACACAAGGCTGTAAGATAACAGAGGAGAAATAATGTCATTCTGAATATTGAGCATTCTCCTCCAGCCTTAGTTCCCTCTTGAGAGGCAGCAAGGAAAAAAAAAATCCATGTATTTGGAATCAGAGGACCCGAGTCCTTGAGCAAGTCACTTACCCTATCTAGGCCTCAGTTTCCCCATCTGTTAAAGGAGGAGGTTGTACTGGTTGACTTCTGAGGTCCATTCTAACTCTGAATCTCTGCTCCTTTTGACCTTTTCTCTTTCTGTAGTCCAGAGAAGGACTCATGGCTTTTTTTGTTGGCCAAGTTTTCTGATCCTTAGGGATGAGGGGGAAAGGAATACTTAGGGAGCACAAGGCTTGCTGGGGTTGGAATCCAGTTTTAGGAGTTTTGCTATCATTCTTAGAAGATAGACACTAAAGCATTGTCTAATAAGAGCTCCTTTAACAATGGTTTTGATTGAATTGACTGGTTAAGATTTTTCTTTCTCTCACTGACTTAACCAATACAGACTTTTGGACAGATGAAAGTCTGACAGGTGACAGACAGCTGTCTCTCTCAGTCCTTTTCACCTTCAAGTAGAGAGAACACTGGGTACTGCTGCTTGTTCTATTCCTTGGGACCTCACGTCTGTATCTTATTATCATTATTAATATGTCCCAGATGTGGACTTCTCACACCTCTGACTTCATTGGTTTAAGCGAATTAATATTTTTGTAGTTTCACTAAAAAGATAGAGATCCAGATAGATCATCTCTTCCAGTACTATCCTTTTTTGGACTGGCTCTTTAATTTCACTGTTATAGAGGACTCTCCAGTGAGAAAACTTCCACCACCAAGGCTAATATTCAACTTACAGTTGGATTCAACTTACCATCTTAGATGACTATTTGGGACACTGGGAAATTTAGGAACTTGCTGAAGGTCACATAGTCAATATATCAGTCAAGAACTTAAGTCTTCCTGATACAGAGGCCAGCTCTCTAACCCCTATGGTATTCTGCCCCCTCTCTAGCCTATTATCTCAGCTAAGATGTGAAATTATGCATGTGGATTCCATTTTGGAATCTTGTTTTCCAGGAAGGGGTAATCCACAGTCTTCCTGAAGAGCTCTCAGTCTGTTGTTCACAAGTCCTTCTGTCTAATTACAATGCACTTCCTGAAAGATGAGATGCCTTGTTCTGAAGTTCAAGTTTCTCTCCCCTTACCCTGACCTGATTTGGGCCAGAATGGAGTGTTCACAAAATCAAGGACACTGGTCCAGTTTCCACACAACAATCAGCCAATGAGCAGTGCCTACCATATGCTAGGCACCATATGGAGAAAGCAAATACACAGAAAGGCAAAAAAACAGCTCCTGCCCTCAAGGAGGTTACTTTCTCTCTTGAGAAAATAAGTTATCCACACAATAGGATGAGGTGGCTACAGGGCAGGATTTAGCATGAGGAAGAACTTGGGTTCAAACCCTCCCTCTAATGTTCACTAGCTATTGTCAAGGGCAGAGTTGTGAGAGATGGTTCAGATTTTTGAAAGAATTCAATCAAACCTTCTCTTTAGCCAAAGGGAGCTTTATTGACACAAAAGCATATGGGCTTGAGACTTAGCAAGGAGCCAAACAAAGGCATTGATATAGGAAAAGGACCAGACTTATATATACATAAAGTACACAGCCTATAGGATGATGATGTAACTTTAGGGTTTCTAATGGGGGTTGGAGATTTAGGGACCAGATAAGTACAAACAAGGTGAGGAAGGTGGTTGCTTGCAAGATAAGGAAAAGTTGTCATGACACAGGATGGGGAGCACAGTATAAGAGGGGACAAAAGCAATTCTTTTGGTAAAAGGTGCATGACATTTCGAGATAAGAGGAAGGGGCATTAAGACACCCTCAAGTTATAGGATGGGCTAAGAATAAGCCTCAAACCCCTCTCAGGGGGTTTGGGAAAGTAGCCCTTATTATTAACCCTTAGGCCACCTTTGTATCCACATCACTATTGTAAGCCAAGTCAAAAGGCAATTATTAAACACCCATTATGTGTCAGCACTCTACTAAGCTTGAGACTAGGGATACAAAGAAAAATTCCTGCCCTCAGGAATCTTACTGCCATGGGGCCAAACAAGTTGTACACACACACACACACACACACACACACACCACACACATACACACACACACCATCTTACACATGAAGTGTCTAGAGCCCCAGACAATGTTAGGAAGAGCTTAGTTTAAATTCTACTCTATTACTTATGAGCTATTGTGTATCAAATGAAGTCAACACGCATTTAAGCACCTACTATGTGTGAGGCAGGGTGCTAAGTGTTGAGGATACAAAGAAGGACGAAAACAGTCCCTGCCCTCGAGGAGGTTCCTGGACAATTCACTTGGTCTTTCTGAGCTCCAGTTTTCTTCTATGCGAAATGGAGATAATAAAGTCTTTCTATCCCCAGGGCTGTTGCAAGAATCAAATGTGATACTGTAGAGTACCTTGTAAACCTGAAAGTGTGATAGGAATGTCAGTCAGTGGTTTTTGTTATTATAGTGAATGGCTAATACACGTTCATTGAATAAATGAATGCAGACCACAGCTTGTTTCATTCTCCATTTGTCCTGAGTGTCCCCCTACTTGTCCCGCCCCCACCTTTATCTAGCATCATCCGTCACCATCCCTGGAAAATGCATAGCTTTTATGGCATTTCCAAGCTATGATAAATTTCTCTGCACATGACAGAACAAACCCAGACTCACTGTAGGAATTAGAAGTCTATGTACACAGCCTATTAAGCAGGTGCCAAAAGCTTCATCTGCTTTTGAAGAAGAGAGGGCATCTGGGATGTGGGGGAGGGTACGGGGCGGGGAGCTGGGCGGGGGGAGGGGGGAAAGTTGTTCCCATCCTAGTAGAAAGTGGGAACAAGTGATCAGTCTTCTTCATATCCCCGGGCCCTATTGGGCATCTTGCTAGCAGATTTCTCTTCTCCAAGTTGAACAAAGCCTTGCATTGTTTTTCACCTGTCCTCTAAGGTCTCATTCTCTAACCCTTTAATTAACTTGGGCTTCTCCTTCAAATCCAGCGCAAAGCTCTGCATCTGTCATAGCTTAGACAATTTAGTACCACGGTCCTCACAAAGACCTATACAATTTGTCCTCTCCTCTAAAAAGCATCACTTTGGTTGACTTCAATAAAGTTTACGTTTCTATTGGAATTGTGTTAAGAAATGGACACACCGAGTAATTGCTAGGAAATGTTTTCCTCTTTCCCCTCAATACCATAAATTCTGTGATCTTCATTAGAAGCCTGTTCAATGTTACTGCCTTAAACCTGGATTCTCCCCAGGCTCCTCCAAATCATGAATCAATTTTAAGGTGAACCCTTTGAGGATCTCTGCCTTGAGTCCTTCACAAACTTCTGAGTGTCTGGTGCTGGGCAACCCCCACCCCCACCCCAGCTCAATCACTAATGCTTAAGCACATCCAACAACACTATCTCATTTGCAAGCAGTCATGTCACTCTCTAGTCTCATAAGTCTCCTTTGATTCTTCCATTTAATGATAATAACAATAGCTAACATCTATGCAGCACTTTAAATTTTGCGAAGTGCTTTACATGTTAACTCATTTGATCTCAACAACAACCCTAGGAGGTAGATACTATTATTATCCCCATTTTACAGATGGGAAAACTCAGGCAGGCAGTTGTTAAAATATCTTGCCCAGGGTCACATAGCTAGCAAATATCTTAGGTAGAATTTGAACTCAGTCTCCTGGTCAATTGCCACCATCCTCTACTCTTAGCAGATCTTTTTACACTAGTGTATCATAGCTGACTGAATCTGGTCATCGCTTTCTTCAGAGCTGGAATCACATCATAAGGAAGCACTGTGGTCCAGGACGTACTCAGCTTTACCCCTCCATAAAGCCCCTTTAATTTTTTACTTTTCCCTATGCTCCTCTAAGTCAGCCTTCCACAGATCTGGTCCTGGATTTACCTGCAAACTGTCAGGGATCTGTACTTAAGCATTCCCCAATCAGAACTGCTGAAGATCTATAACTGCACATCACAATGACTCACACACTGTCATATTTCATGAAGTCAAGTCATTCTCTAATTGCCTCTCCTTCCCTTCCTCCTCCTCCCCTCCCCTCCCCTCCCCTCCCCTTTCTTCCCCTCTCCTACCTTCCTCTCTCTCCCACATAGCCTACAGTTGATTCTCTCTCTCTATATTTAATAGCTGTCAAACCTTCCTCAATAAACAACCAAGGGTCAGTTTCTTGAGATTGTCTATTCCATTGATAACCACTATCAAAAGCACAACATGTGTTTCATGATCTAGAGAAAATTAAAAATTTTGGGTCAAAGCAGAAATATGGGAAGGCACACCCTCCCTTTCTGAAGAGCTGGGTCACAATGGATATGGAAAACTACACAGAAAGCCAGTCATTTTTTTCTAATAATGTTGTTTGGTCTTGCTGAACTATCCACCCACCTTTGGTGTTCTTTGTTATAAGAAATGGCATAAGGGGGATTCACCCCTCCCCCGGCAGAAAGCAAAGAGATGCATTGAGAAATACAGATGATGTAAAAACAAAAGGTATTAATAAAAGTTATTTAAAATAATAAAAACAAGGGCAGCCATAGCTTTCTTTGTCCCAGCTGTCTCTTCAAACTCCATCTGCTCTAAACTTTACAAGAACTAGGACTATATCTTAACTAAGCTTTTACCTACTTTGTTATGAATCACAGTAGTCTAGACATGATGGTGACTTAATAATCACTGTAGCATTAAATTGAAGAGAGTAGAAGATATTATTTCTGTTAACATACCTTGAGATTCAAATATACCAATTTTTAATTTATGGATGAGGTTTCTCTGAATATCTCAAGTTTTGGGTAGAGGACATTAGAGACAGAGGACTGGTTTAATTGGCATCTTGGTGTCAGTTTTACAAGACGCTAGAAGAATTTGAGTTGTTTGCTGACAAACCATGACATATCTAAGGACACAAAGGACCCTGGCCTAGGTTTTGGGAATCTGGATTGTTTCACTAGCTGTGTGACCTTGGGCAAATCATTTAACCTGTCTCAACCTCTCAGTGTCTCCATCTGTAAAATGAATCGATGGATTTTAAGGTAACTTCTAATTATTAAAAAAAAATAAAATCTAAGAGCTGAAGACAAGTGCTTACAAACAACGACAGGGAGAAACTTGTTGAAAGCAAGCAGGATCAGGAATTCACAAAGAAAACTGTCAGATGGAGCCCTGAGTCTGACAGCTTCAGCAGGGAGCAAGGGCAGCCAGGGAGTGATGAAACTGTCAAAATCTGTTAACAAGCACAGGAGAGGACAGACCTCCACACAAACAAGGGTTAGTAGAGTCTTTCTACTTTAATGGGGCCAGGGCAACAAAGGAGAGCGAGGGGCTGACGTGGGGAGAGGTAGGAGGGACATGATGGATATGATGGAATGAAGGAAGGGTGGATGGGGGAAGGAATCTGTCTGTCTGAGGTCTCCGTGCTGCTAGCCCTCTCACACAGCAGCCCCAGCCATTCAATAGCACTAATTAGAGCTAAAGCATCAGTGACCAATGATGGCTGACTCCTGACAAGCACTTTATCATGTACCCCCTGGAGTAGATGGTTGCAAAAAATTACATGATGAGCATTCCTATGCCACTTTAAGGTTTGTAAAGCAGTTTAGAAGTGTGTGGTGTCATTTGGTTCCCACCTTAACCCTGTGGGGTATGTGCTAAATGATCCCCATTTGTCAGATGAGGAAACTGAGGCATGGAGTGACTAAGTGACTTGGCCAGAATCAAACAGCTAGTAAGTGTCTTTGGTGGGAATTGGACTCAGGTTTTCCTAACTCCAGGTCCAGCATTCTATCCACTGCACCACCTAGCTGCACAGGGAGGCAGAATACAGACTGCAAAGGTGAAGCAGTTAGGAAACCCACAAATCACACTTGGGAAGGAAATGCTGTGTTAACTTAAATCACTGAAGAGGAGTTTGATGGAAGAAATGGAAAAATCCACAGTTGATGGAAGAAATGGAAAAATCCACAGGATGCAGGACCCAACAACAGAGTAACACAGAAGGGGCTTCCTGCTAGTGTGAGGACACTGGGTAGGAAATAGGCAAAGATACAATTTGACAGTAAGTAGAAGGGTACAAAATATGAACTGCCTTTGCTATTTCTGAGAGCAGCTCAACAAATTCAAGTTCGAATTGAACCTTGAACATTTTTTAGTTTTGTGATTCTGCACAAGCCAATGAACGTCTTTCAGCCTCAGTTTCCTCATCTGAAAAAATGGGGATAATAATAGCACTACCTTACAGGGTAGTTGTGAAAATCAAATCAAATGAAACAATATGTGTATAAATCCCACCAATTAATCAGACATGATTTCATCAGTATGAGAAACTCATTTGTTAAAAAAAGAAGCAGCTGGCCACTCAGGCCCTCTCCTCATTCCTTTCTAGCTCTCAATCCATTTTCCTATATGTTGAACCCAGAACTTCCTGACTCTGATGTCAATTTTCTATCTAATTAATCATCAATCAAAATATTTATTAAGTTCCTGTCCACTAGCCCATTCTGTCAATCAAGACTCAGAGCTCTATACAGTTGTTGGTGCTGGTATTGGGGCCAGCTCAGGAAGACAAGAAGAGAACTCTTGCTGAGAAAGCAAGTGTCTTGGCTTTTCATTCTGACTCATTAGCTATGTAATCTTGAACAGTTAAGACAACCTTCTGGTCTTTAGTCACCTTCTTTATTCTTCTCCCAACCCTGCTTTTGATTTTCTGAACTTTACCACTTTGATGCAGATGCCTTCTCACTCTGGAGCATCCCTCTGCCCCTGAAACCCCCTTTTTCCACTGTCCATTTTGAGGAGGGACCCAAGTCAGTCATTCTTCATTCCTTTCCCAGTCATTCACTCTGTAGCTCATAGATTGGACTCTAATAGATCCCTGCCCAAACTCCATTTAATGGTTGTATTTTGGGCCCTCCTGGCTTAGAGAAAATGTCAATGGTAACTTTTTCTCTTTAGAACAGCAACTCCAAGGGTCTTCCCTTCCCAGCTTGATTTTCTTTTCTTTTCTAATTAAAAGGGCCATCCCTTGACTCACTTCTTAAAGAGGCCTATTCACTCTAAGTGAGCACCTGAACAGGCCTTAGCCTAAAAGTGCCAGAGTCTCCCATTGCATCCTGAGTCATCTCCAGTCATCCTGATGAATATCTGGCTACTGGACTCAGATGGCTCTGGAGGAGAAAGTGAGACTGGTGTCCTTGCACAGCCCTCCCTCACTCAAATCAAAGTCACCTGCCAGTCATGTCATTTCCCTGATGTCACGGTCCTCTTTGAAAACAAATGGCAAACACAACAATAACAACCACAACCCAGTCCTGCTATTCACTCTCTCAACTTTACCACCATGTCGCTCTGTGGGTACCCTACCCCACCAGCCCAGTTTTTCAGCTGCCTTTTTGTGTTGGTTCCCCCCATTTGAATGCAAACATTTTGAGAGCAGCGAATCTGCTTTTGCTTGTATTACAATCATCAGCACTTAGCACGGTGCCAGGGACGTTCTAAGTGCTAGATAAATGCTAGTGGTCTGCCTCCCTCTGTAAAACAAGAGGATTAGGCTAGCCCATTGGGAAGCATCTTCTAGTTCTAATTTTCTATGAATTTTTCTACCATTCCTTGCTCAGATACTCTAAAAGTGATTTTCTTCCTTCCTGACATGTCACTAGCTCTAAATTCCAGAGCTCTGATTGAGGGCATCACTGTCTACAAGTCTTGATCTCTCAGCGCCCTTCCCCACATCATACCTCCTGGCCTGCAGTAGAGGGAGGCCTGTAGGGAGAGTGTTGGGACATGGAACTCACAAGAATACAAACTGAGAAAACAGGAAGATTTTTTGAACTCTTCAGGTCTGTGTCAGCTTTTCCTTGAGTTAGATATCACTTTCAGCTTATGAAAAATTCATGGTATTTCTTTATTGAATGCTACTTGTAAATTGCCTGGATCTCTTCCTGCATCCTTTTTGGAGATATCAATCTTATACAATTACAAAGATCAATATCCCTGAAAGCCAGGGGACTTAAAATAAAATGTCAGTCTATAGCTCACAATTAAACATACACCCACACAAACAGAACACCACCATCAAATAAGATAGATTAAATTTTCTCCTTGGGGTATATTGGAAATGTTTCAGAGATGAGTTATTGTTGATTTTCTCAGGAAGGTACATATATTCTCAAAGGTAAAGTCCCCATCAGTAAGGGATGTTCTTTGTAATAAAGACAAACAATACAAGCCTCCCTGAACTAGTCACACCAATCATTGGGCAATGATCTTTCCATTAGATTTGTCACATGCTTGGTTGAATGGAGGCAGGATTTGCTAGCCTGTTAGTTTCCAGATCATTGCTGGGTTGGCTTGCCACAGAATTAGGAGGAATGTGGCTATACTTAGGAAGTGGAGAGGACATGAAAAGGCAGGCTGGATAAACTTGGAACAGCAATTGTCAGATGTGTACCCTGAACTCTGGATAATTTAAGTGCGTTGGGAAGTTCAATCCTATTCAAAGTATCTATTATATGCAAGGCATCATGGTAGGTACTGAGGTTACACAGACCAAAAAGAAATCAGTCTTGCCTGAACAGAGCTTTCATTCTACTATGGGGGGAATGACATGTACCCACATAAGTTTATACAAGGTAAGCTGAGGAAGGAGAGAAGCTTAATAATTGGGTGGATCAAGGAAGGCTGCATAGAGGAGGCCTCTGATCTGAAGGAAGATGAGGATTTTGAGAAATGAAAATTTCAGGTATGGATAGAAGCTTGCGAAAAAGGGTAGGAAGAAGTAGCAATGTAACACTAGTCGCATGATTGGTTGTCAGGCCATACTCACTATATAAGGTAGGTATGGAGTGTTTGGGATATCCCTTTATGTGAATCCCATAACATCAGCCCTCGGACATAGCATATGGACACTTAACTTTCTGCACTGGCTTGCTCACTCCAATCTGTGCTCATATATTGGAACTGGGAAAGATGAGGCAAGTCTGGGATGCAGATTTCAAGTAACCGCATTCATAGGAAAAAAGTAGGCAAGGCAAATCTAAAATAATAGCTTATGTTAAAAGGAATTTTAGTGGTCCACAAGCCACCAAGTATGAGTCATCAGTATTGGTTGTCCAGTTCAATAAGAATCATCAGCAAGTATAAGATGGTAACCAAAAAAAAGGTGACCTAGTATGACTTATGATACATTAGGAGAAGGATGGTGGACATCAGTGGTGTTAACCTCAAATAGAAATGATCCCTGTGGGCAGCAGATTGACTTAGGAAACCACAAATTAACACTATCTGCATTGTATTGTATTTTAATTTATTATGTTAAACATTTAAGAATCACATTTTAATCTAGTTTGGGCTACATTGAGAAGTTGTGCAGGTCACAAATTTGACACCTGTGGCATATGGGAGTAAAGAAGTTATAACTTTACTGTAATCTAACTGGGTCAGACTAGATCAGTAGTACTGTGTTCAGTTATATCTAAATAATATATCTAGTAGTCTCAGATCTCAACTTACAAACAACAATTTGCTTCTACAAACATTTGCCTATATTTACAATGTCTCAGTATACAGATGTATAACTTTTTATCAAGAAGGATCAAGTTTACACAGTTGGCTTTCTGCCACAGATCTAGGTCAGTTATAATTCACCTAACCCTTCAGATGGGAACAGGTAATTGAGAATCCTCAAAGGATGCATAATGGGAGAGAAGGAGCAGCAGTTTCCTCTATTAAACCACAGCAAGAATCAATGTGAACTTCAATTTAGTAGTGGACACTTTAAAACTTCCACTAAAGCCCCTCTATGATACCTCATCATAACATAGAGGTGATGGAAAGTCTTCCTCTTTTATTCTCCTCTATGAATACGCAGTAGTTTAGATAATGTTGGTTTTATGTCAAGCTTTCTACAGACTCATTTTCTCATTCACTACTTTTTGCTGTTTTATGAGGCGTTAGTAACTATAATTTTCTACTATCCTCTTTTGTAAAGTTTTATGAATAAATTTATACTCTAACCTAGTGTTGTCCTTGGTGACTGTGTTTTCCACTTGGAAAGAACTCAAGTATTTGCTGAGATATGTGCTTGTTTTGATTTCCTCATTGTGGAGTTACTTTAGGTTAAATTTCTGTAAGAAATAGTAATAATCAGACTTAAGGTCTTTACCTATATCCATTTCCCATTTTTCATCAATAGCTTCTTTTAAAAGGTCAGACTGGAGCTATTATAGTTGCACATTGTATTCTCTTTTCATATGCTTCTAGTTTGACTCTAACCTTTTATATATCTAACTGGTAGTCTTATTGTACCGATAGCTGGGTCAGAAATGACTCCTACATCAATAACCAATCACCTTTGTTAGGACAGAGTCAATTTTATTTTTCATGTGATGTTTGAGGTTGCCATTTAGAGAACCCTCTTATTTCCTTCTTGAAGAAAGTATCCATAGTATGTAACTATGAATCTTCTGATTATCAATATTTTCTCACATATTTTCTGTCATAATCTTGTTTCTGTATTTGTGTTGAAGTCACCAAGTATCAAATATATGTTGAACTTTTCTCTCTCACCTTTCCGAATCACAGAAATGGAAGGAATTCCAGAAAGTCATATAGTTCAATTACATTATTTGACATATAATGAAACTGAATCTCAGAGAGACTTGTGATTTTCACAAGGCAACACAGTTAGTAGATGCTGGGATTTGAATCCAATTATTATTTCAATTGTACCATGTTGGCTCCAATGACCCCAGTGATTTAAAATATATGTGCTTGGTACCACTTTTTTATGGTTTTATGTATTTTTATTTGAGCTTTTGTTACTAAGCTTATAAAACTTAAAAAAAACAACTTTGTCAGATAATTTCTCTCCTATAGATTCTTTTTTATTTTTTAAAATTAAATTTATTAATTTACTTTTAGTTTATAACATTCAGTTCCACAGTCTCTTGGGTTTCAAATTTTCTGCCCCTCCTTCTCCTTCCCCCTCCCCCCATGGCAACATGTAATCACATATAGGTTCTACAAATACCTTCACGCTGAACATTAGTCATGTTGTTAAGAAGGATTACAGACACATAGTATGTATGATGACTAACTTGGTACCACTTTTACTGACTATTTTGTGTAACTCATCCAACACATGCCGCCATCCCAGATACATATATTTGGTTGATCTTATGAGGATCTGCATGCTATTAAATGCCATTGACAGGAATTCAAAGGCACTGCATTTCATCCTTTCCTTTGCCCATGAGCTGCCCTCCTTCAGGCATAAAACCTTTTTTCTTTATATCTGCCATTGCCCATTAACATGCTTTTAAGTGTGGAAAACCTCTGTGACTAGAGGTTCTTGAATTTATTTTTTCCTCTTATTTTTAAAAATTTCTCTTGTTCTATCATTTCCTCACCCCATCTTCCCTTTTGCCTGGTCCTCTCTGGCTCAAGTGAAGCTTCTCCAGCATTAGCTTCTTCCTGTATCTCTCAGATTTCAAGCTTCCTTGTGAGGATGCAGTTTTTGGCCACTATAGGATTGATTATTATTACATTTGATCCTTTCTTAGAACCTTCCCTCTTCCATAGTTCCAGTCTTGCCCCAAGACACCCCAAAGTCATCTCATTGAAGGGCTGGCAAGAAATTCAGTTGTTTTGGAGAGGGAACATAGAGGTTGGACAGCAACATGCCAAGCATTTGTATGCCAATTCCCAGGAATTATCGAATAAAAAAATTTATAGAAGACTGACAATTTTCAGAGAAAAACCAGTTTTGAAAAACAAAGGAAATGGATATTGTGATCTGCAAAGTCTCCTGAGAGAGTTAAAAGGATTTTCCTGGAGTCACACAGCTAAGCATCTTGGGAAGGATTTGAACTCATCTCCCTGACTCCAAGTCAAACACACTATGCTCAGAACCACCTAGATACCTGCCATTTAATTAGTTGCCAGTTTTTGTTAGTTCTGCATTGACGTCTTTCATGTCAGTAGCCTTCTCTTCACTTATATAGCCATTGTTCCTGTTCAGGTCCTCATCACCACTGACCTGAACTGTGGTAAAAATCTCTTAATTAATCTCCCTGATTGAAGCCACTACCTTCTAGGTAGTGTCTTACTAGGTGCTTCCCCTGCTCAAGAAGCTTTAATGGCCCCCCATTCCCTCATGATCAAATGCAGATTCCTCTGTTTGGCTTTTAAAGTTCTTTACTACCTGACTCCATTCTCCTTTTCCAGGCTTGTTAGTCTGTCAGGTGTTCAAATAAGTGTCAACAAACATTTATTAAGTGCTTACTACATGCCAGACACTGTGCTGAGTACCAGGATATAAAGAAATGCAAAGACATGAACCCCGTCCAATACAGACCTCTATGTACATCATTATACAGTACTACCCTCCACATAGTCTATGTTCTAGTCAAAGTGACCTGCTAGCTGTTCTCCTGTTCACTGCTCAGTTTCTGTCTCTCTGTCTTTGCAAGGGTTGTCTCTGGTACATGGGATGGATACCTCCACCTCTGAGAATCCCTAGCTTCCTTTAATGCTCAATTCAAGGACCCTCAACTTCAAGAGAACTCACCTGGTTCCCCTCCCCCACCTTTTAATACCTCCCTTCCCCTCCCTTTCAATGGTTCCCCTCCCCCCAAATTCCTTTCATTTTGCATATTTGTCTCTAGTATTTGTTTATTCAATGTTTCTTTCCAGTAGGATGCATGCTTCTTGGAGGCAGGGCTTGTTTCACTTTTGTCATTGTATCATGAGTGCCTAACAGTACACTGCATGGTCGTGTAGTTGTGCTTAATGAATACTTGTTAATTTACTGCTTGATAGAGGACAAACTTTTAAGTATTTGAAGACAGAGATCTGGTTTCCTTTAAAGGTCCTTTTCTTAAGGCTAAGTAAACTTGGTTCCTTTGATTGATCTTTATCTACTTTGCTTTTGATTCCCTTCATTCTCATCTGCATACTCTCTGGATACTCTCCAATTTTCTTTCTAAAATGTTGTGCTTAAATTTGATTCAAGTTTTTAAAATTTAATTTTATTTGTTCATTTTGTTACATTTTAAATTCTGAATTGTCTCCTTCCTTTCCTCCCTCCTCATCCCACAGTAGAGAAGGCTAACATTTGACAGATTTATAAATATATGTAAGACCATACTATGTGTACTTCTATTTAACATTTCTTTCTCTGGAAGTGGATAGCATCTTCATTCATAGATTCTTTTTTTTAAACAATCGGAGTTAAGTAACTTGCTCAAGGTTACACGGTGTAGCAGCAAGCACCCCCAAGCGTCCTCAGGGTTTGCTGCTAACACAGGTTCTTGGATCTGCTTTGTTAAAGGAAAGCAACTCAAAATGGGTTAACAATCTTACTTTAATCAGTCAGACATATATCGTTTACCTTGTTCAGGAGAAAAGGTCAGCACCCCGAACTTCAAAGTATGCAGGCAGAATTATCAAGACAGAAACAGATCAAGTAGACAGATTTCCAAACTGTCCAACCATTACAACCATACCCAGTCAACATCTGGGTTTCCACATCTGGGTTTTTCAAAGCCGGGGGGGCCCTGGACAACGGCTTCCCAGAATACAGATCAAATCACAGAACACTTCTCAAAGTGAGCCCCCAAAACAAAGCTACACATCAGGGCTTATATAGCCTTCTCCTGGCTCAGAGAATGTAACAACCTTATTGACTCACTGGCCAATCAAGAAGTATCTACTGAAAAACAAGCCTCCCACCTCAGGCTTCAGGTGCACTTTAGCCTAGGGGCAGGGAAGATCTTCCAAATTTGCATTCCCATTACACACAGCCAGTTATTTCTGGGTGTGGTGCTGGGTGTTTGAGCCTGGGATTCGATCTCCAGGTCATCCCGACACTGGAGCCGGTGCCCTTACTCGCTGAGTCACCTGGCTGCCCAGCATTCATAGATTCTTTATTGTCGATTTGAATATTTATAATGGAATAACTTGGTTGTACACAATAATTCTTCTAATGATATTGCTGTTACTGTATACAACACTCTCTTGGTTTTGCCCATTTTACCTTTCAATATTTATGTGTCTTTCCATTTAAAAAAATCAACCAGCTCATTATTTCTTACAGCACAGTGGTAATCCATCACAGTCATATGCCACAACCTGTTCAGCCATTTCCCAATTAACTGGCATCCCCTCAGTTTCCAGTTCTTTGTCACCACAGAGAGAGCTGCTATGCATATTTCAGGACACATTTTGTTTTCTTTTTTTCAGACTAAGACACAGTATGCCAGATTTCACCTGGCCAGATCAGAGGATAGTGGGCCTACCATCTTCCTTGCCCTGGACACTATGGTGCTCTCAGTGAACTCTAAGGTCTCATTAACTTTGATGGCTGCCAGATCACTGTGTTATAGTGAGCTTGAAACCCACCAAAACACTGAAGTCTTATTTGTATGAACTTTTCAGCTACTTCTTTACTCACCATTTGATTTATTGAATTCATGTATGGCATTCTCCTTTGAACCCCAACTTATATCCATCCATATGTCTGAGAGGCAGTGTGGTGTGGTAGATTGAGAGCCAGCCTGGGAGTGGGGAATACTTGGGAAAACTTCTTGCCTCTGTTGTTGTTAGTCTATTATTTTAGTCCTGTTTGTCTCTCTGTGACTGACTCTATTTGGAGCTTTCCTAGCGAGGATAATACCGTGTTTCCCCGATAATAAGACCTATCCCGAAAATAAGCCCTCCCCTTACTGTGTAAGATTCCTCTAAAATAAGCCCTCCCCCGAAAATAAGCCCTATTGAGATTACTACTGTAGTGAAGGTGATCCCCTGCGCTACACGCTACATTATGGTACCCTCTGTATGCACTCCCCTCCCCGGGTGAAATGCATGCTGTGCTCTGAGCTGCATCCAATCAGAGCTACAGCAGTGAGCGCGTCATCCTGTTCTTCCCCAGTGATTTGCTTGCTGGCGCCATTGAGAGCAGTGCCGCGGAGGAGAGCTGAGGCAAGACAACATAAGCCCTCCCCTGAAAATAAGCCCTCTGGTGTTTTTCTTTCAAAAAAAAAATAAGACAGTGTCTTATTATCGGGGAAACACGGTATAGTGGTTTGCCATTTCCTTTTCCAGCTCAGTTTTAGAGGTGGGGAAACTGAGGCAAACAGGGTTAAGTGACTTGGCCAGGGTCACATAGCTAGTACATTCCTGAGGCCAGATTTGAACTCAGGAAGATGAATCTTCCTGATTCCAGTCCTGGTGTTCTGTGCTCTATCCAAAGTGCCACCTCGCTGCCCAATTGACATTATCTATGTTTTATTGTGTTTTTATTATTTTGTTAAATATTTTCCAATTACATTTTAATCTGATGCAGGCCATGTTTGGGAGTGCTGTGGGCAGAAGGTCCCATGTTTGACACCACTAAGCTTATAAATTGCAAAGAAGGCATTGAATTATACAGTTTGAATTATCCAATTTTTGATAATCTGAATTACACAATTTTAAAGAGAAGAGCTACTATGTTGCTTTTTAATATCAGACTTCAGTACTGCTTTCAACTAGGGAGAGAGAAAAGAGAGATTTCTCTAAAGATTCTATTGAACTGGTTTTAGCTTCCTCTCCATTGCCTTTTGCAATTTCCCCATGTAGATCCAAGTCATCCGAGTATTTGATTCTTAGCAAGTTGTCACTGCCTTTAAACGTAGTGGCTCAAGAGAATGCATTTTTTCTTTCTTTTTCACCTTTTTTTGGGGGGGAGGGCAATTGGGGTTAAGTGACTTGCCCAAGGTCACATGTCTAGTTTTTGTGTTACATGTCTGAGGTCGGATTTGAACTCAGGTCCTCCTGACTCCAGGGCTGGTGCTCTATTCACTGTGCCACCTAGACATCCCAACAGAAGGTATTTTTTTTTAAAAACAGTGTTTTTTCCAGGAAGAGCAAAATGTAGTATTTTTGTTCTAATGTGGGTCCCCAGAAATAGTTGTGGATATACAAAAATTTAAGTAACAGGGAAAAGGGAGAAGAAAGAGGAAAACTTTCAGCTGAAGTTCTTCTGTCTTGAAGTTCCCTCTCTTTCAGTATAATTTCAGGCATAAAATATAAATTCTTCTTGTCTGACATTCAGATTTCTTCAATACTGAACCCCTTCTTATTTGTCTAGTTTGCTTAGATTTTAGTTCCCTTCTCTCGCTTGATTATCTAGTCAAATTGGCCCACTTTCTGTTCCTCCCACACGATGTTCTATCTCCCACCTTTGCACTGCCTGTCCCCCAGGTTTGCAATGCTCTGTGTCCTCCCCACTACCTTTTAATTTCACTGGTTTTCTTTAAAACTGAGCTTAAATTCTGTCTTCTACAACAAGACACTTTGCCTGGTTCTCCCAGTTGCTAAGGCTTTCTCCTTTACAGTTACCTTCAGGTATGTTCTAGTAAGTGTTTAATAACCAGAGCTCAAAAAAAGTTTAATATGAATCGTTGTAATAATTCATCATAATATGAATCATGAATATTTTCTCTATAAGTTTCCAAAGTCTTTTTTTCTTTTGGTGGATTAGTCATGTCTGACTCTTTGTGACCCCATTTGAGTTTTTTTTTTGGGGGGGGCAAAGATATTGGAATGGTTTTCCATTTCCTTCTCAACTCATTTTACAGATGAGAATACTGAGGAAAGCAGTATTTGAGCAAGCAAAGACTTACCCAGGGTCACACTGCTAGTAAATGTCTGGGTCTAGAAGTCAATAAAATAATAAACCAAATCCTGATTCATAGTGTGCTTATTTTCCCACGATAAATGTCCACTGAAAGTTTGGCAATTGGCTCCCTCAATGGTTCTGCTGACTCCTGAATGCTCCTGGACCTTGTATCTACTTTGTATATATATAAGTAGATGAAATCTTTCTCATTAGGGGGGAAACTGTTTTCAACTTGCCTTAGAGTTTTTAATAGGGTTTAATAAATACTTGTTTTTGTTGCCTAAATGGAACAATGTCCCCAAATGCCTAGGGTGCTTATAGCCTTGGAAGTGTTGTCTTATCTTGTTGGCCTGTTTTCATTTCAAGATCAGTTAAAGTGCTTCTCTCAATTCTTAATCTATGCAATAGTGTTAGATTTTGCTGAAAATAAATCAAATAAACAAGAAAACTGATTCCTCTTTCTATTTACTTTGAACCTGCTTGAATCTTGCTGAGATGATCCCAGAGTCTCCTGAAGGGAGACCAATTTCCCTTTGAAGATCTTAGTTAAGGAAATTCTAGGGTTTATTGCTCTAACTGGATGTAGTATTCCCTAAAATAGACTTAATGGAATTTACATATCAATCATTTTGTGTTAGTTCCCGAAATTTCTCCATGGGACAAAGGCCTGTAGTCTTAAAAGCAATATTCCACTCCTGTTGTTATATGACTACAACTCAGGGAACACTACAGTTTCTGATGAATTTATATATGTGTGTATGTGTGTGTGTATCCCTCTGAGCACAATGGAGAGGAACATCGTAGGGGAGAGCAATCTTTAATACATAACAAAGTAGAAATTACAAAGAGCCAGAATAAAGAATACTATCAAAAAAACACGTGATTGAAAAAGAAGCTGGCCTGGTCACATGTGAATGCTAGGGAAAACCTAGGGACAAGCTTCATGTTCCACTTATCTCCTTGAATTGTTAGCAGAGAGTGAGGAAAGTCCCTGGTATGTTGGTGGATATGTAGTGGTGAACTTATAGTAGGCAAGGATGGAGGGATGTGACCTTCATCACTAGAAGGATTAGCCACACTGATTAGAGATCCATTTAAATATTTGAGTGTGATATGCTATTTAAATCTTCAAATTCTTGTTGCCATGATTGACTGGCCTCCTGGAACTCTCTTTTCTTTTTTTTTTAGTTAATTATTTATTTTTAGTTTTCAACATTCACTTCCATAAGTTTTAAATTTTCTCCCCTTCCTTCTCCTCCCCCCTCCCCAGGACAGCATGCAATCTGCTATAGGCTCTACATATACATTGCTATTAAACATATTTCCACATTAGTCATGTTGTGTAGGAGAATTTAGAATGAATGGGAAGAATTGTGAGAAACAAAACAAAACAAACAAACAAAAAAAGAAAATGTATGCTTCCTCTGCATTCAGTCTCCATAGTTCTTTCTCTGGATGTGGGTGGCATTTCCCATCATGAGTCCTTTAGAATTGTTTTCAGACCTTGCATTGATGAGAAGGGCTAAGTCTATCAAAGTCAGTCATTGTACACTGTGGCTGTTACTGTATACAATGTTCTCCTGGTTCTGCTCACTTCACTCAGCATCAGTTCATATAAGCCTTTTCAGGTTTTCTGAAGTCTGCCTGCTCATCATTTCTTATAGAACAATCGTATTCCATTACAGTCGTATACCACAACTTGTTCAGTTATTCCCTCATTGATGGGTATCCCCTGAATTTCCAGTTCTTGGCCACCACAAAAAGAGCTGCTATGAATATTTTTGTACATGTGTGTCCTTTTCCCCCTTCTGGGATCTCTTTGGACTACAGTCCTAGAAGTGGTATTGCTGGGTCAAAGGGTATGCACATTTTTATAGCCCTTTGGGCATAGTTCCAAATTGCTCTCCAGAATGGTTGGATCAGCTCACAACTCCACCAGCAGTGCATTAGTGTTCCAACTTTCCCACATCTTCTCCAACATTTATCATTTTCCTGTTTTGTCACGTTAGCCAATCTGATAGGTGTGATGTGGTACCTCAGAGTTGTTTTGATTTGTGTCTCTCTAATCAATAGTGATTTAGAGCATATTTTCATATGACTATAGATAGTTTTAATTTTTCCTCTGAAAATTGCCTCTTCATATCCTTTGACCATTTATCAGTTGTGGAATGACTTGTATTCTTGTAAATTTGACTCAGTGCAGGGCTGCTAGATGGCACAGCGAATAGAACACCAGCCCTGGAGTCAGGAGAACCTGAGTTCAAATCTGCCTTCAGACACTTAACACTTACTAGCTGTGTGACCTTGGGCAAGTCACTTAACCCCAAATGCCCTGTCTTTCCCCCTCCAAAAAGCAAAAAAAAAATTGACTCAGTTCTCTATACATTTTAGAAATGAGGCCTTTATTGGAGACACTAGTTATAAAAAATTCTTTCCCAGTTTTCTACTTCCCTCCTAATCTTGGTTGCATTGGTCGTACACAAAAATTTTTCAATTTAATGTAATCATAATTACCCATTTTGAATTTCATAATGTTCTCTGTATCTTGTTTGATCATAATTTCCTCCATTCTCCATAAATCTGACAGATAAACTATTCCTCGCTCCTCTAATTCGTTTATAGTATCAGCCTTTGTATCTAAATCATGTATGCATTTGGACTTTATTTTGGTATACAGTGTCAGATGTGCGTTCTCTCTTTTCTTAAGAAGTTAAGTATCAGCTTATAGTCTTCATCTCCACCCAGATCATTGCCTTCATACACCACGACTTTGATAAACATATTGATATCTCCCCCAATACTCTGACCTGCCAGGTTCCTTATTTTCCATGACCTACAGCACTCCATCTTGGCCATCCACAGGGACAGTCACCTGGCAGTTCTCACCCTGGCCTATAAATATACCATCTTCATGATTTTCAACTCTGAAATTTCTTTCTCTGGTTATAATTATATCTTTCCATCTTTTTCTTCTGTTCTGCTCTTTTTAAACCTATTCTATCTCATTATAAACTCTAAGCACTTCTTTCATTAATGTTTTCCTAGTCCTTCACCCTACTTTTGACTTTGTTTACCTCCCTTAACAATTCTAATGCTATTGTTAATGAGGTCAGCTATATATATATATATATATATATATATATATATATATATATATATATGAGAGACAGACAGACAGAGAGACAGAGAGGAGAAAGAGATAGAGGGGGGAGAAAGAGAGATAGAGGAGAGAGAGAGAAAGAGAGAAGAGAGAAGAATATTACAGAGCATAGCCATTTATTCATAGAGACTAAAGTAAAGGAAGAGAAATTGGGTGGGCTTTGGCCTTCCATTCTTCATGCTCATTCCTGTATCACCCTCCACTTACCCTAACTCCTAAACTCAATTAAAGGAAAACATACCAAGGTATTGACTAGGTTCTTCACAGCTTTGTGTTATATCCTCTGAACTGGACCCTCACTGCTGTAAGGCAGTGTTTTTATTTGTCCTTGATTTCCTCTTTATCCCATTACCCTCGTCAATTGCCCTAATCTCTATTTTTTCTTCTCAAATCCAGAGTTCCACTCTTACTCTTCTCTTCAGATAACCTTGCCTTCTACTTTATGGGGAAAATCACATTGACAAGAACTCCCTTCTCTCTCATCCTGTACCTCAAAACCCCTCAAAAATTTTCTCGTCCTTTTCCTTAGTCTCTGGGGATTATTGGTGGACCTTCCTGCCAAGGCTAAATCCTCTATTTGTGCCTCATTATACTCTCCCTCCCTTCCTCACTCTCTATTTCCTCCCTCTTCCACCCCCAGTCTTCTCATTTCTCCTGGCTCTTTCTCAGACCATGAAAATGCTCAGGCCTAATTCGCCCTTAAAAGAAACCTTCACTTAAAATAATAAACTATTGATAAAACCAATATTGGTGGGGCTGTGTGGAAATAGGCATTCAAAAACTGTTGTTGCTGGGAATGCAAACATTTTGTAGAACAAGGTAAACTATATTTATAACATGAAGAAATCTGGAGAAAGATGAAGAATGAAACATGAGATGATTTAGAGTAGAATCAGTGGAACTGGAACCTTATACATATTGACTACAACTGTACAAATAGAGGCAGAGTAATGGCTCCAACTCTAACTTTCTGGACTTTGCCACCATGACTCAGCTGCCCTCTCACCCTGGAACATCTCTCAGAACTTAGGGGCTTCTCTCCCTGGAACATCCTTTTGCCATGCCCGTCCCCTTCTTCCATCAGTGAGTTCCTTCCAGAAACTTCCATTTCATGGACAGACCCAAGCCAGCCATGCTTCATTCTGCTTTCTGTGCTTCTGATTCTTGGGATTTGACCACTATGCCCAAGGGTAGGTATCTCTCTCCATCCCCCTTTGTTCTGTATATTTATTTGATTGTTTTTTGTCATTGTTGACAGCTATTGTTTATAATCCAAAAATAAAAAAATTCCCACAATACTGTGACTGTCATCCTCTCAAACTACCATCTTAAATCTTTCCTATATCTCAGGACCAACCCCCTAGAAAAGATAGTCTACACTGGCTGCCTTCAATTCCTTACCACCTCGTCACATCTCAGCCTCTTTTAATCTGGCTTCTCACCCCACCACTCTTGAAATAGATTTCTCCAAGGTTATGGATTCCCTCAAATGCCTTACATGAAGGCTTTCTCTCTTGCTTTATCTTCCTTGATCTTTGCAGTTTTTGACTGTGTAGATCACCACCTCCTTTGGGGTCCTTTCTCCTCCCTTAGTTTTTGCAACTGCTCTCTTCTACTCTCTTGCCCACGTTAATAACTGCTTTCTTAGACTTCTTTGCTAGATCTTTATCAAATTTCCACCCTCTCTGTGGGCGTCTTTCAAGGTTCTTAGCTTTAAAAAAAAATAATCTCTCTCTGGGAGATTTCATCTGCGTCCATTACTTCAATTATCATCTTTTTGCAAATGACTCTGAAATCTATACATTGGGTCCTAATATCTCTCCTGAGGCATTGTCCCACATTGCTTATTGACTGCTAAAGATCTCCTAAATCTCCATATCTACATGTTCCAATCAGCAGTTGCTGACTTGCACTGAATTAAATATAAATATGTTAGAATGTTATGTGACAGATAAAATTCCTATCTCCAGATATAAAGAGAGTCAATATGTAACTAAGTGCAATCTGAAATAGTGTTATAAACCAACGGTTAATGAACTGATCTCATTGAACCACAGAGAGGCAGTATGATGCAGTGGATAGACCTCAGAATTTAGACCTTAGAACTCTCCATCTCCCTTCAGTAGCTCTGACTGAGCTGACTCTGCAAGAACATCTTGGTTCCCACTGGATTAGATCACTGGAAGTCAATTCTCCATGCAGATGGACTCAGTCTTTGATTGATATTCAATACCTTCTTAATTCCTTTCACTGTCTCTCTTTGGTGATTGGAGGCCTGGGGGGTGGAGTAATAAACCCTGCCCCAAACCTTCCTTTAAGGAGGATTCAGAACTTTAACTCTCCATCTTCCAGCAGTCTATCTCTATTTCCACTCCACTGAATGCCCTGCCTCTGTGGCAGGTGCCCCGTAGTGCCCCCTTTTAAGTTTCCTTTTGTGTATTGCCTTCTCTCTTTAGATTGTAAACTCATTGAGGGCAGTGACTGTCTACTTTTAAAAAATTTGTACCCTGGGGCTTAAAGGCACAATGCCTAGCACATAGTACGCTGCTGTTGTGGTGTTTGCCCTTTGTTTCCAAAGAGGACCCTGGCATCAGGGAAATGACTTGCAGTTGACTTTGATTTGAGGGAGGGAGGGCTGTGCAAAGTCACCAGCCTCACTTTCTCCTCCAGAGCATCTGGGTCCAGTGGAAAGATATTCATTAGGACAACTGGAGATGACCTAGGATGCAATGGGAGGCCCTGGCCTGCATAGGCTAAGGTCTTTTCAGGTTCTCACTTTGAGTGAGATAACACCCATTCAATAAATAGGTCTGTATACTTAATACTTAATAACTATGTATGAATACAGAGTAGGTACTTATGGGGAAATGAGGAGGAAATGAGCATTTATATAATGCCTATTGTGTACTAGGCACTATACTTTTACAAACATTATCTCATTTCATTCTCACAACAACCCTTCAAGGTAGGTGCTATAATAATTTCCATTTTTCAGCTGAGGAAACTGAGGCAAACAGCATGAAATGACTTGCACAGGGTCCCACAACTAGTAAATGTCTGAGGCTACATTTGAACTCAGGTCTTTCAACTCCAGTCTTAGTGTTCTATCTACTGTGCCACTATTGAGTTGATTTGAACTTAGAACAAGGAAGATCTAGGTTCCTGTCTTGACTCTGATGTATTGATGTATACTGTCTCTGTGACCCTGGGCCATTCACATAACCTCTCAGTGCTGCAGCAACTCTCTTGAGACATTGTAGAGAAGGTGAAGACATGTGTTGTTAGACAAAATTACTAGCCCAAAGCTCACTTGCAGAAATTAAAATTTGAGCTGAATCTTTACTGTTGAAATCACAAGTCCATTAAAAACAATAGCAACAAAAATGGTTGAGCTTTCAGGATGGGAAGAAGTTGCAGAGAGATAGAGTTGGTCTCCATATAAGGCAAAATGTCCTATCAATTAGAGCTGCCCAAAGGTGGAGTGAAGTGCCTTAGGAGGGAGGTGATCCCCATTGCTGGAGGTCTCTGAGTAAAGACTTTAGGACTACTCTGTTTAGATATGGAGACCCCATACAACCTGGTCCCAGTCTATCTTTCCAGTCTCAGTGGCTACCCTTTCCTACTTTGCCTTTCCTACTTTTTTACTTTCATTCCCCTTTCCTACGCTGCTATCCAGACAAAA
>NW_027185761.1:50908841-50956730 GCF_028583685.1 Petaurus breviceps papuanus
GGGGGGGAGGCCAAGGCAATTGGGGTTAAGTGACTTGTCCGAGATCATGAAGCTAGTAAGTGTGTCAAGTGTCTGAGATCAGATTTGAACTCAGGTCCTCTTGGCTCCAGGGCCAGTGCTCTATTCACTGTGCCACCTAGCTGCCCCTTGGCTAACCTTTTTGCCCCCATTTTGTACTCTGAAGCTGATAACTGAATGTGCCTCACACAAAGGCTCCTAAAATGTTTGTTGGATTGAAGAGTGGGTTATACATTAGAACCCCAAACAAGAGCAAAGATTGCAAACCCATCTATGCCTTATAGATGGAAACATTAGGTTCTGCTTTGGGAGATTGGTGTCAGGTAACTTGCTCAAAATCTCCCTGCAGCCGAGCTGCTGAAATGCCATCATTAGGGTTTCATATACACAGCAACCCCTCATCTCTAATAGGTAAGATTCATTCATTTAGGAGGGCATTTCTAAGTGAAAACTCCTTAAGAGATTTTAAAAAAAACTAAGTGAAGAGAGAAATAAATTGGCTGGAGAAGGCAATCTTGGGTTTCCAGGCTGACTTGAGAAGTCAAAGGAAGGAATGATGGTATTGAGTGCCTTGGACCAGAATATATGGATATGGAGCACTGGAAGGAAGGAAGGAAAGAAAAAAAAGGAGGGGAGGAACAAAGGCAGGAAGGAAGGAAAAAAAAGAAAGAAATAAAAAAGGAAGGACAAAGGCATTATGCCAGGCACTGTGCTAAGTGTGGGGAGCTATGAATACAGGCAGAAAGCACTACCATCCCTGCTCTCAAGGAGCTGACATAACACTGGTGGGCAGGAGTGGCTGGGACACAACACATAAAAGGGAGTTGAAATGGGGCCAGGCTGAGAATGAAGGTACCTGTCTCAGGGACACGGGACCAGAAAATCAAGAACAAGACTGGAAAGCACGGAGGGCGCCAAACATACTGCCCTCTGCATGGGGCTGTGAAGAATGCCCCTAGTAATAAAAATAGTTTGAGCCCCGTCGGCTCAGCACTTACATTCCCACTCCCTGAAACCGCATGTAAGTACCCTGAAAGGGTTAAATCAGGTCCCTAGAGTGCCTCATTTACTGGAGGAGAAAAACAGTTCTGAGGGACAATCCAGCGGTATTTTGGATTTGCTCTTGCCCTTCCTGTCTCCCTTCTCCTCTTGTTAATCAGGACTCATCCTGGATGAAACACCCATTTCCATCATGATAAATATAGCACTTCTAATACAACCTCATCACACGCTCATAAAAACCCAAAGAAGTTGGTTTTGTAAAGATGAGATGATCAAGGCAGAAGAGTCGGGGCTTGTCCCTGGTTACACAATGAATAGGATGTTTAAGATTGGACTGAAACCTAGTTCTCACCGGATTTCAGGCCGTGGATGCTGCCTCTCAATAATTATAATTTAAAAAATGGACCCTTAATACTTAGCCCATCCCATGGTCACCAGCGACATTTCTCTAGTAAGATGAACAAGATCACAGACTAAAGGATCCCAGATGCAGAGCTGGAAGACAAGATGTCATAGTAGCATGCTGGACTTGGAGTCAGGAAGAAGAGTTCAAACTGTGCCTTGGTCACTTACTGTGTGACCCTGGCCAAGTCACTTAACCTCTCTGTGCTGATGTTTCCTCATCAGTTAAAATAAGGCAGTTGAACTTGATGATTCCTATGCTCCCTCCTAGCTCCATCTAGTCCAACCCTCTCATTTTATAGACCAGGAACTGAGGCCCAGAGAGGACAAGTAATTTACCCAGGGTCACACAGGTGACATATATTAAAGGTAATATTTGAAATCAGTTCTGATGACTCCAAAGTCACTGCTGTGCTGAAGTCCAGAAATTGGAGGTAGGGGGAGGCTTAGGGCACTTCTTTACCTCCATTTTTTTGGCCTATATTTGTTTATTCCCCATCTCTCCAAGTGCTTTCTTTAAAAATCTGGGGCAAGGCATTTCCTGGAGCATCAGTAAAACCATCAAAAGACAACAGGTCTGTTTGTTCTGTTCTGAAGTCTCTCTGGCTACTGTCCTGGCCCCCCTCCCCCCCTGCCCAATTCCCCCATCTCCAGAAACAGGCAAGATTGCACCAGCTCCCCCTGGCTGCCGCTCTCGGGGTCAGTGTCCCTGGGTTTCAGGTTTCCCCAGGCCAGTCCAGCACCAGGCACCCTGACAATGAACTTGGTGGTCAACAAAAGCATTCTGGGGCCTCTTCCTGTTGACATGGCAACAGAAGCACCAGCCGGCTCCCGCTTGTTAGGGCTCGGCATTTTCAGCAGCTAGGAGACTTTGCCAGTGGCACCCGATTATTAAATGCCACCAGGGGAGGCATTTCTCAGCCACTGCTGGGATTTAAAAAGCACTTCCTCTGCTTCTTGTTAAAGGATAGAATAAAAAGAGTCCCCCCCCCCATTCTTCCCACCCCTCCACACCCAAACAAACGCTCCATTGAAGCCTAGTTAGGGTGCACCCCTGCTCATTCCCCAGGGCCTCCCTCCAGACAACTGCTTAAGCCCAGGCTGTAAATAATCTCCACTCAAAGTCTTTACTGTCTTGAAGTTTCTGCTTGGCTGACTTTCAAAAGCCTTTCTCCCACCCCTCGGTTCCAGTTCCATCAGCTAAGACACACTCAGAAAGGACTGGCAGAGAGGAACAATAGAGGGCACAGGGCAGTGGGCAGCCACTTCAGACCATCGGGAAGCCAATTTGGATGAGGGACAGAAATAGCAGCCTTGAAGATTTCCTCACTGATTTGGACTGAGGCAATACCTCAGGCTCCTTGCCGGTCCCCAGTAGTGTCTTGGATGCCATTTTGGTTGCTCTCCCTCACTAGAGAAGAAGCAGAGTCTCCACTGTGTCAGCAGCTCTCTCTGAAGCCTTGTGCCAGACGTGTACCCCAAGCTGGCATTTTTTCAGTCAGGTCTCACCATTCCTCCCTTATTTCTGGCTGCCCTGGCTTCTTGGCTGATTCCTTAGCACGGACTCCATTTAGGTATCTGCTCTGCTGACTGTCCAGAGCTGACACTAACATTTAGCCCCAGTCTTGTTCCAGTATGGCCAAAGAAGGTTTTTTAAAGTTTACTTTTATTGATTTATTTTTATTTTCAACTTAACAAATACCAAATCAAATTCACGTTTCCATACATGAACCAAGAGATCCCAATTGTGGCTAGCTTGCTTTGCTTTTTACATAGATAAATGACAGGATGACACCCACCATCAATGGGAAGCAAAATTGCAAAAAAAAAAATGTGATGGGAAAAGACCCAGCAATGGGAGGGATTGGTTTTATGTCTTTTAAAGTATGGGGTTTGAGAGGAGCTATATGATACAGTGGCTAGAGCTCAGAACTCTGAATCATGAAAACCTGAGTTCAAAATCCTTAGTCAGACACTTGTGACTTTGGGCAAGTCATTTAACCTCCGTTTCCTCATTTATAATAACACCTACATCACAGGGTTGTTGTGACGATCCAATGAGAACAAATATAAAGTGTTGTGTGGACTTTAAAACACCATACAGATGCTAAGCGTTACAACAATAATTCTTATCATGGGAAGTTAAAGCTAGTTGTTGTTCCAGATCTTTATTCTTAATAGATTTCTTCTTGTAATAGAGGCAGAAGGAAGGTAATGCTCGTGCCTCCCCCCTGGGGTTATGTCTAATTTATCCTGCATCTATTTTGTTTATATTTAATTGCGTATTGTCCCCCTTTTAGACTACAAACTTCTTGAAAGCAGGGACTGTTTTTACTTTTCTTTGCATTTTCAAGGCTTAGCACAGCGCTTGTTATGAAGTTGGTGGTTAATAAGTGTCTGTTGACTTTTAACTTAAAGTATATAATACTGTACATTCTGTACAGTACAGTACGGTACATTCTGAAACTTTCAGGGATGAGCGCCTTGTCTGTTTCTTTCTGGTTTTCCTTTCCTTTCATTCCCTACCTTTAAGAGCAAGATGCCTTAACTATGCTCTCATTTGTCTCGTTTTTCTCTTACCCTGTCATGCCTACATATTTCACTGTCCTTAGACTCCATAATTGGGAAGAAAAAGAAGACCCTTGTAACAAATAAGCAGAGAGAAGCAAAACAAATTCTTTGACTGTGTCTGAACATATGTATTATTTTGCATCTTGAACCTATCACTTCTCTGGAAGGAGGTAAGTAGCATGCTTGAGCATCAGTCCCCTGGAATTGTAATTGATAGAGTTTTCCAGTCTTTCAAATTTGTTTTTCTTTATAATGTTATCATAGAAGTTATTCTCCTGATTAGGTCATGTGGCTCATACCAGGTTTCTTTCATCATTCCTTAAGGCATAATAGTGTCCTCTCAGGCAAAAGAAAGAATGCTGGAAGAAGGATAGAAGGGGAAGCAAAAAGAACATTTTAAACTACTTTGTTGAATGAATGAATAAAGCATTTATTAAGTGATTATTATGCGTGAAGCACTGTGCTGAGCACTATGGAATAGAAAGGACAGTGTCTATTCTCTAGGAAAGGGATGTGACTTTGAAGCCACATGTGACCCTTTAGGTCCTCAAGGACATACCTTTGACTGTCCAAGTCTGGCCGCACATGTGGCCTAGAGTGCACCCCTGTACTAGGAGCTCACATTCTAATTCTACCATTTTCCCCTCCCCATTTCTGAATTTTGCCATGTTTGCATTCTGCTGCTGGTAGCTAGATAGAGTAGTGGATAGAGCCTGGACTTGGTTGGAATCAGTCAGAGCAGAATTTGAACCTTGCTTCAGACTTACCAGCTGTGTAACCCTGTCCAAGTCACTTATGGTCTCTTTGCACCAGTTTCTTCATCTCTAAAGTGCTGGTGATAGTAACAGCATCTACTTCACAGGGTTGTGTGAAAACCAAATGAAATAATATATAAGGTTGTAAACTTCAAAGCACTGTATATGCTATACCATTATTGATAACATAGGGAATTATTTTTTAAATTAAATTTTATGTTTATTTTTAGTTTACATCATTTCCACAAGATTTTGAGTTACAAATGTTCTCCCTGTCTTTCCTCTACCCACTACCCTACAACAGTGATCCCACTGTATACCCTCTCCCCCAATCTGCTTTCTCCTATATCCTTCCCTATCCCCCCTCCGACTTTCCAGTAGGGCAAGATGGATCTCCATACCGCAGTGCCTGTATATCTTATTTCCCAGTTACATGTAAAAAATAATAGTAATATACATATTTTTTAAACATTTGATTTAAAAACTTTGAATTCCAGATTCTTTCCCTTCCTCCCTCATCACTCACTCTTACTGGGAAGATAAGTAATTCAAAATAGGTTGCACATGTGTAGCTACACGAAACATTTCCATATTGGATATATTGTGAAAGACTGACTATATTTCCCTCCATCTTATCCCACCCTCACTTGTTCTATTCTCTACTTTGATCCCGTCCCTTTTCAAAAGTGGGTACTTCTAACTTCCCTCCCGCCCAGCCTGCCCTCCCTTCCATCATCCCCCCTCTCATCTCCTTCCCACCTACTCTCTTATAAGGTGAGATACCCTATTTAGCATGTATGTTATTCCCTCCCTAAGCCAAATTCAATGAGAGTAAGGTTGATCCAGGGAATTATTTATTAAAAAAAAGAAATAAAAAGAGAAAGAAACCTTGGAGGGCAATTTTCAGCAGTAGGACTAGCTCTGGTCAGAATCCTGAAGGAGCCTGAATTTGCCTTTTCCTTCCCCAGCTCCCTCTTCACTAGCCTCCTCCTGCCTCTGCAGGATTTGGATCGTCTCATCGTTATATTGTTGGCTTCTCCCAGAACGTTAGTCTTTTTCCTCTTCCTCCCCTGAGACTGATCTCAGAGAAGGTGATCTTGGTCCTTTACAACACTGTGTGAATTCTAGGCATCATTTACCTAGCCAAAGTTGAAATCTACTCTCTTTTTACCAGGGATTTCCCTTTTCGGTTAAGCAGCTGGTTAGAAGTTAGAAGGTTCCCTTTTCCCCTTCAGTTAGAGAGCTTGGATGGAGATGCTCAGCCTTCAGCCAAGCAGATCTGACTCCAAATTCAGTCTCAGATATTTACTAGCTGTGTGACCTTGGGCAAGTCACTTAACCTCTGTTTGCCTCAGTTTCCACCAGTATAAAATAGAGGTATTGATAGCACCTGTTTCCCAGGTTTGTTGTGAGGATCAAATGACTTAATATTTGTAAAGTGCTTGGCACAAAGCCTGGCACATAGTAGGCACTATAGAAATGATAGCTATTATTAGTACTATTAATGCAAGAGAACCCCAGGCACCAGCAAGTAGGTGGGAAAGATATTTTATGTATAAGAGATGCTTTCCAGAGTCCTTGAAACTCTCTCCAGAGGATAAGTTCTTCTCCATAGAAAAATGTTCAGCCTTCTCCTGGAGGACTGAATTGGGCTGACTGGGCATATGTTTAGATTTGTCCTGAGACATTACAAGATCCTAAAATGAGTTCTCTTTGTTTTTTGTTCCTCCCACAGTATCTCTCAACATGTGCAATTACAGGAGCATGGCAAACTTTTAGCTTTGGAAAAAAGCATTGTTGTTTTCCAACTATTATTTTAGTTATTTAAAATAGATCTTTCTATCAATCATCTCAGAAGAAATTCACAATAACTTCTGCCTCATTAACTGCATTGAAATCTGGGGGGGTACTTATGAGTGAAAATCTTTTTTCCTTTCCCGAATAAAGACTTAGATATTGCAGCATTTGTCTATGAACTAAGAAGTACATGGATGTTATCTGGACAAGTTGCAGGGGAGACAGATTTGGAATTTTTTTTGGTATTAGGAAGTCATCTTATTCACTCCATTCCCAAGAATATAACAATGAGAGTAGTGGGACTTGATTTATGTTTATGGCATTTTCCTCATGATCCCAACAGGCATCAAAATCTAATTATAAATTATCATGCAATATAAACACATCTCTAGTCCTCAGGACACCACAGGGACCTAAATAGATCATTTACCCGGGAGATACTTACATTCATTTCATAATACCAAATCCTTACAATTTATTATTTAAGGATTCTCTTCCTCAGTGAATAGTTATTTAGCATTTTCTGGCTTTTACAACTTGTGCAATATTATCAACTTGTGCTAATGAGCTCTTTTTTTGAAAGGAAGACCTAGACATTCAACCCCAGCCCTGTTCTTTTGTCTTTTTCTATTATTTTTTCAATTAACAAGCATTTGTTTTCTCCTTCTCCCATGTCCACTTACAATTTAAAAGAAAAAAAAATACCCTGGTAACAGTATGTATAGTCTAGCAAAACAGATGCCCACGCTGGCTGTATCTGAAAATGTACATCTCTTTCTACATCTGGTGTGTATCACCTCTTTGCTGGAAGGTGGTTGTCTTATTCATCATCAGACCTCTGGAATTTCGGTTGGTCATTGTGTTGATCAAAGTTCCTAATCCTTTCAAAGTTATTTGCTTTCACAATGTTGTTGTCATATGATTTATTCTTCTGGTTCTGCTCACTTCACTCTGCATCGGTTCAGACATGTCTTCCTAAGTTTCTCTGAGATGACCCTTTCTGTCATTTCTTACAGCATAATATAGTTCCATTAATTGTGTATATATTCACATACCATAACTTGTTCCCTAATGAATGGGCACAAGTTGTGGTATGTGATTGTAATGGGATATTACTGTGCTATAAGAAATGATGAGTTCAATCTTAGAAAAACATGGATAGATTTGCATAAAAATAATGAAGAATGCCGTACACAGAACAAAGAAGATACTGTATATAGTAACAGCAATATTGTTTTAAGAACAACTTTGAGAGACCAAGTAATTTTGACTATTACAAATACCCAAATTAACTACAAAGGACCTATGAAAAAAGATGCTATCTGCATCCAGAAAAAAAAAAACTGATAAAGAGGAGAATGTATAGGATGAATTTACATATACACACATTTGTGTCTAATGGGAGCCATCTCTAGTTCAGGGGAGGGGGAGGGAAGAAAAAAAGGAAAAAAGAAGAAAGTTATATAACATTATATAACTTTATCGTATATTTAAAAAGAATAGGAACTTGTATGTAATAGATTTGTGGTTTCATGTGCAATCATCTTTCCCCCCCATTCTATGTTATAAAAATGCTTATTTTATTTCTTAAGTTCAGAATAAAATAAATAAAATTAGACAAAACAAAAAATGCCCTGACACCCCTCCCTAACCCCCCAAAATCCATAAGCAGCTCTAACCTAGTTAAAACAATTTTGAAAAATTAAAAAAAAAGTTTGTGGTAGTCAGCAGACTTTGCAGATAAAGCACTAACCTTGAAGCCAAGAAGTCCTGGGTTCAAATCTTGCTTCTAACCTATACTACCTGAATGACCCTGGGGAAGTCACCTGATCTTTTAGGGACCCAGCTGACTCTTAACAGTGTAAGTTGCAGAGAAGGTACCTATTAATTGCAGAAATTTTCAACTATCCATCATTCATTCCTAATCCCTTAGTACATATATAAAGAACAATGACCTGAAGTGAGAGGAAGGAGGGGATTCTTTCCCACTAAGAAGCCCTTGGATTAAACAGACCAGGTTTAATTCTGAGGTCAGTAGAACCCTAAAAGTGAGGGAATCAGGCTTGTCTCATACACTCTGGTTCATTACACCTCTCCCCCAAAATCCTGGGGGAAAATTGTTTTAAAGCTCAGGTTAACAGAAAGATATTAAATACATAAAGAGGATCAAGTATAGGACAGCTATTTATTTCCTCCCTTGGAAAATAAATGCCTAAGGGGCGGCCAGGTAGCACAGCGAGTAAGAGCACCGGCTCCAGTGTTGAGATAGAAGACCTGGAGATCGAATCCCGGGCTCAGACACTTAGCACCCACCCAGAAACACCTGGCCGTGTAACCTTGAGCAAGTTACTTAACCCCGATTGCTTAAAAAAAAAAAAAAGAAAGAAAATAAATGCCTAAGACACAAAAAGCTCAAAAACGCATAGTAACAAATACACTATTATACAGAAACCCACCATGCCTATTTTACTCTGAGAGTAGATTAAATCATTTAATTATGAAGAACTTTGTGATATTTCAAAAGTGATATTTCACTTTTGCTTTGGACCTGTACTATCTAAACCATTCATTTCAGGTCCATATCTTCTGACTAGCAAGATATGCATGACAACCTCCTGACTGTGGTGGCATTCTCCTTCCTGCAGAAAGCACTTCCTGCTGCCACATACCCAGGAACTCCTAAATTCTGACAGTCACAAGGAAGACACCAAGGATAGAAACTTACATCTCAGGATTGCTAACTGGTTACCTGTGCTGGGAGACCTAAACATGCATCCAAAGAGACAGTTACAACCTTGAGCCAGGCTCAAGTTCACCTAGACAATGCATGTTCTCATTGCCACGGGCAAGTTGGCAGCATAGCTTTTGGGGGTGGAAGGGAGGGGACAGTGATTCTCTGGAAGTCTGAGAGAGACTTTGAAGTTTCCCAACAAAAAAGAAGCAGGAGTTGCTTTTAATTTTAAGCCTACTAAGTGAATGGCTTCTTCTGCTCATTGGTCAATTGTCTTTGGCACAGTTGGAGAGGTTTTGACTAGCCTGAGATCACACAGGCAGTAAGTGTCAGAGATGGGATTTGAACCCAGATTATCTGACTTCAGAGCTTTTGCTCTCCCTACTTACCATGTTGCCTCACCAAAGACCTCATGGCGCAGATGAGTTCATTGAAGTCCAGGAGGTAAGGTAACTTGAGTTAAGAGTCAGACGTCGGCTAGTCTATTGTACCACCCTGCCTCAAACACCAAACCACAGTTTGACTTTGGCAAAGTCTGTTTCTGCCTCTGTTTTATTGTTTTTCCATCTTTTTCAGTCACATGGGATCTGTGTCAGTCAGTCAATACCTACTATGTGCCAGGGACTGTGTTAAGCACTGGGAATATAAAAAAAAGTAAAAGACAGTCCCTGCTTTTAAAATTATTTTAAGGTTGATAAATCATTTTTTTCCCATAATCATCATAAAAATGAGAGCAGCATGAATCCTGAAAAGATTAGCCACGCTGAAGGAAATTTCAGATCCTTTTAGCTTTATCCTTGTCAATAGCTCATGGGGCATCTTTTTCAAAGTTATTTGGAGGAGAAGCGGCTGGGACGGCGGCAAATAGAATGATGTACCTGGAGTCAGGAAGATGTGGGTTCAGATCTCTCCTCAGACCATGACTGTTTGTGTGACCCTGGGAAAGTCACTTAACTTTTCAGTGCCTTAGGTCATTCTTCAAGAGTATAAATTTAGAAACAGGTACCAATCTGGATTGTAGAGGGAGTTTCTGAAATTACAGGTTCGGAAAGAAAGGACAAGAAGATACTTGTCTTCCAATGTTGTTGGGAGGCTTAAGTGAGATAATAAATGTAAAGGATTTTGTGAACTTTAAAGTCACATATTAATATTCATTGCCAAAGTGAGATTATCCTCAGTTTAGGAATATCTCCTGTTCTTTCCTTTTCAATGTATCTTAAAATGAATACACTCAAATATTGTCTCCTGAGTACACTCTACCCAACAGTTATACAAAACTGTTCAATAGATTGATGTCTAAAATGGCACTTTGCATGTTTCCACTTTGGGCTTGAAGGAAGGAATGCTGTGTTTTTTTTTTCCTTTGGAAGGGGGAAGGCAGGGCAATTGGAGTGAAATGACTTGCCCAAGGTCACACAGATAGTTAAGTGTCAAGTGTCCGAGGTCAGATTTGAACTCAGGTCCTCCTAACTCCAGGACTCGTGCTCTACTTGCTGCGCCACCTAGCTGCCCCTATGCTGTGTGTTTTAAGACAAGTCATTTAGTCCAATTGGCATCTACCACGTTTGACCTGATGTTTGTGACACTTGCACGTGACTTGTATTGACATCATTAGAGTCCTTGCTCTTTTGGCCCTACTTTCTTACTTATAATTGTTTAATAGAAGTCAGTCTATGCTTCTCTGAGTTCTTTGTATGCATTGCTTTTTACATTGCCTATATGTTGTATTATATTCACATATCACAAAGCGCTCAGTCATTCTGCAATTAGGGGCCACATGGTCTGTTTCCCATCTTCTTGCTGTTAGAAATTGTTTTGCTACGAAACCTTTTTTGTCCTTGTGGTCAGACTTTCAGAGCTAGAAGAAACCATGGAGGCCAGCCCAGACCTGAGAAGGGATCCTTACTCCATAATGCCTGACTATCACTCACCTGGTTTTTGTTTGCAGACTTCTGGTGAGACAATATTTGGAAATCTTTTAGCATGGTGCTTGGAGCATAGCAAAAGCTTAAATAAAAGTCTTGCTCCATTCCCCCTTGTTTCCTACTGAGGGGAGACCTGCTGCCCCCTGAGGTGGCCCATTCTACTCTTAGACTGTTCTAATTGTTACACTGGCAATATGGCGGAGTGTGTAGAGGACCCAATTCAGAGTCAGAAAGACCTGGGTTTAAAAAGTCCTGCCCTTGACAGATTTTGACTGCATGACCCAGGCAAGTCACTCTGCCCCTTCGTGGCCCAGATAACTCTTCAGTCAGTGAACAAGTATTTATTAAACTCTTACTTTGTACAAAGTTCTATACTAAGTACTGGGGATAAAAAATAATAAGCACAAAGAAAGTTTGTACTCTAATGGCCACCTTCTGGCTGGGAAAGATAAGACTTAAAAGGGATCTGAAGAGTGGGGAGTGGGGGGATGGGTTACCCAACTAAGGTCAAGGTCTAGAGAGTTGGAATCAGGGCCAGGAGAGCAATGGAGGATGGCTGGCTTGGGCTCTTCCTCCAAATGGAGGCTCCAGGAGAAACTCTCCAATGGGAGAAGGATGCTGAAAAGACACAAGGAGGCTCCAGGGCAAGAAGGCTACAAGGGATGAAGGAACTTCCAGTGTGAGAAGGTCACAAGTGCAGTGGGATCCCCAAGACAACAAACCATAAGACAGTAGTGGGTGGCTTTGGTTGAGAAGTTTTTTCAGTGATGTTTTCTACACCAATAAAATCATAGGTCAGACCCCCCTGCCCCAATTGGGAGGAAGTTTTTCCTTACCTCAAGTCTATATTTACCTCTTTGCTGCTTTTCAGTGTTACTCCTGGTTTTACCCTCTGTTGCCAAACAGAAAAAGTCTGATCCTTCTTTTCCATGATGGGTCTTCAAATACTTGAAGGGAGTGCATGTAACTTCCCTGAGCCTTCTCTCATCCAGCTATGACATCTCTAGATGCTTCACCCCATCCCTGTATGGCGTGAATTTGGTCACCCTGATCACCTCCCTCTGGATACTTTCCAGTTCATCAGTGCCCATTTGATGCTCTGGTTCCCCAAACTGGTTATTATTATCTTTGGGGGATGAACATTAGAGTGAGATCTCTAGCTAAAGGACCTGAATGATTTATTGCCTTTTCTCAACATACAGCAGAATGGGGTGAAGGGACATTGAATAAATTGGAGTCAATCTAGAGTTGGTTATCTGACCTAAACCAGTTGTATTCATTGCCAATTTCTAAAGAATGGTGTCTCAAGCATCAGATTTATAACAGCATATAACTTTAGGCACTTAATAATTGTTTTTTAAAAATAGAATTGAAACTACAAGGGAAAGATAATTGACATTCACAGAAATGATTTAAAGGCACTTCTAAATTCATCAAAAAAGAACAAGCAATCACAGAGTGATATGTCTAGAAGGGATTTTAAGAGATCCAATTCATTCATTTTATAGAAGAAAAAATTGGGCTCTTTTTTTAGCGTAGAGCTAAAGTCATTTGCCCAAGGTCACACAGCAAAGAGACAGCAGTATTGTGGCTGAAGTGAGGACTTGAGCTTAGGAAGCACAGGGGCAGAATCCTGTTTCTGTTACTCACTGACTGTGTGACCCTAAATGAGAGGTTTTTTTTCAGCTGCAAAATGGGTATGTTAACACCTGTAACACAATTCATAGAACTGTCATGTGGATCCAATGAAAGGATGTCTATAAGACACTTCCAAGCCCTATTTAAATACCTACTGTTGTCAGTATCAACTGGGACCTGAACTTAGATCTTCTGATGTCCAGGGCTCTTTCCATTACACCAAGCTACTTTGGTGTAGTTTTATTTTAAGCAATTTTTTCATGCAATCAGTAAATCAATAAGATATACTTCAAGATATTAGAATAACGGGGACAAAGAGTTGTTGAGATATAGTGGAAAGAATAACTTTCTCTAGGGGCAGAAGATCTGTGTTCAAATCATGCTTCTGTTGTTTACTATGTAACCATGGACAAGTCATTTAAATTTTTTGCTCAGTTTTATCATTTGACAAATGGGGAGTTGGAACAGATGACCTCTGAGGTCTTTCCCAGCTCTAGATCCATGACCCTTTGTATAAGATAGACTCCTTGCCCTTGAGGTATTCAGAGTCGAGTTGGAGAGGTAATAATGTAAATATTGATAATGTGCTTTATAATTTGCAAAGTACTATACATGAAAAATGTAATATACATATTATATATGGATATGTAACAATACACATAGTATAATATGTTTATATAGCATATATACACTTAGTATATAATATAGTATATATAATGTACATATATTATATACCATCTATGTCTACCTATATCATCACATATATACTTAAGGTGGTAATAATAGCACCTACATCTTAGGATTATTGTGAAGGGCTAGTGACATAATATATGTGAAACATTTGGCAGTTCTTAATGTACTATGTGACTGCTAGCTTTTATTATTGTTATTCCGGCAATCTGAACCTTAGGATAAATTGTTTATGTTCTAATCAAATGATTTTGAGGTGAATTACTTCAGGAATGAAAATAGTATCTCTTTCCCCTTCTGGCTATTTTTCTGTTTATTGCAGAATTACAAATGTGAAAATTACAGCATGTGCTTGCATATTGAGAGGAACAGGGAGCTAATTTTCATACCCAGCATCCAGCCTTCCAGGTTCTGCCCTCTTGTAGCTGTTTGCCCCTGAAACCTGGGAAGCAAATTCCCTTCTAGGCTCAGACTGTTCTGAGTACCATCCTCACTGCCCAGGGAGAATGGAACGGTCAGTCATTCAGTATTTCACTTTGGACACTCCTTTGAAAAATTTTAATTTGTTGAGTTCTCAGATTGTAATGCTTTGTAGATACCCAACCAAGCAATGTGCCGTGGGCTCATCTCACTGGGGCCTACATTATGAAGTCAGCAAAATTTAATCATGAAAAATCTCCCACAGAGCAGTATTTATATAATTGTTGGGGCAGTGTGCATCTCCAAGGAATTCAACAGTGACTTTGAAAACAATGTATTATTTATTACTTGGCAATACAGTTGTTAAAAGTGGCTATATTTGTCAGATTTCACCATTTGAGAGGCAGATCCTAAATCAGTGTTTCTCTACTCTAAGAGATGAGTTGATATAATAAATGCAGTACTCAGAGCAGAGAAACACCAGCAAAATTTGGCATTTCTTAAATATTAGTGACAAGACCATATTACTGACAAAATCTATTGTATTATTCAGCTGCCCTTATTGGTTCACAAAGGATCTTATTGCCACCATCTTTACATTAACCTCAAATACACTAAAGAAGGATAGCTAAATTTGTTTTTTCCCTTAATCTCTCTTGACGTATTTCATGATAAGTTAGATAATTGGGAAATGGTGTTGGATGAAGAAGAGATAATAAATATACTGATGACTCGGATGGAGGCATAGTTCATGAGGCATGCTCGCCAGATTTAAAGATGACACAAAACTTAGAGGGATATTGAATGAAAGGTTAAAAATGACCTTGATGAACCAGAGGCAGCTAGGTGGTGCAGTGGAGAGAGCTATGGGCTTTGAGTCAGGAAGATCTGAGTTCAAATGTAGCCTCAGAAATTTATTATCATGTGATCCTGGCCAAGTCACTTAACTTCTGACTTCTTCAATTTCCCCATCTATAAAATAGGGATAACAATAGTACTTAAACTCACATGGTTGTTCTGAAGATCAAATGAGATGATATTCATAAAGTGCTTAATATAGTATTTGGCACAAAATAGGTGCTTAAATATGCTTGTTCCCTTCCTTAGAATAGTCAAATCAAATAAGATGAAATTTAATAATGATAAATGTGAAAAGCTATATTTGGGTATGAAAAATGAATTTCTTAACTAAGATATCTGTGAGTATTAATGGACTAAAGCTCAATATGAGACAGCCACGTGATATGTCAGGCAAAAAAGGCAATACTAGCTTGCATTGCAATGCATTAGGTTGCATTGGGAGAGACACTACATCTGGAGTGAGAAGGTGATCATTCTATTATATTTTTCCTTGTATAGAAGAGATTTGGAGTGCTGTGGTTAGTGCCAGAAGGCTACATTTATAGTATGGAGAGTGCCCTTAGATGGTCAATAGAGATGTTGAAGGACCTTCAGATAATGTCATATGACCTTTGGTAGGAAGACTTGGAGGTATTTATTCTGGAGAAAAAAAATGCTTAGGGAGTGCATGAAAGCTGCTTTCATGTATTTTAAGACTGTTGTGTAGAAGAAAAATTAGCTTCGATCTTCCTTATGCCAGAAAGCAGGACCAGGAGAAAAGAGTGGAAATGGAAAAGAAGTAAATTTTTACTTTGATTAAAGAATAACTTCCTCACAATAACAGCTATCTAAAAAGGGTAATGTGTTGCCTTAGGTGGCAATTGTGGTGGTTTCTATACCATATCTTAAAGATCCACGACTGTATTATAAGGGTGTCATAGATAGTGATTAAGACATGGACAGATTTATTGGCATCCATGCTTGATCAAAGAGTGTTCAGTGAATATTAATTAGGAAAGGTGGATGGGGTATTTGTTCTTTCTCCTCTATTCACTTATAGCATAAGCTATTCTAATCCCTACTCATATTGTTAGCTTGCCTCTCCAGAGGATTGCTGGTCATTTCTCCCCTAAGTATTCTAGGTGCAACTCTAAAGGGTTAGGGGTAATTTCTTCAGTATTATTACTTGAGATCCCTGGGTGGTGTATTTCCTCTATTGATTATCAATTGATATCAAATAGTTAGCTAGACTTAAATAGCTCCTAACCATAAATGCTAAGATAATATAAGAACAGTTGGTGAAAAACTAAAATAACAAATGAAAATATGTTCTGTAAATAGCATCTATAATCTGTGGCATCTTTAATTATATACATCTATAAATATTTTATACATGGAGCTAGCTTGAATATTCCATTATTTTGTTTTATATACAGACACACATGTGTGTCTGTATGTATAAATGTATGTTTATATATTTATATATTCTATCATAATACAGTTAAGTGATCTATGTATGTACTACTCTCCAGCTGGTCAGAATGAAGATGGGGAGATGATTACTCTCCCTTCCCTCATTGGTCTAGAAATTGTTGCATATATTAGACATGATCTTTTAATTTATTCCTTTACTCATTTATATTATTTATATATCCATCTATTTATTTGGTTACTTTTTAATTTTCTGCTCCAAATTCTCTCCCTCTCTCCAGTGCCTCCCCCACCCATTGAGAAGACAAAAAATACCATATTTCACTGCATAATCATAATAGCGCCCTGGGCTTTTTTCAGTCCAAAAATTGGTTAGTAACCTTTCCTCATGCAATTGGCATGTGGTATAATTCTGTTTGTAATGCAGCTTAAAAGGTACAAAGAGCAGCAATGTAGTCAACAGTGGCATATGGGTATGCATTTATCTCTTGTGCATTGTGAGCTGCAAGTCGAGAATTCTTAGCACAAACGCATTGTCAGCATTCAATTTTAACGTATATTCATGAGTATTCCACGCATCCTAGTCTTGCAACAAAGATAGCTTAATAATAAATGATTTTAAAGTGATACTGGCACAGATTAAAAAAAAAATTCACTTTGCAATCTACTTTTCCGCAAAAAAAAATTTGGCATAAAATGTGCAACAATTATGTGGTGAAATATGGCATGACATCCATTATATATGTGAAATCATGCAAGACATAATTCCATATTAGCCATGTTGCAAAACAACAATGAAAAGCAGGAAAAATAAAGTGAAAAACATGCTTCAATATGCCTAAGAGCTCATTAGTTCTCTCTCTCTGGAGGTGGATAACATTTTTTCATCTTAAGCCCTTTGGGATTGTTTTGGATCATTGTATTGATCAGAGTAGCTAAGTCTTTCATAGTTGAATATTTTTACAAGATTGCTGTTACTGTGCATAATATTCTCCTGATTCTCCTCACTTCACTTTGTATCAGTTCATATGAGCCTTCTCAAGTTTTCCTGAGACCATCCCCTTCATCATTTCTTATAGCGCAATAATAATAGTATGATCACAATCATATAACAACTTGTTCAGCCATTCCCTTAATGATGAGCATCCCCTCAATTTCTAGTTCTTTGCCACCACAAAAAAGAACTACTATAAATATTTTTGTACACATGGGTCCTCTTTTTCCTTTGTATTGTAATTTCTTTTTAATCATATTGGCTCAGCCCACCTATGAGCAATTAATATTCCACCAATTTTTTGGATCTGAGTTTACTTTTGTGAAGTGTTTTGTAATTGTGCTCACATATCACATAGTCTTTGGTTTTATCTTCATAGGTAGATTCCCAACTATTTTATATTGTTTTCAGTTATTATAAATGAAACTTATCTCTCTCTTCCTGCTTAGTTTTATGGGCAATATATAAAAATTCAGATGATTTATGTGGATTTATTTTATATCCTTCAACTCTGCTAAAGTTGTTAAATTTGTTTTTCAGCTAGTTTTTCAGTTGATTCTCTCAGCTTCTCTAAGTATACCTGGGACAAGCTAACTTCAAAGAATGACAGTCTTCCTCTTTTGCCTAGTCTTATTTCTTCAATTTCTTTTTCTCATTTTTTTGCTATTACTAGAATTTCTAGTTCAATATTGAATAAAATGGTGATAATGTACACCCTTGCTTCATTCCTGATCTTATTGGGGAGGCTTCTAGTTTATCCTCATTACAATTATTTTTTTTCTCTTAGGTTTAGATAGATATTACTTATTTTAAGAAAAATTTCCTATGCTGTCTATTGTTTTTTAATAGGAATGGATGTTGTCCTTTAAAAAAAAAGCCTTTTCTGCATCTATTGATATAATCATGATTTTTGTTATTGATATGGTTAACTATGCTTTCAGTTTTTCTAATATTAACACAGCCCTGCATTCCTGATATAAATCCCTCTGCTCATAGAATATATTTTTGTGATATGTTGTTGTCGTCTCCCTGCTAGTGTTTTATTTAAATGTTTTGTATAAATATTCATTGGACACAGTCTTAATATGAAGTTAGCACAAAGACATACTCCTGATTTGCGGTCCCTAGGAAATTGACCAAATAAGCTATGAAAATTAACTATTATCGGGGCGGCCAGGTAGCACAGCGAGTAAGCACCAGCTCCAGTGTTGGAATGACCTGGAGATCGAATCCCAGGCTCAGACACTTAGCACCCACCCAGAAACACCTGGCCGTGTAATCTTGAACAAGTTACTTAACCCCAATTGCTTAGGGGCGGCCAGGTGGCTCAGCGAGTAAGAGCACTGGCTCCAGTGTCAGGATGATGACCTGGATCAAATCCAGGCTCAGGTACTCAGCACCACACCCAGAAATAACTGGCCGTGTAATCTTGAGCAAGTTACTTAACCCCGATTGCTTAAAAAAAAAAATTAGCTATTATTCTTATGGACACTTTTCCCCGGTGATACTATAGGAGGGATGGTCCATAAAGGAAAGTGGCTTGTCTTGGGAGAGGGCAGTGTTCTGAGTGCTGTTATACTTTCTTGATGCTAATGAAGCCTAAGACCTGAGTACAAGAAACTAAGGCCCCAAGTCAACTATGCTGATTAGTGTTGTTAGCTTTAAAGAGGCTAATAGGACTGTACTTTGTGATGACTATGTCTCACCCGACCCTGCCTTATCCTTCAATAAATGCCTCTAGCTTTGCCAGCATAAATCACTATCAAAGTGCCCTCAACCTCTTCACTATGATTCTGGGTCAGCCTGACCTGGGACAAACTAACTCCTCAATCTTCCTCCTCTCTGCATTTCAGTTTTTCAATTCTATGGTGAGGCTAGAGGCACAGTACAAGGCTTATCCTAATTCACAGCTACATGGACATTTAAGCAGTTGAGGACCATGCCAATCAATTAATTTATGTTGACTTTTCTAATCATCTGTTTTCATCAGAGTATTCTTTATTATTCTATCTGGAATTATCCCCCAGTTGTTACATACTCCTACAAACTCATGCACTCTCCATCTCTGTGATATTGAACCTCTGGTTGCCAAGGAACAACTAACTGTCTCCAGCCTCAGCTGTCTGCTCTCTCATCCTCATCTCCCCCTGACTCATCGTGTCTGAATTCCATATCTTCCACCTTCTCTTGTACTCCATGGAACAGCAGCTCCATAATATAATTCTCTTCTTTCTTAAATCTCTTTTTCTCTCACTCCTTCCATCTTTTGGCACCTACTGAGACCTGGCTCCCTGCTAATAATACTTCTTCCTTTGCCACCATTTTCAGTACTGGCTTTACTTTCCTCCCTGACTCACTGTCATCTGGTAGAAACAGAATGCTCCTTGCTTCCAAACACCACTTCCAGACTCTCTCTTTGGCAGTCTTTCCTTCAATCCAAATTTATTACCCAATCTAGATTCTGTTATCCATTACCTACTGCCTGCTCCCCATATTCTCCTTTCTTTTCCAATGGATTCAGTGCCTGGCTTACAATTTTTCTTTCTACTCTGAATCCTTTGATCTTTCTAAGAAACTGTAACATACATGATTAGGATCCCCCAAATACTGTATCTTCTCATTTCCTCAATTTTCACAATCACTTCCTTCAAAATACTTCAGTTACACAAAAGGAGAGTCTGACTATCTTGCCATCACTCTCGAGCATCTCACTTCCATGTTTAAGAACTCTGAATTCTTCGATCTGGTCTCAATCTTTTATCTTTCTCTTTCTCCCTAACCCTTACCCATCTTCCCATGCTCTTGACTAAAGACCTGGCATCATACTTCACTTTACATACTTCACGTAGGATTTCCTTTCTTTTTTCCTCCTGATCTCAAATTCCCCTGGTGTTATACCTCACTATCTCCTTCACTCCACCTTCTGATGATGAGATGGCTCTTCTGCTTGCCAAGGGCAATACTGCTACACGTACCTTGATCCTATTCCTGTCTTCTGTGGCTGATGGTCCTTGCAATCAGACCCACTCTCTCTAATCTTCAATCTTAATTTATTAGCTCTTTACTGCTGCCTGCAAACACAGTCATCTCCTCTATCCTGAAATGAAATGAAGCCAAACCAAACCTTCAATAGATCCTTCCAGGGATCCTGTCATCTCTCCTCTCCTACTCAGCTAAAACTGAAAAAGCTGCCTACAATTTGTGACTTTATTTCCTCCCCTGTCTCTTTCTTCTAAGCCCTCTGTAATATGGCTTTTGAATTTATCATTCAACTGGAACTGCTCTCCTGAAAGTTACCATTTATCTCTTTAATTGTCAAATCAAACGATCCTTTCTTGAACCTCATCCTTTTCAGCTCTCTGCAGCATTTGGCACAGGTGACCACCTTCTCATCTTGGATACTCTCTCGTCTCTGGGTTTTTGTGACTCATCACTTACCTGGGGATCTTTCCACTGGTTTGACTGCTCTTTCTTTGTCTCTTTTGCTGGATCTTCATCCACATCAAGCCCACTAATGGTGGATGTTCCCTAAGGCTCTGTTCTGGGGCCTCTTTTCTTTTCTCTCTGTACTCTCTCATTTTGCTATCTCATCCACTTTCATGAATTCGTTTAACATCTCTATACAAATGATTCTCAGGACTATGAATTCAGCCCTAGTCTCTCTCTCCTGAGCTCTAGCCCTCTATCAATAACTGATTTTGGGACATTTCAAATTGAAATGTCCCATAGGCATCTCAACTCATCACGCCCAAGACATATTTCAGTATTTTTCCCCAAACCCTCCCTTCTTCCAAATTTCTCTACTGGTGTCAAAGGATCCATTATTCTTTTAGTCACTGAAGTCTGAAACCATGATGTTATCCTTAACTCCTCACTCTCACTCTTTGCATACTAAATCAGTTGCCAAAATTTTGAATTCCTCCCTTCCCCACAATGTCTCTCATTTACATCCACTTCTCTATCCACTCACAGCCCCCAGCCCAGTTCATAGACCCTCTTCATTTTCTATGTTGGGCCACTGCAATAGTCTGCTCATTGACCTCCCTGCATTGTCTTCCCCCACTTTAATCCATCTTTCCTCAGTTTCCAAAGAGACTGTTTTCTGAAACATACAACTGAGCCAATCACCTCCCCATGCATTAAATTCCAGTTGTTCCCCTTCACCTTTGGGTCATTTCTGTATCCCTTTGTTTAGCACTGAAAGCTCATCACAGATGGGCCTTCCTGCCTCTTCAGTCTCTGCTTCCATCCTGCTTCCCTCACATACTCTGAGATCCAGCCCTGCTGGCCTCTTCACTGTACCTCAAACACATCTAATCTCCCATCTCCAGGCTTTGCAGCTGCTTGTCACCACCATGAATCCCTTTTCTCCCTTCCTCCACCCCTTGGAATCTCTACCTTCCTTTAATACCTTGCTTAGCCTTTCTTGGTCTTCCCAGATGCCAGGCATCTCCCCTCCAAGGCTGCATTCTAATTCATCTTGCATATTATTTACACATCTCCTCCAGTAGAATGTAAGCTCCTTGAGAGCAGGGATGGTTTTTGTCTTTGCTCTTTGTACCTCCAGACCCTCACACAGTACATAGACTAACACAATGTAAGTACTTAATCAATGCTTGATGATCAATTGATTGACAATGTAGTTATTTCCAGCATCCTGTCTGGTTAGTCTGTCAGGATAAAAGGGTCTTCTTTAAGTAGAGGGCTGACAATGACTGTTTTGGAATATTTGTAGAAGAGACCTTTGGGCAAATCCCTTCTTCTCTCTGAGCCTCAGTTTCCTCAGATATAAAACAGGGATAACAATATTTGCAATGATCACCTCATAATGAACAAAGTGCTATGGAGAGCTGAAAGCACTACACAGATGTTTTCATTATTTTTGGTCAGTTATTCATTGGACTGGATTTCTACTGGGATTTTGCCTAGTTTCTAGATTTTATCATTCTCTGAGAAAGAAAAAAAATCTCTTGAGTTATTAAGTAGAATAAGGTAAATCAGAATCTTTCCTAGATAATAATTTTAATATGGTGATAATGATAACTAATACTTATATGGTGCTTTAAGATTTACAAAGCCCTTTACAGATGATTGCATTTCTCAGTTAATAATCAATAACCCCTAGACAAGACCAATAGAGTGCCCCAAAGACTACCTTTTTTGCAGGACCCACCCCAAACTGACTTTTAGGAGACCCAGTCTCCACAAAGGATCACACAAGTTAGACCGAAGCCTCACACATTGTGTCTTAGCCCCATTCCAATTCAGGGTTATGAGCATGTGTACTTTCTGAGTCTCTTCCCAGGATGCCAGCAGCCACTCCAGGTTACTAGCAGTGAAATATTGCTACAATCACTTCCTTTTCCCAGATGAATTACATACAGAGAACCAAAACTAGTCCCTAGACTACTCTGCCTCATTTGTATGACCATTCTAACGTCAGGGACCATGATTTTCTCATCCATAAAACTAACCTAACTTTCTCCTTTAAAAATTTCTTTAAAATTTTTGATCCTTTCTAGTTTTAAAACCAGATTGCTCTCCAGGTAAGCTTCCTTAAATGTCCCACATTGAATTATCTTCTCTACTTTCTTATAGAATTGGGTGGTTGACAGTGCTGAATGGCCTCTTCCTGGTTCACATTAGAACACATGCTGCCTCTAACTCGAGTGGCCTCAGGTGAAATGGGTACAGAACTTTCCTCTTGAAGCTTGCTGTCCCTTTGGGGAGTGAACAAATAATGTCCTGTGACAAAGTTTTTTTTCTCTGTGAGGTGAAATTGAACCTGGAACACTGTTTTCTGGTAAGTTAAGTGGCTTACAAAAAATGGCCGTTAGCCCGGGGAATGAGGAGGCCATCTCTTTAGCTGCCTGCCTTTTGATCTCTGGACAGTTTTCTTGCAGAAGTCTGTCAGAGATGACCATAAAACCTAATTATCACTATTTGAACAGCACATGGATGGAGAAGCAGGTAAAAGGGAAGATGCTAAAGAAAGGGGCTGTCCATTTTCTACTCCAAGGCCATAGACACTGTGCTGAAGTATAGATGACCACATCACCCCCTTGACTCAATGAACAGCAATGGACTCTTATTACTGCCAACATCAAATGTCAAATTTTACATTAGGAATTTAAAGCTCTTCACAGCTTGGCCCCTTCTTACCTTTATGGGCTTTTAAAATTTATTCCCCTTCACAGACTCTGTGTTCTAGGGACACTTGTCCTTCTTGCTGTTCTGTGAATAAGATACTCTGTCTCCTGATACTGTCCCCTTTCCTTGACTGTCCCCCAGGCCTGGCATGCTCTCCCTCTTCACCTCTGCCTCCCACCTCTTCTCACTTCCTTAAAGACTCAGCTCAAAGCCCACCTTCTTCAACAGGCCTTTCCTAGTACCTCCTCTTCCCATCTCTACTACTCTTGTCTTCTCTTTGAGATTGCCTCCATTTATACTATATCTATCTCTGTCTTTGTCTCTATTTCTGTTTCTGTATTTCTGTATTATTATCTGTAATTCTCTATATGTATATATAGAGAATTACATTTTTTAAAATTTCATTTTATTCTGAACTTAAGAAATAAAATAAATATTTCCATAACAAATCAGAAGAGAAAAAAGATTGTGCGTGAAACTATAAAGAAATGAAAGTGTTGATCAGATGTGATCCTTATATATTTATATTCCTATCTCTGTCTGTCTGTCTATATAGCCTCTTAGACATATATAATTACTTGCATGATGTCTTTTCCACTAGAATGTGAGCCCATTGACAGCAGGGACTGTGTTTTGCTCCTTAAAATATATCCCCACTGCATAGCCCAGTACCTGGAATACAGTAGGCACATAATAAATACTTGTCCACTCACTAAAATAATGGGGAAAGTTTTTCATAGATAGGATCTCAGAAATCATCATCTTCCTCAGTTTAAGGAGAAAGAAACATATTCTTGCAAGTTAAGTAATATACTATCCTGATGGAGTTAGTAAGTTGAGGCAACTACCCAGGTGATTTAGATCATTCATATATCTATATACATAAATAAATATTATATATATTTGTCCATTGTGTATTGGTTGTCCATGTTAAAGAAATGGTTGAGATAATAGGTTTTTTTGATTTGGGAGGGATTTTTAAATGAATGAATGAGATAAATTATAAAGTTTGTATTAAGTTCCTCCTATATACCAGGTGCTACACTAAGTATTGAGTATTCAGATACAAGCAAGCAAGATAGTTTCCAACCTCAAGGAGCTTTTTTTGTTGTTCAATCATTTTTCAGTCATGTCTGATTCTCTGTGACCCCATTTGGGTTTTTCTTGGTGAAGGTAGTAGAGTGGTTGGCTATTTCCTTATCCAGTTCATTTTACAAATGAAGAAATTAAAACAAACAGGCTTAAGTGACTTGCCCAAGGTCACACAGTTAGTAAATGTCTGAGGATGGATTTCAGCTCAGGAAGACCAGTCTTCCTGATTCCAGCCTGGAATTCTGTCCACCTAGCTCACATTCTAATATAAAAGATCTGTGCATCCCAAAGCCAATGTTCACATTTAGGTGGATATAGAAGATGATGATTTGTGTAAGTGGCATGATTCAGAAATGGCCCTAGAGCTCCTCTAGCCCACTCCCTTCTTTTAAGCATGAGAAAGCAATAATAACTTTCATTCCTCCAGTGCACATTTATCAGTGTTTCACTGACAACCATTTTATGAGGCATGCATTTCAAATAAGATGTAAGAGGAAGTGCCCCAATGGTACTTCAGCAATGGCCTAAGGAAAGACCTACAGACCTGTTTTGAAAGATAGAGACATTCAAATATAAAGGGGAAAATCTTCATAAAGAAGATAGATATTTCACATTCTAGAAAGACTGAGAAGTTTAAATATCTTAATGCCACAAAAAGTCAAAGAAGACAATGAATTTACCTTTGGGAATAGACTATATTATACCTTTTTCCCCTAGTCCCTCATCTACATGATATCCCAAAGGAGTGTGGGAGGTAAAAATGACTGAATTGAAACTAATCACCCCATGACAACGTGGGATGGCTTACTGAGAGAGGATGTTTTAGAGACAGGAAGAATTTGTCAATTAGAGATGTAAATTTTCTCTTATCTGTTGCTTGAAGGTGACAAACCACCTTAGGAGAGGGTCAAAGGGAGGAACTTTCAGTTTATCCTTGGCTAAGTGGTGTTTGTCTTGCTGAAAGAGCTTTGCAGCCCTCCAACTGAAAAAATAAACCATAGTAACATTCTAGTCAAAGAGAGTATAATGCCACCCAGTCAAGCCAATGGTTGAAAGTGGGAAAAAATAAACCTGCAGCTGCCCATCTTCAGGAGAGAGTGAACCCAGGAGATAAAGAGATTGACTCGTCCAGCAGAGGTATTATGCCCTGAAAAGTGCACAGTGGTTTAACAACCTTCCCAGTTCAGCTTGACAGTAGTTGCTCAGTAGCAGAGCAACTCGAATGACTCTTTTTGTCAGCCACTGTCCAGTGGGAGTGTGGCTAAGTCCAGCAGCAGTGAATCCTGGGGAGGAGCCAGTCAAGTAACCTACCCAGCTGAGGCCAGACATAGATTGGTCCATGCAGCCAAGACACTTTATTTTGGGAGCAGCAAGGCAAATGTCATGAAGACCCTCTAGAGAAAGAAAGAACAATGAGGCCCAGGTATGGACCTCAGAAGAACAATGAGGCCCTCCATATATGCGTCACTTCTATTGTCCTTAAAGTTAATGTCCAGGGGCAGCCAGGTGGCTCAGCGAGTAAGAGCACCAGCTCCAGTGTTGGGATGACCTGGGGTTCAAATCTGGGCTCAGATACTTAGCACCACACCCAGAAATAACTGGCCATGTAACCTTGAGCAAGTTACTTAACCCCAATTGCTTAAAAAAAAAGTTAATGTCCACTGTTTCCTACTTATTACATTCTGGGCATATTTGTCAGAGAATGTACTATTGGTGTTGAAGAATATATTGTTCTTGCTATGACATTTGAGTAAATAGCTATGACAGAACTGAGTCTACTGGATGATTGTTAAGGGAAAGCACCCTGGTGGGACTGATGATTTAGTGTTTTGGAGGATAGTCACTCACAAGATTGAAGTCTTGAAAATATAGCAGTCATAACTTTTTGGAACTAATCTACCAGTGGAGATATGAATTGGATAAGTGAGCCCCAAGAGAATTACAATTATTATCCCCATGTTATAAACAAGAATAAACAAGAAAACTCATACATTGGGATTCAAAATGACTAATTGAGAGTTGGAAAACTTGGACAAATACAGTAGAATCAGTATAAATTCATTGATTTCGGGCTCAGTATATCTATGCTCCCCCCATGATGAAATACTGTAGGTTTGAATATTATATAACAAAGGGAGAGATGAGAGTGGCAGAAGACTAACTGCTTTTTTTCTGTCTGGATTTCTCAAGTTGATCCTCTGACCTACTTTCTAAGGAGCAATCATGAGAAGAAAAAAATCAGTTAATAAGATATTTCTTGCCAGTCTTTCGAGTTCTCTCTTGGTGGTGGAGGGGAGGGGGGCTTCGTATCTTTCCAGCAGCCCTTGGAGGTGACTACTAAAGATATTGTTAGCTCAGCACATGAGAAAATGAGTGAACTGTTAGTTGCTAAGTAGAAACCAATCAGTCAATGAATAAATCAAACCAGAAGCACCATCAAACCCTAGGAATCCAAAGAAAAAGCCAAAACAATCGCTGCCCTCCAACAGCTTCTGTTTTGTAGCGTGAGACACCATGTACAAAACAGGCATGTTGTTTGTGCTTTGTTCTCAAAGAGGTTCAAGTATATACAAGATACGTCCAGAGTAGATGGGAGATGACTATAGAGGGCAAGACATTAACAGTTGGAATACAAGATAGGGGAAAATCAGGAAAGGTCTCCAACATTTGACTAGGGAAGGGAAATGAGTGGCATTGTGTTAGCCCAACAACAGTGTGGTGGAGACGTTTAGCACAGATTTGTAAAGACTTAAGGTAAGAAAAATTATTATTATTATTATTTTGGTTTTTGGAAGGGGGGAAAAGCAGGGCAATTGGGTTAAGTGACTTGTCCAAGGTCACTCGGCTAGTAAATGTTGAATTATTATTATTTTTAAATGGGGAGGTGCTACAAATGGGGAAGGAATCAGGCACTTTCATTTAAGATAGATAGCTGTATTGCTGGTTTTCCTCCATTGTTTTGCTTTGTTAGATGAGATCTCTCATGGAATGGGGGCAATCTGCAAATGTTTGTACAGTAATGTAAAAACAAAACATCAATGAAACTTAAAAAAAAAACCTTTTACACACATATGTTCTGTTGATCTTGACAAAAACCCTATGAAATGTGTCAGGTATTATTATCCCCACTGGACAGAAAAGGAAGCAAGGGGCAGAGAGGTCAGGTGACCTGCCTGCTCATGGGTCACACTGGGCTGTTTTCAGAACTCAAGCTTCTCACTCCTAGGTCATTGTTCTGCTCCACTCATTGGTTCCCCCATGTCAACTAAAAGAAGTCTCATCCTTGAATCAATAAAGCAGGAAAATTGTGCTTCTTGGCAGGAATTAGGCTTTGGTCTTTCAAACTTTCTCTCTGACCATTGTGAGTTTGCATGTTGAGCTTGGCTTGTGAGATTTGAGCCATTAAGAGAGAGAGAGTGTGGTCCCTCTTTTCCTGTAGATGTTGGGTATTATTTATATGTATGTATGCATGTAAACATGTACTATATACACAATATACATGAATATATTATGTGCATATACTTGCATGTATATTTGTAAATATGTACACATATATCTACATATGTATTCCTATATATATATGTGTTGGACATATACATATGTATTTCCAAGCATATACACGTGTAAATATGCATATGTAGCTCAGACATGCACAAACACACGTACATGTATATATGCATTGCCTGCAAATATACATGTGGATATATAGCTTGGATACACATAAAATATGCATGTAGTATGTATATATGCATGTGTATTTGTGAGGGCATATCTATTTGCATGTGTACCCATGTATATTGTGTGTATGTATAGATCTCTTGTTCACATCTATGTGCATGCATGTATATGTATGTATGCACACACATATATACTCATATGCAAATCCATATACCTATATTATTTTAGAAATCTTAGTACAGTTTTAAATTTTGAGTGAATAGCTCAATATCAATATGTTGGAGCTGTGTTTTCATCTCTCTGGGGGACACAGTGTGGAAACTTCCCTAATGTGTTATGGCGTCTCCTGTGCAACTCAGAGCCTTAGGGAGGCATGTGGAGCATCGTGCATTTAATGACTTGTCCATGGTTATACAGTCAGAGTATGTCGGAATCAGCTCTTGAACTCAGCCCTCATGCTGGCCTTCTTCTATTCCTGCAGGTGAAATCTAAATAGCAGATTACATCCTGCTCCCTCCTCCCATATAGCTGCTTCACGACTGTGGAACATGTCTAGCAAAAGTCAGCAGGGGAAGGAAATGCAATCTAATGGAGTCTCAACCTGGCTTATTCCATAAGGGACATTCAACAAGAGAAAACTATTTGAGACTCATCATTTCCTCCTTCCAATGATGTTTACCTTGCTAAGGTTTTATCATAATTTCCTCTTTGAGATCAGCAGGAACAGCTCAGAGTTCCTGACTTTCTTGGATAGGATTGACTCTAGTAATTACCCATGGAGTAGGCATTTCCATGTTCTGCCTGGGGAACTAATAAAAACACAAACAACTTAGATGTTTCATAGTGGGCTCAGGCAACAGCCCAGGATTTTGCCCAGGAAGTAGTAAGATCAGGGATGCTCAATCTGACATCAGTGTCAAGGAGTTAATAACCCAAATGCTCTTAACTTCCCTATTACGTATCTATGGCTCATGAATTTACCTAAATACTTTAGAAAATAGTATCACCAGACTATACTAGTTCTTTTGTTTCAATTCTGCATGCTACATTTTATATTTTATTGATATCTTTTATTTTTGGATTATATTTATTCCATCCCTCTTTTCTCCAACCCAGTAAGGGCTCCCTTATAAAAAGATTAAACAAGAAAGAGAGAGGGAAAAAAAGCTCAGTGAAACCAATCAGCACATAAACCACATTTAATAGTAAACATGATATTCTCAGAGGTATTTTGCTAAATATTTAAGTTTTTCCAACATATGCACAGCACACTTTAAGGTTAAATCTGCTTTATTAACATCTTCCCATCACTTTTTAAAATTTACACAATGAATAAAATAATAAATCAAATCCTTATTTGTAGCATAAGCTGATTTCTAAGGTGCAAATGCTCCTACTGAAAATTTAACAATCAGTTCCTGGGAGTCTATAGGAAGTAGCTCCAGCATACCTCCTGAATATTCTCCTTTTAGATTCTTCCTCCTCTTCAAGGAAGAAAGAGAGGATGTTTTCCTCCATTATTCTCTGGGTCAAAGCTTGGTCATTATAAATACACACTTGCTAGTTTAAATTTGTTGTTTTTTCTATTTACATTTGTCATGATATATATTGTTTTACTGGCTCTGCTTACTTCCATTCTGCATCAGTTCACATAAATCTCCCATTTCCTTTCTGAATTCTTCATATTTGTCATTTATTATAGCACAAAATATTGTTTTTTGCATTCAGGTACTGCTTTTTAATCATTCTCCAGTAGATGAGAATGTACCAGCTTTGTGACCCTGGACAAGCCACTTAATATTTTACTGTTCTTAAGCAACTCTAAGACTGAGTTGCAGAGAAGGTCCCAATCTGCACTGGTGGTAGGTATTTCCTCCTCTTGGAATTTTCTATACCAAAGAAATCACAGAACCGGTTCTAGTCTTTATTCATTCATGTACAACAATCTGTTAATCCACCCCCTAATTTGTGGGCACCCATTTTGTTTCCAGTTCTTTGCTACAACAACAAAAAAAGTGAAACTAATACTTTAGCATACATAGAACCTTCCTTTGTGTCTTTCACCTCCTTCACATATACTGTAATGGCAAACAAAGAAGTACTTAGCACCTTGTTTCAGCTATTTAAGTATTTAGAACCATGTTTGAGCCCCTTGTGATTTGAAGGTGGGAGGAACTTGCTGATGCAACAGGAAGGGGTGGAATAGGAAGGAGAACCACCATATATAAGGAGGAGTGCAGCTGGGATAGAGCAGAACTGAGAAGGGAAATGGTTGTGGAGGTCAGGCACTCTGTCTGTTCTATTGTGTTTGTGAATCTTTGTACAGAAGCCCTGGGACCTTACTGGAAACCCCAGAAGAAGATTTTTTTGTTGTTTATTTACAGAAGTCCTGGAGGAGGGTTTCAGAGGTCCTGGGACTATACTGATTATTTGTGTTGAGTTTTCAGACCTTGTTTGTGAGTTTGTATTGAGTTCTCACACCTTATTTGTGGGTCTGTGTTGATTTCACGTGCAGATAGTGAATTGATGATGGTGCTGGCAATGTGCATGAATGTTGTTTTGGCTCTGTTAAGCTTTGTCTTCCCAGAAACAGAAACAGTGAAGGACTTGAGGTGGACTAGACACTGTGAGCTTCAATACGGAATGGGAACTAGATGAGTGACTGGACAAGGAGCTGAGAGCTGCCTGCCTGTGAATCCAGGGAGCTGGACCCATGGAAGAAGAACCATGGAATTTGGGAGCCAGCCTCTTGCAAGGATGAAAAGACCTCTCCTTGGGTACTTAGTGCTGACTGACAAGATAATGATTTACTATGATCTAGGGGTGGGAGAACTTTGTACTCTTTACTTTGTACTTTTTAAGGATGATTGAGTTAAGGATGATTAGAAACTAATCTCCAATCAAGATGAAAGAAGACTTTTTGACTGAGAGGTTAAGACAATGTGATCTAGGGGTGCGAAAACTTAGACCTTTGTACTTTGTGTCCCTTAAGGAGGATTACTCTTTAAGGATGATCCAGTTAAGGACTTACTGAATGATATCATTTGTTTAAAACTTTGTGGCCCCTTTAGTGATAAATTGTTATGTTATATCATTGTGAATGCTGTAATGTTTCTGCTAATGTTTTGCTTTAGTTTTCTGCTGAATAAATAGAGAGTTCACTCTACTATGTGATCAAAACTTTAGAGCTATTCACAGCAGCAGTCCTCCGGAAAGCTGCTCATGCTTGGCTTTACATATGCCTAGAAGTGGAGTCAAAGGCCCTTTGAGCCATTTTTTGGGAACAATTCAAAATTGCATTCCACAATGGATGGACTGGACCAATTTGCAGTTCCACCAAGAATATATCAGTGTTCCTGTCTTCTCACAGACCCTGGAACACTGACTGTTTTAATCTTTTGCCATCACTGCCAATTTGTTGCCTATAATGTCAATGCCTATAATGTTGTCAATAATGTCAATCACATTTCTATAATTATTAGAGATTCAGAACAGTATGCTATAGGGTTGTTAATAGTTTGCAATTCTATTTTCAGAACTGTTTGTACCATGGCTCTTTGGATATCAGAACTTACCAGAGATATCTGATACAAATATTTTTCCATTTCTCTAGTTTCCCTTCTTATCTTAGCTGTATTGATTTTGTTTCAAATCAAGTCAGATAAAAAAACATTTATTAAGGGCCTACCCTGTGCTAGGCACTGGGTATTACCCCCCCACCAAAAGTAAAGAAAGTCCCTGTCCTTAGGGAGCTCATGAATAATGACTGAAATGACATGTAAACAACTATTTACTAACAAGGTATACAGAAGATAATTTTGAGATAATCTCAATGGAAGGCTCAAGCATGACCAGGAAAGTATTCTGGCAGAAGGTGAGATTTTTAGTTGAAACTTGAAGCAAGTCAAAAAGTGGAGAAATGAAGAGAGAAGTTTCTAGCTATAGGCACTGAAAAGGCATGGAGGTGGGGGATTGAGTGCAGGGTTCAAGGAGGCTTGGATCACTGGATCACAGAGCATATGGAAGGGAATAAGGTATAAGAAATCTGGAAAGGTAGCAGTAAGGAAACAAACATTTATCAAGTGCCTCCTATATGACAGTGCTAAGTGCTTTACAAATAGTATCTCATTTGGGTCAGGTTGTGAAAGGCTTTAAAAGCTAAACAGATGGCTTTATTTTTCAACCTTGAGGTATCAATCTGTATGCTGATGACATAACAGTCTGAGAAGTGGTCTGTGTCTTCTGAGCCCATCAACCTCCTTTGGTCCCCCACATCCAGGGGAATGGATGCACACAATGTCATGTAACTGAGTCTATAAAAAAGATGGAAGTTCAAAATAAGGAGAGCTGACTTCTAACTGGAAGGGTGGGGGGAGGTGACCCTCAGGGAAGGCTTCCTGGAAGAGGTGGCATTTGAGCTGGACCTTGAAGAATGAGTAGGGCTTGGATAAAATTATGTATAAAAGTCTACTACTAGAGACAGAAAAAACACAAGGTCATCTAAGTCTAATTCCATTTTATAGCTAAAAAAATTGAGTTCTGCAAAAATGTTTCCCTTTGATCTCCCTGTTTCTGTAAATGCCTTGGCACCCCCCCCCCCCCCTCCAAAGACAACACTCCTTATTTTTTTCTTCTTTTTTCTGCCCTTCCCAGTCTTCAACCCCTTCCTTCTCCCCATCCCCATACAATCAGTTACCAGATCCTGCTGATTCCTCCTTCTACGATGTCTTTCCAATCTGACCCTGGTTTCCTCACCAGTTGCCATCATGGTGATTCTGGTCCCTTTGCATCCTTTGTCTGATCTGAGTGACTTTTCTGCCTGAAATCTCTTCCAACTCTAATTCATCTTTCCTGAAGACATCTTATATGTTGCTGAGCATTCACAGTGACAGAATCATTATCCCAATGCTCTGTCCCAAACATGGCACTGTGCTGCTCAGAACCTTTCAGTGGGTCCCCAATGACCACAGGAAAAAATTCAAACTACTTACCATGTCATTTAAGGCCCTCGGCAATCTGTCCCCAAACTGAGCTTTCAGCACCTCCCACAACTCTTTATGCATTCTTCACTTCAGTCAAACTGTATCCTTCTTTTTTCCCTGAACATATCCTTTGCTTTAAAACAAATAAACACACCTCTAGAATAATAACTCTTCCAACTAATAGCTGAAATGTTTGCCAAGTGTTTTGCCTACATCTTTCCATATGAGCCTTGCAACACCCTTGGGAGCTAGGTACTAAAGGTATTCTAATCTCACGGTTTAGGATACTGAATCCGAGAGACTTAATGATTTGTTCCAAGTCATGTGGTTAGGAAGTATCTGAAACTACCTCAGCCTCAGTTCCCTCCCAGTTTGGCCCTCTACCAACTCACCAGGCTGTTCCTTGATGTAGTGTTTCCTTTGCCTGTGGGTGGAGGCTGGGGGCTTGAATCTTTCTTCCTTGAGAAAACTCTAGCTTCTTTCTATGACCTTGGGTGGCCATGGCATTTTATTTTAGCTACAAAATGGATTTAGACTAGATGATCTTGTGTTTTTTTTCTGTGTCTAATATTAGATGATTTTTGATGTAATTTTATCCAAACTCTACCCACTGTTCAAGGCTCAGCTCAAATGCCACTTCTTCCAGGAAGCCTTCCCTGAGGGTGGCCTATTCCTACCCTTCCAGTCAGAAGTGAGCTCTCCTCATTTTGACCTTTCATTATACTTTGCATCTTTTCTATAGACTCAGTCACATAATACGTTGCATAGTAATTTATGTACTTTCCATCTCCCTGGTCTATGTAGGGGGGAAGGGAAGAGGTCAGTGGCTTGTCTGGAGCAGAACGAGCTCCATTGGAGCAGTGTAAGAAAAAAACATATCCTTTGTGGGAAGGATGGGCCCATGGGCCCTGGGTGGAAAACAATGGGTTTAAATAGGTCAGAGGTTCTCTGTACCTAAGAGAGAGGAAAGAACAATGTGGTACCTACTGCTGGTCTTTGGCCTTGCCAGGACCTCTTCCAGGGTCTAGGAACCATACATGTTTCTGGGGAGTCAAAGGAAGGTATTCCTCCCAAAGGAAGGCAAGCTTCTTCACTTGGGCTGGTAGGTGAATATTTCCAGGGTCCTTTTGTCATTGTTGTTGAGTTGTTTTTCAGTTATGTCTGACTCTTTGTGACCCCATTTGGGATTTTCTCGGCAAAGATACTGGAATGATTTGCCATTTCCTTCTCCAGATCATTCTACAGATGAGGAAACTGAGATAAAAAGGGCTAAGTGGCTTGCCCAGGGTCACACAGTTGGTAAGTGTCTGAGGCTGGATTTGAACTTAAGAAGATAAATCTTTCTGACTCCAGGTCCAGTGCTCTATGCACTATGGTGCCACCTAGCTGTCCCCTCAGAGTATTTTATCATCTGACAAAACCACTCTAAGTTCTGAAACCTTAGTAGGCTGAGTGCTTATGAGGGAAGCTGATGATATCTTTCATAGAAATGCCAGCTACTGAAGTTCCCATCTTCCACTTGGGGAAGGGCAATGCATCGTATAAGTCACCAGAGTAAAGTGAGGCTCAACATCTCAGTAGAAAACTTCCAACACAAGGGTACCATTTCTGTGCCCCACAATGCATCCCATAGAGTAGCATGCACCCATTGCATCTGACAGGTGCCCAGTAACTGTTGACTGATTAACAAAATGGCCATTGCTCTTGTAACCTCAGATGTTCTAAGAGAGTCAAGGGCTCTGATAACTTCCTAGCCCACCTGTCCTCAATTCTTCACCCCTCCCTGAGGGTATGCCTTTTACCCATTAGTCATAGGCAGGATAGCTTTATTCAGCACTCAAAGTTTATTTTTCTCTTCCAGTGACATCATAGTATTCTTACCAGCAACGATCAATCTTGGGTTAATGATATTTTAATTTTCTCAGAAGACTAATGAAATTTAGGCTCCTTTGCTATTCCCTAAAGGAGGAACTATGGACACAGTGAGGAATACACTGGCTAACTGGATGTTAAGGGAAACCTCTGACAGAAAAGGGATAGGTCATCAATCCAGATGTTCAAGATATAAACAGCCATCTGGAGAAACTTGGCCTTATAGGATAGGGTTCTTTATGCTAGAAAAGTAGAGAGCTGGAAAGCAAACATAGGGGTCATCAAGTTGAACTCTTTCATTTTCCAGATGGGGAAACTGTGGTTTAGAGAGATTTTTTTTCATTTTCCAAAGGTCATATCAATAGTAAGAAGCAGAGCTGGGGATTGAGCCCGTGGTCAGTCACCTGACTATCAACTTAGCACCTTTTTCTTGGAAACACATAGCTTGATAACCTTTGGTTTCATTCTAACATCATAGAATGTTAGAATGGAAGGAAAGTGACCTTAGATGTCACCCAGGCTAACTTTTGCATTTTACAGATGAGGAAACTGAGGCCAGTGATATGGCCAAGGTCTTAGAACCACATTATGGTCAAGTTAGGACTATAATTCACAGATCCATCAATTTATAACTGCAAGGGATCTCACAGGCCAATGAGTTTAGTCCTCTTACTTTAGAGAGAAGAGTGTGGTTTGGGGGCACATTGTGGCAGAGGAGAGATTTGAATACAGGTCTTCCTGACTAACACTTTACCTAATTTTTATAAGCTGCCTTACTCTCATTCTGTCCTATCCCATGTCATGTGTTACATTGTACAAACAAGTACTAAGCCACCCTATATACAAGACATTTCTGAGTAATAAAAATACAAAGATGAAAAGGCATGCAGACCCTGACTTTGAGAGATTTACAGTCTCACCCAGGTCTTCTGACATGGAAAGAACCCTGGTTCTGGACTCAGAGGATATGGATTCAAATCTTGCCTCTGATATTTATTAGCTGTGTGAATCATGAGCAAAGCACTTAGACTCCTTGTATGTCAGTTTCCTCAACTATAAATGAAGGGGATTGAATTAGACAGCCTCTAGTATCTAGGCCTGATCCAATGATTCTATGATCCCATGACTCCCAGGGTTATGCCTTAGCTACTCTATCCCACCTCCATATTAGGGTCCTGGCGTACAAGGCATAGAACGTTGCCAAGTAAATTTAGGAGCTATGTTGGTGACAGAGATCTTAGGTAGGAGAAAAATAAAAATCCTACCTACACTTCCCCCATGCCCCCACTCCACTCATGTGGTTTCTCACCAGATAAATCAGGTCAATTGAGAATGGAATAAGTATAAATATTTCTTGGTTTAACCCCCACCATTTTGTCTGGTCAATGATCACACATAACTTGATCACCATTCCTCTCCAACCCCACTCATCCCAGGCTAAAAGATGAACAAAAACTGTTAAAATTCTGCTAGGGACCTGGACCAGACAATCCTGGATCATCACAGAATATCAGGGCTTCACAGTGGTTTCCTCTAGATGCTCTTTTCTGATGGCTAGCATCCTTATTTTAGAAAGCCATGTTCAGTGGGGAAAAGCAGCCATGTGGAGGTAAATTAGGCATGAATGCTTGATGAAAGCCTAACCCCATGACCATACTTCTAAGTGTCTCTGCTTCTTGTAGGATATTTTGAAGACTCAAAATATTCTCCTTGGAGACGTTTGGGCTCTGAAAAGTGTCAGAGAAATTGAATCTCATCCAGATCAAGTGTATCTGATTTGCTTGCCTTAGTCTGGTTCTCCCTCTTTTAATTTATCTGTTGATTTATTAATTAATCTCTCCATAGGCACCCCTGAGTTCCAGGAGCCTTTTCTTCAAAGAGAGAGTTTTTTGGCAAGACAGATGCTTCCAAGTCTTTCTAGTCTCCGTCTGCTGCAGTGGCTATGACATGATTTAATCACTCCCCTGATATCAAGATCTAGAGTTAATTTAAGAGTGTCTAAGGCTGCTTCTGACATTAATAATTAATAGCAACATATAATAGATGACATTTATAAAGCACATCTAGGTTTGTAAAGCATTTTATATATGATCTCATTTGATACTAAAAAAGCTCTATGTGGTGAATGCTAGTATTAGCCCATTTTCTGGATGAGGGAGCTGAGGCTCTCAGAGAGGCTAAGTGACTTGCCTAATGTCAAACAGCCAGTAAGTATCTCAACTGAAGCCTAAGCCTTTGTATTACTGACTCCAAGGTCAGCTTGTATTTACTATAAGATCTTGTTAATTTTCATCTAGTTTTATTTTGTAAGGATATTTAAGTGACATTACTAAAGCAATATGGCATGGTATATAAGGAGTTGACCTTAGAGCTGGGAAGACTCAGATTCCAGTCTCATCTGTGACACATAGTGGCCCAATAACACCAGGCATTTAAGTAATTTAGCCTCTCCATGCTCTAGGCTAGATGTGACAAACACACTCCCTCAACATTCCCAAGCCAGCTTAGGCAGAATGAGACTAAAATATAATTGGGAAATATTTAACAAAATACATCAAAATACAATAAAGCATAGATAATATTAATATGCAGTTTTCTAAGTCAATATATGGCCCACAAGGATCCTTATGTATGGTCTCTATGGCATCCATTTCTATCTGAATCAGATACCACAGCTCCAGACAGTTCCTTAAGACTGTTGACCTGCATGGGTGGAGAGTGTTCCCCACTGGGAGCTTCCTACCCAAATGAGATCATAGACCAGTCCCTATTTAGATGACATGTTTACATAATGAAAAATGTGCTAAGAATGCTAAACGTGCTAAACTTTTGCAGAAAATCTGGGTTCAAATCTTTCCTCTGATTTTTTTTTTACAGAGTGACTTTGGAGAGGTCAATAACCTCCTCAGGCCTTGGTGTCTTCAATTGTCAAATGGATACAATGGCCACGAAAGTTCCTTCTGGCTCCTTTGAGCATCGAGGAGAACATCCAGGGTCCTTGCAATCGTAGAATTTCAGAGCCTGAAGGATTTTTGTTCCTGCTAGTCCCAGGATCTTAGAACCAAGAAGTATATATTAAAAATAAAACAAAAATAAAAAAGAACCATGAATCACCTTAAAGACTACCTGCTCCATATGCCTCATCTTACAGTGGAAAAGATGGAGCCTGGAATGGATAAATGACTTCCCCAAGGCCTAGTTCCACCTGGCACAACTGGAATGATGCCTATGGGCAGCACCATGATGGCCTTGAAGTCCCAACCTCCTCTTTGCTCATTCTTCATTCTAGTACATGTTGTGTGTCTGGGTTCAGGACAAAGGCAGGGCTGGATCTAGACTGGGTAAGTCATTCAATCTCCTTTCTTAAACTCCTTAGTTTCTTTCTCTATAGAATGAGCGAGTTGGACTGGTTTCTGAGAGTCTGCACAGCTCTAGGTCTCTGACCCTGTCAAACTCTAAGCCTCTAAGCCTATAAAATGAGAGAATGAGATTATAGGGTCTTTGAGGACCTTTCTAAATTTGGGATCCTAAAAAACAGAACTTAAGCTCCTTGAGGACAGACTGTCTCCCTTTTATATTTGGATTTCCAGGGCCTAGCTGGCCAGGTCTCAGTGATTTAATCAATCAATCTGTAAGTCATTAAGCACCTGCTTTGGATCAGGCACTGTGCTAAGCACTGGGGATACCAGGAGGCAAAAGATAGTTCTGCCCTCAAGGAATTTCCAATCTAATGGGAAACAACATGCAAACAGATATACAAAGCAAGTTATATATAGGATAAAAAAGAAATAATTAAAAGATAGAAAGTGTAGGAATTAAGAGGAATTAAGGAAGGCTTCCCATAGAAGGTGGGATTTTAGCTGGAACCAGAAAGCATGTTTTAAACTGGACTGAGAGTCCAAATGTTGGAACTCTGGGAGTCTCATTAGGGCCTGGTTAGGCTCCAGTGGCACTGAAGGGAACTTAATCAACAGGCTGCCTGCCTTTCTCTTTTTCCCTGATCTCAATCCCCTCCCTCCCCATCACTTCTTTTTAAAAGAGTATTTAAAGCCTGAATCATGATCTCATACTTAGACCCATCTTGAGACCAGAAAAGAAAGAAAATTAGGGGGTTGTAAAATCAGTCCTGGTTCTGTCAAGCTTACACAATTACAAGGGTGCTCCAGGACCATCTGCAGGAAAGCTGGGCTGTGCACAATTACAAGAGAGATTTCTTGGTCAAATTGACATCTGGACTTTGGCAGGGAGTGTGCCTGATTTTACACAGTGAAGATGTGGAAGGGCCATTGCAATAAACAAGGAGGCTTGCCTGTGGTCGGGTAGGAAATGCCAGGGAGTCAGTAGGTCTAGCTTCTTGGTTTGACTTGGCTGTGTGTAACCTTGGGAAAGTCATTGTGATCAGTTACCTCATTTGTAAAATGAGTCCGGCGGCCTAATTGAACTCTAAGGTCCTCCCAACCCTAAGCTATTAAAGTTATAGGGCATAGTCTAATGTTGCGGTTTTGATGCTGACTTGTCATCCTTCAAGTATTGCTTCAAGTGACAGATCTGGGTTTGTACTGTATAATTTACAATGTTTTTTTTCCCATTTGTGGTCAAGGGAATTTTCTTAAAAAATTTCTTTGTTTGCTTTTTGGAGGGCAATTGGGGTTAAGTGACTTGCTCAAGGTCACACGGCTAGTTTTTGTGTTGTGTCTGAGGCTGGATTTGAACTCAGGTCCTCCTGACTCCAGAGTCGGTGCTCTATTCACTGCACCATCTAGCTACCCCCTTTTTGCCCCAAAAAGCAAAAAAAAAAAATTTAAAAACTGGAATTTGGATAACAGAAAATGGACATTCTATACACACACATGTATGTATGTAAATACACACATACACAAACATAGGCAAATGTATAATATATAATATGAAACTATTGCAGTGACCTCCTAAATGATTTCTTTGCTTCCTGTCTCTAACTTCTCCAATCTATCCTCTATACCAGTGGGGTCAAAATCCAATAGAAATGGGGGCCACCAATCCACAATAAGAATCACCATGGGCAGCGTACTCACTTAGTTTTAAAGTAGAATATTATCTATTTTTATTGTATTTTACTTATTCTATGAAATACTTCCCAATCACATTGTAGTCTGGCTCCTGTGGCATTCCAAAGGGTTGAGGGCATTTGACAGGTCCCACATCACTGCCAAATTCCTCCTTCTATCCATTTGACCATGGTGATCCTTGGCTCAAGATTCTCCCAAGGCTCCCCAATGCCTCTAGGATAATCCGTAAACCCTGTAGCTTGGCCATTTAAAACCCTCCACAGTCTGACTTCTGCCTACCTTTTCAGACTAGTTTCATGTTGCTCTCCTCGTGAATTCCATTACTCGGTCAAACTGGCCTTTTGGGCTTTATCCTGAACACGGGATTCCATTTCTGGGTCTTTGCCAAGTACTAGTTTCTCTTTCCTCACCTGTTCCACCCCACATCCCTTCGAGCCTCAGCTCTGTCTGCATATCCTAAGGGAAGTCTTTCCTGACCCTCTTGCAGTGCTTCTTTCCACTTCAGTTGATCTTGCGCTTACCTTTCTATCATCATGCTGTATATAAGCCCACCACTGAGGGAAGCACGTTTCTGGGAGCTCGCCGTTGTTTTTCATTTCATCTCTGCACCCCTCCTCCAAGACCTAACAGTGTTTTGCACCAGTAGACATTTAATCAATGCTTATTGAGTGAATGAGATGTTTTCTAGGTATCTGTTGTGCCCGCTATCCCTCGCTTCTCCCAGTAGAGTGTAAACTTTTTGAGGCCAAAAATTATTTCCTTTCATTGCCCCCACGTTGTATCCCTAGTGACCAGCACAGTATAAGGAGCATGATAAATGTTTAATAAATGTCCATGGTGGTTGTGTTCTATTTTTTTGAGACACTGCCCTAATTAAACAATAAAAAAAAGCTAACGAAAACAGGTTAATAACTAAACACTCAATTTCACAAAAGAGTTTTTACAATACAAGTATTTCCTGTATTGCCGAAGCTGTTTCCTTTCTTGGGAGGAGGAGTAACATTGTAACTGCTTGGCTAACTAGGCTGTGTAGAGAGTTGATCAGGATAGTTCAGATTTAAGGACCCCCCCCCAATTATTTTAGGTCTGAATTATCCAGAATAACTAAAGACAAGAGTCTAATATATTACATCTCTGTTCACCCCTTCCCTGTTGTGCTATATAGACACGATTTCTGACTCTAAGCTGGAGATTGTATCAGTCCCTTAGACCTCCTGGTGCCATTTAATAAGATTAATAGTTTATTCAGAAAGAGTTTAAGGTACCTTCTGGCTATAATGTGATTTATATTTCCTGAAGCTAAGTTAGGGAGCCTGGGGGCAACTGTCTAGTCTCCTAGAGGTTCAGCTACCTTCTGGTGTTAGGTTTATAAAGTACTGCATCAGAACACAGTGATGTGAATATTTGTGCCCAGAGCCTTCACTGGCATATAGGGACAGGGGCATTCTCTGTGCTAACAACTGCCATAACTTTTGGTGAAGCCGAGTGGAAAATTTTTCTAGGTTGTACCTCTAATTGTGCTAGTAAAGAAGGCTCACAGGTGTCTAGCTTCCTAATTTTGTGGATGAGAAAAGAGAGAGAGAAAGGATTTGAACTCAGGTCCTCTGATTCCAAATTAGTCCTCTTTCCCTATAACTCAGGAGAGACAGACTCACAATAGAGTACTCTTGGAAACCAGCATATTGTTAGTGCTAGACATTGCCTGCAGTCTTCCACCATTAAAGGGAGAAAGAAGAGTAGTTTAACACTGTGGATATGACAGATGGATCTGACATGGGACAGAACCAGCCTCATAAGGAACTTCTGTTTTGTTTTTGTTTTTTTTACAGCAGGCTTTACACCTTTGACAAATTTGCATTTGATCAGAAATAAGGTGGCAGCACCCTTAGTCACCATCTTCTACTGCTTGGGTGTTCTTTAGCCATTCTGACATGCCATTTCATTTGGTGATTTTTGGTGTCCAGATTTCTTGAAGTAGATCCGACATTAGAGTAATACTTAAGAGCAAGATCATGAAATCTTCAAAACCCAATTTACTCTCTGTTTGCTCCTCAAGCTCAGAAAGGATCTCTTTGTACTTGGGTTTGTTTTCTTGTCCCTGTGAGAAGAACAAATTAAAAAGTTCTCAGAGCACTGTTAACACCCCATGTTTGTAGGTGTTCATAGATTTTCCATTTAAAAAAATAATCTACTTGGTTGTAGGATTAGTGCTTAGAAAGCACTCTTACAGACCTGCATTTCTGGGTTCAAGAATAGTTTCTTTCCCCACCCCCACCAAATAAGATTGCCAAGAACTCTGAAATATACTTGCCAAGAGAAAATATATATGCTTTGGAAGACCTTCCACATTCAATTTACTCATAAATCAAATCCAAACACACAGTTCACATAAACAGAAAGATTGACGGTACAAATTTGAATCACATTATTAATGGAGGGCCTCTTCATATCGTATCAGACTACAACTCATGAATAATCTTCCCTGCTAACACTGCAAATATTAAGGTCATTCCACTCAGTATTCTGACTATTTGTGTTCTCATTTATCATCTTTGGCTTAATCACCAAATGCTCACCCACATGCTAATTGTCAAAAATAATCATGATAACGACCGAAGAATATCTCTTGAAAGCCCCCGAGAGAATATGGCTTCCGCACACAGGGTAAAATCATGTTTCCTGATTCCAATTAGAGACCAGGTCGTTGTCATTCTACTTTCACACATTTTCCCTCCTTGTCCCTTTCTCTCTAGTCACATTCTAAATTCCAGCCAAACTGCTCTGCAGGCTGTCCCTTGTACAATTTCCCATCTCGTTGCCTTTGTCCAGACTGTCTCACATATCTAGTATGTGCTCCATTGAAAGAAATGATTATTAATAACTAATAATTTGGGGGAGATTCAGATTTCCTCCTTTTTTAAAATCCTCATTTCAAGACCTGCATCTCTGAAGGTTTAGCTAACATTTTTCTCTATCCAGACCCCACAAAGGCAGGGCAGCAGTTATGCTCTACTCAGGTTTGGGTGGGAATAAATTCTTTGAATAGATTGCCCAAGGCTGGGGGTAACTTAAGAAATAAATGACATAATTCTGGTCCAGCCCCTCATAATAATATTCATTCTCTCATTAATTGTTGATCAGTCAGAATTGATTGCCACCCTTGGAAACACCCAAGGGTGTGGAACACTAATGGACATATAAGCCATGAGCCCTCTGCCGTGGTTGTCTTTGGTCAAAGAAAGGGATGGCCAAATAACCATCTTTTTATTAAGTGCTGGCATTATTAATGAAATGATTAAATGACCCAGACATTATGTCTCTCAAACCTTTTAAAGCACCACACCCTCTTCAGCACCACTACCTTTTAGATTCCCTAATGCCTTTCAAGATTCAGTTCAGGTGATTTCTCTTAAAACTTTTCCTGACCCATCAGTTGTCTATAGTTTCTTCTTGCAATTATGGTTTTATTATGTATATGATTCCTATTTGCTTCTTTGGATTCAGCAGTCTGTATGATCCTGGAGGGCCTGGGATATTTAATTTTCTTAGGTCCAATGCCAAACACAGTTTTTTTTGTACTTAGTCGATGCCTAATAAATCCTTATTGAATGGATGGATGAAATAGACATGAAGTCTTTCTCCTCTAAGACTGTGGTTCCCCACAATAGTGTAGCCCTCTATGACTGAATGGTGACATGGTGGTTCTTTCTATATTGTGTTAAAATATCCTATAGACTTGGTAAACAAAAAACTTTAGCAAAAAAAAAGTACAAACAATGCAGCAAAAAAATTCAATCAGTTTCATTAAAAGCCCAAGTCAGACTGGCTGCCTGACATGATGTAGATGATGTTTGGTTGAGTTTTTGACTGAAGTGACAGGTGTTTGTGCTTTGTTTGGAAATGCTGGGTTTTTCAAGCATTGAGACAATGGGGTGCCCCACTCACCTGTCTGATCAGAGAAGCATATCTTTTACACTTCCCTCAGGACGTATTTTGTGAAGTCCTATAGAAAACTGGTTGAGGGAAAGTGTGTAGTGTGATGGTAATTCCTGCTCTTTATAATTCTACACATTCTCATGTTTTATATTAGAATATGAAGAGGATTATGGGATGGAAGATGGGAGAAGAGGAAGATTTGCTGATCCCAATCCAATTTCACTTTTTTTTTAAAGCAATTGGGGTTAAGTAACTTGCTCAAGGTTACACAACCAGTTATTTTGTGTGGGTGCTAAGTATCTGAGGCTGGAAACAATCCCAGGTCTCCCGACTCTGGGGCTGGCGCTCTTACTCACTGCACCACGTGGTCGCCCCCAATTTCACTTTTACATGAAGATGAGTGATGGTGACTTGGCTTGCATTTTTAGGGATATTTGCTTCTGAGACTTAGTCCATAGATGGTTTCTATTAGTTTACAGTTCCTTCTTTCTTCCTTCTTGCTTGTAAAGGACACTTATTTTCAATCAAATAGGATATAACAACATACCTTAGACATTTTCACCTATACCACCAAGGAGCCCCAGGAAAAAAGGAATCCCCTAGAGTCCACTGAAATAAAGTTTCCTCATTTGAAAGGTAGGTCCAACATAACAGGTGGCATCATTAAATTGGGGACTATGTATATTTTTTTATATGAAATGTGAGTGGTTGAAAACTTTCTTCTCTTTATCCCACACTAAGGACAGACTACCTACAAATCCAAAGGCTCTTAGATTGGAATGGAACCTCAGAAGTCATTGATATATGTATCATCCATATCTTAACAGGAATTTCCCTGACATCACTAACAAGTGGTCATCCAGCCTTTGCATGAAGCTACCTGGTAACCAGGAACTCACTCTTACCCAAAGCAGTTCTACCATTGGACTGCTCTCATAGTCTTCTCTTATACTAAACTTAAGCTTGCCTCTCTGTAATTTACCTGCATTATTTATGGGGTCATAGATTTAGAGATGGAAGGAACTTCAGAAGCCAATTAGTCCAAACCCCTCATTTAGCAGCTGAGAAAAATGAACCCAAGAGAAATGAAGTGATTTGACCAAGGTCATGCAGGTAACAGCTTTGAGCCCATACCCCAGAAAGACAGTGCTCTTCTGTATCTATCATGCTGTCTCGGCTCCTTTTTCTGTCCTTTAGTGCCAAGCAGAATTAATCCATGTCCCACATGACAGCCTGTTGAGTTTTTGAAGACAGCAATCAGGCCTCCCTTGCCTTTGTTTCTCCAGACCAACCATTCCAAGCTCTTCTGCTGATTCTCACATGACATTATTTCCTGCCCTCTTACTATCCTGCTTTCCTCTGGACATGCTCTAATTTAGGGGTTCTTAATTTTTTGTGTCTATACCTCTTCGGCAGTTTGGTGAATCCTACAGCTCCCTCCTCAGAATAACATTTTGAAATATTTGAAGGAAATGCTAAATCTCAGTTAATGAAAATGAACATGTAATTTCCCCCCATGCTATTGCATGGGTTCCCAGTATCAGAACTGCTCTAGTGTGTCACTGTCTTTTCCAAATTGTAGTGCCTAGGAACTGAAACAAAACTGGATATGTGGTCTGTCCAGGATGGAGGACAATTGCACTATCACTTTCTTTATTCAGAAAGCACCGTCTACATGAAGCCCTTCCTATCCCACCAACTACTTTTATCCTCACTAAATTACTTTGTGTTTATTATGCATGGTGTGTGTGTGTGTGTGTGTGTGTGTGTGTTTGCAGGTGCACCCACGTGTGTGCACATCTTGATAGAATGTAAGTTCCTGAAGAGCAGGGTCTATTTCTTTGTACCCACTGACTACTTGGTATATATTTGCTATGTACTTAATTATATGTATTCTCTCTCACTCATTAGAATGTGAACTTCATAGCCAGCATGGGATTTTGTTCTGCTTGACGATGCATAGTTGTTATAAGGGTCTTGTTTTGGGGGGAATTGAGAGGGAGAGAAAATATGTGATTTTTAATTGAAATAATAATAAAATTAAAAAAATGATCTCCTCCAGGGAAGGGAAAATGTTTTTGCCTTTTTTTGTACCCACAAGTTAGCACAGTTGCCTATCATGCAGTAAGAACTTTATAAATGCTTGTTGATTGATTGACTGATTAGGAGCTTAATGAATAATCAATTGATTATTCTGCATGCTGTTTGCTGCTTAATGCAGCCTAAGGTCACCATAACTTATCTGGTCATCATATCACATGATTGATGTATATTGAGGTTGTAATCCCCTAAAATGCCCAATCTTTTCTCACCATGACTTGCTGTCTATCTATCCTGCCTTCATCCTGAACGTGTGCGGCTGATTTTTTTGAATCCAAGGCTAGGACTTTTAAATTATTCTAATTCAATTCCATCTCTCTGGTTTCCACTAATAATGCTAACCTTAATTTTAAATAGTTCCTGTTTCAATTTCTTGACCATCCCAATCTGTAATCTTGGATCTCTAAAGATGGTGATGAATACTAATGAGGCAACATATTCAACGCCTTCTATTATATTATCTTGTTTTAATAAGTCCCTAAGGATTTGACAGAGTATCACATAAATGGCTCGCTGTGACTCACTGGAAAGAGACACCCACTGGACCCAGAATTAAGCAAAAATTTTAAAGGGCAAATATTAAAAGACACATCCTCTAAGGAAAACCACCCAAAGATAACACTTTCTGTTTACTGGTGGAAAATTTACCCGAAAGTAGTTATTCTTTTTGCTATCTTACTATATGCAGGGCTTCTGTGAGGCAAAAGGAAAGCAAATCTTGATTTAAGATAGGGAATGACCCTCTAGCAAAGCTCAGACACTGCTTGTGCACTTTAATCTCCTTACCTGGATGAAATTCATAAACTGGGTCTTCAGTAAGTTTTTGGCGACAGATTTACTGAGTTTACCATCTGGGTCAGAAGAGTTATTATAAATCAGAGCTGCAGTAGCAAAGGCTTTCTCCAAGTCTGAGCCTTTCCCCAGAGCTATAAAAGAGATTACATGCAAAGCTATGTTACATGATGGAAAATGAGATCTAGAGACATAAGATCTATCCTTTCTTTTTTTTTTTGCTTTGCTTGCTTCTTTAATTTTTTTCCACAATTACATGTAATTTTTTAAGTTCTTTAAAAAAAATTTGAGTTCCAAATTCTCTGCCTACATTCTTCTCCCCTCCTTGAGAAGGCAAGAAATTTGACATAGATTATACTTGTGCTGTCAAGCAAAACACATTTCCATACTAGCCATGTTGCATAAGGAAACACAGACCAAAAAAAATCCCAAGAAAAATAAAGAAAAAATTTAAAATGTACTCTCTGATCCACATCCAGACTCCCTCAGTTCTTTCAAAGCTAAGTCATTCATAGTTAATCATCATATAATATTGTTATAGTGTAAAATGTTCTCCTAGTTCTGCTCATTTCACTTTATGTCAGTTCATACAAGTCTTTCCCGTTTTTTTACTGAAATCATCTTACTTGTTATTTCTTGTAGCACAATAGTATTTCATTACAATAGTATACCACAACTTGGTCAGCCATTCCCCAATTGATAAGTGAATTTCTAATTATTTGCCCCACAAAAAGAACTGCTACAAACATTGCTATACATATAGGTCCTTTTCCTTTTCCTTAGATCTCTTTGGGATACAGATTTAGTAGCGATATTTCTGGGTTAAGGGCTATGCATACTTTTATAGCCCTTTGGGCATAGTTCAAAATTGCTCTTCAAAATGATTGAATCTGTTTACAACTCTACCAAGAATGCATTAGTGTCCCATTTTTTCCTTCTAGCATTTGTAATTTCTTCCTTCGTTACTTCATTCCTTCGTTCCTTCGCTCCTTCGTTCCTCCCTCTCTCTGTCTGTCTCTCTCTCT
>NW_027185761.1:50956830-51053009 GCF_028583685.1 Petaurus breviceps papuanus
TGTCTCTCTCTCTGTCTCTGTCTCTCTCTCTCTCTGTCTCTCTGTCTCTCTCTCTCTCTCTGTCTCTCTCTCTCTCTCTGTCTCTCTCTCTCTCTCTTCCTCTCTCTCGTTATGCTAGCCAGTCCGATAGGTGTGAGGTGGTATGTCAATATTGTTTTAATTTTAATTTCTCTAATTAATAGTGATTTAGAGCATTTTTTCAAATGACTATAGATACTTTTGATTTCTTTTTCTGAAAATTATCTGTTCATATCCTATGACAATTTATTATTTGGGGAATGACTTGTATCCTTAGAAATTTGACTCAATTCTCTATATATTTGAGGTGAGGACTTTGTAAGAAAAACTTACTGTAAATTCCAACCCCCTCCCCCATTTCCCCTGCTTTCTTTCTAATCTGCGTACCATTGGTTTTGTTTGTGCAAAACCTTTTTAATATAATGTAATCAAACTTATCCATCTTGTATGCCATAATGTTCTCTGTCTCTTGTTTGGTCATAAATTCTTCTCTCATCCATAGATATGACAGGTAAAAAATTTCACACTCTCCAAATTTGCCTATATCCAAGTCATATAACCATTTTGAATTTATCATTGTGAGATATTGGTCTATACTGGCTTCTGCCAAGCTGCTTTCCAGTTTTCTAAATAATTTTTGTCAATTAATGAGGTCTCATCCCTAAAACTCGAATCTTTGGATTTATCAAACACTAGGCTATGATGATCACAGTCTACTGTATATTGTGTACTTTAATATATTCCACTGACCCACTGCTCTGTTACTTAGATAGTACCAGATTGTTTTGATAATTACTGCCTCATAATGCAGTTTGAGACCTTGTATGGCTAAGTCACCTTCTTCCACATCCCACCCCCCATTTATTCTCTTGATATTCTTGACCTTTTGCTCTTCCAGATGAATTTTGTTATTATTTTTTCTAGCTCTGTAGAATAATTGTTGGGTAGTTTGATTGGTGTCGTACTAAATAAGTAAATTAATTTAGGTAGTATTGTCATTTTTATTATATTGATTTGGTCTACCCACGAACAATTAATTTTTCTCCAGTTGCTTAGATTTGACTTTATCTGTGTGAAAAGTATTTTGTAAACAGTGTTTATATAGTTCTTGGGTTTGTCTTAGCAGGTAGACTCCTGAGTATTTTATATTGTCTGCAATTATTTTAAATGGGACTTCTCATTTTGTCTCTTACTGTTGGATTTTGTTGGTAATATATAGAAGTGCTAGTGATTTATGTGGATTTAGTTTATACCCTGCAACTTTGCTGAAGTTGTTAATTATTTCATCTAGGTTTTAGTTGATTCTCTAAGTATACCCCATATTATATACAAAGAGTGATAGTTTTGCTTCCTCGTTGACTGTTCTAATTCCTCCAATTTCTTTTTCTTCTCTTACTGTTATAGTTAGCATTTTTAGCACAATATTGAATAATAGTGGTGATAATGGGCATCCTTGCTTCACCCCTATCTTATTGGGAAAACTTCTAGCTTATCCCTGTTTCAGATAATGCTTGCTGATGGTTTTAAATGGATTCTACTTATCATTTTAAGGAAGGTTCCATTTATTCCTATATTTCCTAATTTTATTTAAATAGGAATAAGTGTTATATTTTGTCAAGTTTTTTAACCTCTATTTATTGAGATAATCATATTATTTTTGTTGTTTTTGTTATTGACATGGTCAATTATGCTGATAGCTTTACTAATATTGAGCCAGCCTTGCATTCCTTGTATAAATCACATCTGCTCATAAGGAAGGATCTCTGTGATATATTGCTGCTATCTCTTTGCTATTACTTTATATACAATTTTTGCATTAATATTCATTAGGGAAATTGGTCCATAGCTTTATCCCCCCCCCCCCTCTGTTTTTGTTCTTCCTGGTTTAGGTATCAGCACAATATTTGTGTTTAAAAAAAGGAATTTGGTAAAACTCCTTCTTTGCCTATTTCCCCAAATAGTTAATATAGTATTGTAATTATATAATAACATATAAAGTATATATGCATATAACATATATTACATATATATATATAAAGTTAATATAGTATTGAAATTAATTGCTCTTTAAATACTTGGTAGAATTAACTTCTGAATCCATCTGGTTCTAATGAGTTTTTTTCAAGGAGCTCACTGATGGCTTGTTTGATTTGTTTTTCTTAGATAGTGTTCTTTAAGTATTTTATTTCCTCTTCCATTGTTTTGGACAATGTATATGCATTCTTTTAACTATTCCTTTCATGTAGGTTGTTAGATTTATTGGCATGTAATTGGTCAAAATAACTCCTAATAATTGCTTAAATTTCCTCTTTATTGGTGGTGAATTAATTATTTTTATTTTTGATACTGGCAATTTAGTTTTCCTCTTTTCTTTTTTAATAAAATTAACCAAGGGATTCTTAAAAAATTTTTTCATAAAATCTGCTTCTAGTTTTATTTATTTGTTCAATGATTTTCTCGCTTTCATTTTATTAATATCTCCTTTGATATTCAGGATTTCCAATTTAGTGTTTAGCTGGAGATTTTAATTTTTCCTTTTCTAGGTTTTTTAGTTGTATGCCCAATTCACTGATCTGCTCTTTCTCTTCAGAAATATAAAATTTCCCCTGAGTACTGCTTTGGCTGCATCCCATAAATTTTGGTACATTGTCTCGTTGTCATTTTCTTTGGTGAAATTATTGACTGTTTCTGATTTGTTCTTTAACCTACTCATTTTTTTTAGGATTAGATCATTTGTTTTCCAATTAATTTTAAATCTATATTTCAATAGCCTTTACTGAACATATTTTTAAAAATTGTGGTATGGGGTAAAAGGATGCATTTCCCCCCTGCTTTTCTGCCTTTGGTTATGAGGTTTTTATGCTCTAATCTACTGTCAATTTTTGTGAAGGTGCCATGTATAGCTGAGAAAAAGGTATAGACTTTTCTTTTCCTATCCAGCTTTCTGAAGAAGTCTATCACATATAAATTTCTGAAATTCTATTCATTACTTTAACTTTTTTTTTAACTTTTAAACCATTTTTATTTTGTGGTTAGATTTATCTAGTTCTGAGAGGGGAATGTTGAAGTCCCCCACTAGTATAGTTGAACTGCTTCCTTCTATAACTGATTTAACTTTTTCTTTAAGAATTTGAATGTGGCAGAGTCAAGATGGTGGAGTAGAAACAGTACTTCTGTGGGCTCCTGCTTCCACCTCCTCCAATTCATGTACAAGGTGACCCTGAACAAACTTTGGAGCTACAGAACCCACAAAATGACACAGAGAAGCTACCCCCCTGCTGAGGACAGCCCAGCATGCTGGCAGGAAGGGGCCAGCACAGTGCTCTGGGAGCCAAGCCCAGCCCTGCTTGAGCCTGAGGTTTTAGCCTCAGGGAGGCCACAACCAGCCATGGGCTGGAGGGACTTCAGATCACCAGCAGCTGTGGCTGTTTCCAGAATTATCAACCCATAGATGCTAAGGACAAAATGAGAGGTCAGTTCAGTGTGGACTTTGTGAACTGAGAGTTCGGGAGTGCTGTCAGGCCTTTACCTCCTGGAGGGAGAAGTGGCTGAGGCTCTGCGGCCATGCAGCCTCCACCACATGGCTGCTTCAGAGCTCCTTCTCTGAAGATTGTAGGGGGACCAAGCTACCAGTCTGAGGGGTAATCACTCTTGCTTTAACCTGCTTTGATCTGGATTGCTGTCTAAGGTAGAGGTCCTGGGGTGCATGACCAGTTTGCCAGAGTGTGGGGAGGCTTCAGAGCAGGCACCCAACTAATAGCTCCAGCAGCTGAGAAAACCCTAGTGATTGGGACAAAGCTCCCACCTCTGGTAGAGTTCTACTGTGGCAAAAAATGCTCAAAAGTCAAGTAATTGAGTGGTAACATGAGCAAACTAGGGAAGCAAGGCAAGCACAGAAGTCTGACTCTGGATTCCTTTTTTGGGGACAAAAAAGATCAGGGCATGGAACAGGAAGAAGACAGCAAAGTCAGAACTCCTGCACCAGAAGCTTTCAAGAAAAGAATAAGCTACTTACAGGCCATAGAGGAGCTAAAGAAGGATTTTGAAAACCAAATAAGAGAAGTGGAGGAAAAATTGGGAAGAGAAATGAGAATAATGCAAGAAAATTATAAAATTAGAGTCAACAAGCTGACTGAAGAAAATAATACCTTAAAAATAGACTAACTCAAATGGCAAAAGAAGCTCAAAAAGCCAATGAGGAGAAGAATGCCTTAAAAAGCTGAATTTGCCAGATGGAAAAAGAATCTCAAAAGCTCACTGAAGAGAATCATTCCTTCAGAATTAGATTGAAGCAAATGGAAGCTAGTGACTTTATGAGAAACAAGATACTATTAAACAGATCCAAACAAATGAAAAAACAGAAGACAATGTCAAATATCTCATTGAAAAAGCCAATGACCTAGAAAATAGATCCAGGAGAGATAATTTAAAAATTATTGGACTACCTGAAAGCCATGATAAAAAAAGAACCTAGAAATCATCCTCCAAGAAATTCTCAAGAAAAATTGCACTGATGTTTTAGAACCTGAGGGCAAAATAGAGGTTGAAAGAATCCACCAATCACCTCCTGAAAAAGATCCCAAAAAGAAAACTCCTAGGAATATTATAGTCAGATTCTGGAGTTCCAAGATCAAGGAGAAAATATTACAAGAAGCCAGGAAGAAACAATTTGAATACTATGGAAAAACAATAAGGATAACACAGGATCTGGCAGCTTCTACATTGAGGGATCGAAGGGTTTGGAATATGATATTCCAGAGGTCAAAGGAGGTGCGATTAAAACCAGGAATCACCTACCCAGCAAAACTGAGTATTATGTTTCAGGGGAAAATATGGTCATTCAGTGGAATAAAGGACTTTCAAGAATTCTTGATGAAAAAACCAGAGTTGAATAGAAAATTTGACATTCAGATACAAGAAGCAAGAGAAGCATGAGAAGGTAAACAGGGAAAAGAAATCATAAGGAACTTATCAAAGTTGAACTACTTACATTCATACATGGAAAAATGATAATTGTAATTGATGAGACTTTTCTCAGTATGAGAATAGTTGAAGGGAATAGAAATGTATACATACATACATATATATAGGAGGGTATATGGGCATATGAATACATATGTGAATGTGTGCATATATGTATACATGTATACATAGACAGAGGGTACAGGACCAGTTGAACAGGAAGGGATGATACTTAAAAGGTGGAATTAAGCGGCGAGAGAGGAATATAATGAGAGGGGATGGGGAGAGATATGATGGGGTAAAATATCTCATATAGAAGAGGCAAGGGAAAACTGTTACAATGGAGGGGAAGAACTGGAAGGCAAAAGGACAATGAGTCAACCTTATTTTCAATGAATTTGGCTTAGGGAGGGAATGACTCACACACTAAATAGGGTATCTCACCCTACAGGAGATTAGGGGGATGAGAGGGATGATTAGGGGATGATGGAAGGGAGAGTAGGATGGGAGGGGAGGGAAGTTGGAAGCACCCACTTTTGAAAAGGGTCAGGATCAAAATGGAGAATAGAACAAGTGGGGGGTGGAATGGGATGGAGGGAAATATAGTCAGTCTTTCACAATATTTCCACTATGGAAATGTTTTGCATGTACAACCTATATTCAACTGCTTATCTTCCCAGTAAGGGTGGGTGATGAGGGAGGTAGGGAAAGAATATGGAATTCAAAGATTTAAAATCAAATGTTTAATATATATTTATTATTTTTTTTACATGTAACTGGGAAATAAGATATACAGGCACTGGGGCATAGAGATCCATCACGCCCTACTAGAAAGTCAGAGGGGGGATGGGGGAAGACATAGGAGAGAGCAGATTGGGGTAGGGGATATTCAGTGGGATTGCTGTTTTGGGGTCATGGGTAGGGGGAAAATTGGGAGAAAATTTGTAACTCAAAATCTTGTGGAAATGAATGGTGTAAACGAAAAAAAAGATTTGAATGCTATGTCATTTAGTGCATGTATGTTTAGTATTGATATTATTTCATTTTCAATGGTACCTTTTAGCAAAATGTAGTTTCTGTGCTTACCTCTTTTAATTAGGACTATTTTAGTTTTTGCTTTATCTGAGATCATGATTGCTACCCCTGCATTTTTTTTTACTTCAGCTGAAACATAATAGATTCTACTTCAGCCCCTCACTTTTATTCTGTGTGTGTCTCTCTGCTTCAAATGTGTTTCTTGCAAATAAACTATTGTAGGATTGCAGTATTCTTAATCCACTTTCCTATCCACTTCCATTTTATGGATAAGTTTTTCCCATTCCCAGTTATGATTATTAATTAATTGCATATTTCCTTCCATCCTATTTTTTCACTGTTTATCCTTTTCTCTCTCTTTTTTGCCCTATCTGTACTCAAAAGTATATTTTGCTTCTTACCACTACCTCCCTTATTCTACCCCCCGCTTCTATCATCCCTTCCTTTTCTCTTATCCCTTTCTCCTCCTACTTTCCTGCCAGGTAAAATAGATTTCTATACCCAGCTGTGGGTGTAACATTCACTCTTTGAGCCAATTCCAATGAGACTGAATTTCCAGTATTGCCCACTACCCCTTCTATCTTCTTGTCCACTGGACAAATTCTTTCTTTTGCACCTCTTTTATGTGAGGTAAGACCAGTCTGTTCTAAAGGAGCAGGGGAAGAGATGGGGGTGCAATGTAGTAGGGATGTGGTTTCCTGGGAAATAATGTGCAGGACTGGTCCTTCATTCGTCCTTTGTAGCTCACTTGGTGGATATGAGTGGGCACAGCAATGAGAAGTTTTTAATGACTCCTTCCACACAAATTTGCACTCTGTGAATGGCTGATGGGAAAGCAGCACTGTTAATGTAATAATTAATCAATCAATCAGAATTTATTTAGAGCTACTATGTGCCAGGCACTGGACTAGGCACTGTGGACAAAAAGACAAAAAGTGAAACAATTCTTGCTCTCAGGGAGCTAATATTCTTTCATGGAAGATAAGGATATCTGTATCTATATCTATCTATTTATGTATGTAGCTAAAATAAGTATAAAGAGAATAAATACAAATAAATATAAGAAAGGTCAATGAATATTTTAGGATATCAATTCCTCGAGATTAGGGACTACCTTGATTTTCTATTTGTATCCTTAGCATTGAGAACAATTCTTTGTATACAATAGCTCTTAATAAATGTTTTTGATTTCATTCATTCATACAATGTTGTTGGGGGAGGGGAATAAAAATGATAAAAGGCAGAAACATCAGGATTCCAACTTAGGTCCTCCTGCTTTAAATCCTGGGCTCTTATCCCTGCACTGTTTGCTCTTTTTCTCCCTACACTATAATTCTTGTGATGCCATGTATGGCATATTATGATGACAGTGAATGGAACATGTGCCAGGGAGAGACTAGTGGCAGCTGGGCCCTGAAAGCTGCAGCTTTAGCACGCATGGCTTTTGGCTTGGGTCTCATTCCCTTGTGCCATCATGGGCTACCCATGGTCACCTGTGCTAGTGCAGGGTCATGACAATCTGTACATAGTGGGCACTACGGTCGGGTAAACACTAGAGTCAGAGCCAGTCACAATGAATTGCCCAAGCTCAGTGTGTTACTGTGGAGATAGAACTCTGGATTCAGAGGGGCAGAGGAAATGAGTTGAAATCTTAATTGTGCCAATTTCTAGCTGTGTGACCTGGGGCAGGTCACTTAACTTCTCTGACCTCAGGTTGTTCATGTATAAAATGATGTGAGTTTGAACTCAAGGACCTCTATGGTCCTTCTAGTTTGAAATCGGTGGTCCTATACGTGACACTGTACAGACCATATCTCTGAGCCTCAGTTTCCTCATCTGTAAAATGTAAGCCCCTTGCAGCTCTAAATCTATGGTCCTACCTATCTCATTACATCGATGAAGGTGGCCTCTGTGCTCCCATCTCAATCTAAGTCTCAGATCCTAACTACCCATTCCTACAGAAGAGCTCCCAGAGTTAGGCATACTTGGCCTGACTGCCTCCCCTTGACCTTCAGTGGATGGGCGTGTGTATTGAGACCACTGACTGATTACTCCTATGGATGCTGTTTCATGAGCTAGTCTAGACTATTCACCTTTAATCTTTAACTCCCTGGCTTCTTAGCCTCTCTAAATGTTCTGCTACAATCACGATCCTAGTGCTAATGTGTCCTCTTCCCTCCCTTGGCTATGACCAGTACACTTATTTTTGGGGTGATGCCTATGACATAGTGAATGACCTTTCTTTATTCTCAGTCAAAATGCATTGGGCTTGACACACCTGTAAATGCCTTCCAAAGGGAAAGAATCTGATTCTTCATGTGCTTAATTCTTAAACTTTAGTATGTATAGAATGTCTGCAGCCCTGAGTCTGCCTGGCTGAGAGATGAGCTGTGCTTTATAAATAGATCAGCCTTTAAGAAGCAGACACCTTCAGGAAAAAAAAATCACTTCCTTGACATAAACATGCTCTCTAATTGGACTAGCAAGCCTCTTGTTTTGACCTGTTTTTAGGACTGGGAGGCTTGCTTGCCTTCATACCATTTGCAAAGAATAATTAGACATAGTGATCTAAGACCTGAGCATGTTAGAACTTGGTAAGACCTTAGTGATCACAGGTTTGGAACCCCTCATGAGACCTGGAGAGACTCAATGATATAAGACCATGAACTTCTAGCGAGGAAAGACCTGAAAGATCATCTTGTTCAGTCTTCTCCTTCTGCAAATAAGAACTCTGAGCCCTTCAGAGATCGAGTGGTTTGTTGAAGGCCATCAGATCATGGATTTAGAGCCAAAGGGGCCCTAGAGACTTAGCTCCATCATTGAGTTCTATAGAGGAAGAATTTGAGCCCTGGAGAAACTGAGGCTTGGGTTCTTCTCAGATGGTATAGAGCATAACTCATGCATGCCTGACTATCACAGGTTAATCAGTCAATCAACCAGTACTTAATAAACATCTACTATGCACCAAGCACTGTGCTGTGCTAAGCACTGTGGACACAAAGAAAGGCAGCAGACAGTCCCTGCCCTCAAGGAGTTCCCAGTCTAATGGAGGAGATGACAAGCAAACAGTTTCATACAAACAAGATGAAGTTGATTTATCCACAAGAGGGAAGGCACTGGCATTAAGGAGGATGAGGGCAGATATCCCATTGAAGCGAGGTGGCTATTGTCTGTGTCTTCCCTTATGTTCACCGCAGCAGGGCTATTCAGCATGTTGGGGAGCTTCTTTCATTTCTTTGGACATTTCAAAGATACCAATGGAGCACACAGTCTGTCTACTGATCATGAGACTTCCAGTCAAGAAATTGGCAAGTCTTTAATAAGCACCTACTATGTGGCAGGGACATTGCTAGGGGCTGGGCATACAAGACCAAGGAACAAAATTCTTGAGAAGCTTACATTCAATTGAGGAAGACACCATGTACAAGATTGTATAGAGTTTGGATACAATAAATGTGAGATGGTTTATGGAGGAAGGGAAGTAGGAAACGGGGGGATCAGCTTGAGTTTGAGTTCATCTTGAATACAGTAAGGCATGAGAGAAAGGGAAGGGAAAAGGGATAAATATTTACATAGCAACTACTGTATGACAAGCATTGTGCTAAGTGCTTTACAAATATTATCTCATTTGATCTTCAGAGTAACCCTGTAAGGAAGGATACTGTTATTATCCTCATTTTACAGGTGAGGAAACTGAGGCAAATAGTGGCTGAGTGACTTATGTAGGGTCATATAGCTAGTAAGTTTCTGAAGCTTAAACTATGGGTTGTGATCCCATATGGGGTCATGAAAAATTTGGCAACACTAAAAAGTTTTTAGGATCAAAAAGTAATTAAAAATCAAACAGGTAATGACTACAAGGTGTTTCTGGCAGCACTTGCCCATATTGCATCTGGTAACTTCACTGTATCCTTGGTTCTGAACACAAAGTATACACACTTTACGCTGTACATGCCCTCAGGCCAGGCAATACTGTCAAACTCTGACAAAGCTTAAAAAGGGGTCTTGAGTGGAAAAAACTTAAGAAACCCTGTTCTGTATGAATTCAGGTTTTCCTGGCTCTAGGCACTGTACCACCTAGATGCCTTCAGAGGTGAGAAGAGAGAATATTTTGAGAATGAGCAATGGCCAGTACAAAAGCTTGAAGATGAGAGATGGACTGCCCTATACGATGACCAGAAAGAAGTAAGTTTGGTTGAATTGTAGAGACTTGTTTGAGGTTTCAGAGCTAGTAAATGGGAGTGTGAAAAGTCAAACCCAGAAATTTTGGTTAATGGTCTGGTGCTTTCCCAATATACCAACTATTCAGCCACATATGGAATTTTTGACTTCTTTAGATGAGGGAGAAATAATCACTAGAAAGTTGGACAGTGTGCTTGGACTCTGTCCGTGCGATGGATTTACAGAAAGTCAATTGTTTTGGAAGATTCATATTTGTCTCTAAATAATGGTTGGAAAAGCTTTACTGTGGTTCAGTTGTGCCCTACTCTTTGTGAGTTTGCATGGGGTTTAATTAGCAAAGGTACTGGAGTGGTTTGCCATTTCCTTTTCCAGTGGATTAAAGCAGACAGAAGTTAAGGGACTTGCCCAGGGTCATACAGCTAGTGATTGAGGTTAGATTTGAACTCAGGTCTTCCTGACTCTAGGCCATGTTTTCTATCCACTAAGTCATCTAGTAACTTCAACTGGAAAACCTAGTGGTATACATACATGGGAACATGAAAGCGTGATTTGTCCAACCTACTGAGGATATTTGAATCAGACTGTGTTCCAAGGATGGGGAGCTTCTGATCTGAGCATGCCTGCCTTCCAAAGTCCTGAGTCAGAACTTCCTGAATGGCTTAGTTTGATGCTCTCTGAATTTGAATCATGACTTCAGTAAACTCAACAGATCTCCTCCTAGCTCACGACTAGCTAAATTCCCTCTTGTTGCAAACAGAATAAACAAGGGTACTTGTAGCAGCAAGCACCCCAAGTGTCCCCAGGGTTTGCCGCTCGCACAGGTTTTTGGATCTGCTTTGTTAAAGGAAAGCAACTCAAAATGGGTTAACAAGCTTACTTTCATCAGTCAAATATGTATCATTTACCTAGTTCAGGGGAAAGAGGTCAACACCCTGAACTTCAGAGTATACAGACAGAATTATCAAGACAGAAACAGATCAAGTAGACAGATTTCCAAACTGTCCAACCATTACATCCATACCAAACAACATCTGGGTTTCAAAGTCAGGGGCGCTGGACAAGAGCTTCCCAGAGTTTCATCTGATCAAACCACAGAACATTTCTCAAAGTGAGTCCCCAAACAAAGCTACACATCAGGGCTGATATAGCCTTCTCCTGGCTCAGAGAATGTAGCAACCTTATTGACCCACCGGCCAATCAAAAAGTATCTACTGAAAAACAAGCCTCCCACCCCAGGCTCCAGGTGCACTTTAGCCTAGGGGCAGGGAAGATCTTTTCCCATAATCCTTACAGTACTGTGAACTGAGCCAAAGCAAGAATCACATTGTTGGGGTTCAGGTGGCGCTTGACATTTTGTGGAAATGATTGGTTGCTTCTCTAGAGGGGTTATCAGAGTAGGTTGCAATGGGGATGCATTGCTCAGACATACCATTGGTCTTGAGGGTCAATATAGTGTAGTGGGCAGAATGCTGAACTTTTAATCAAGAAAACCTATGTTATTTGACACTTGACACTAACTACCTGTGTGACCCTGGGCAAGTCACTCAACCTTTGTAGGACCCATATGTGAAATGGGAATATAGGAATAATAATAGTAACAGACTTAGAGGACTATTGAGACGCTCAAATGAAAGTATTTTGCAAACCTTAGGGTCCCATTTATCAACTACTAACATTAAGAGGTTGGACAAAGGGACCTCGCTTTTCAGCAGCTTGAGGCCAAGGACTGTTTTTTCTTCTCTTTGTAACCCTAGATCATAGCCCAGCATCTGTCACGGACAACATTTAGTTAATCCCTATTGATGATTGATTTCATGATTCTATGTATACTTATCAAGGATGACATAGGCTGTGTAAACCTAATTGGGCAATGCAACTTATTGTCAAGTGATTTCTATGGGTTTGTTTTGGTCCGTCATGGGCTTGTCAACGTTTAAATTCTTCCATATCTTTTTTTCCCATTGATCTTGGTCTTCCACTCTGAAAGTGAACAAAAGAAAGGAGAGAAATCTATAGCCTATAGAAGGATGAGGGAGACAGAGAATTGGCTCAGTCAGTCGTAGGCTCTCAGTCATGATTTCCATTCCACGCCATCCATTCTATGAGACAATATTTTTTAAAAGCTCTTAGCACAGTGCCTGCTACATAGTGGGTGCTATGTAAATGCTCACTTCTCTCCCTATCCATTCTATTCCATTCTAGTCTCTAAGTGCTAGGCTCCATGTTGGGGGTATGGGATATAAAGATAGAAATACAACAATCTGCCCGCAGGGAGTTTATACTCTCCTGGAGAGAGGGTGGTGATGAAACATGTCCATAGAAATTCCTCTGTTTTAAATTTTCAGATGATTCAAAGAGGTACATTCGGTTTGTTCTAGGCTTCCCTGGCATAAGGTGCCGGATTCCCAGTGCCATCTATTGGGGATGCAGGAAGCTGGAGACCCAGAGCAGCTGTCGTGACACACTCAGGTGCCCCACTCCTCTTCTTGGTTGCCAGAGACTTGGGCTTGGGGAGATCAGCTCGAAAGCAGATGAAACAATTTCCTTCCTTTGGCTCCAATTGTCCACCCCCTTATGACTCAGCCCCTTATGGGCTTATTGGTGAGGGGAACTCTGACAGAAATTTTATGTAAAAGGTTAGATGCTGATTCATGTATCAAAGCACCTAGTATGTAGGGTGTGAGAGGTAACAGCACATAGCGCATAGTTGGCTGAACTTGGAATAGGGAATACCTGGGTCCAGCTCCTGGTAAGCCACTTGACCCCTCAGTGCCCCATCAGATCTGAAAATCTGCAAATGACAGAGGAAATTCTGATCTTCAGGGGTGAATGGAGATTCCACACTGAAAGCTTTCTTTAACCAGTAAAATCATAGATATGGGCCAAAAAAAAAGGCACAGTGCTTGGCATATAGTAGGCACCTAATAAATGCTTATTGATTTTCTGATTCATTGCAACATGTGATAGATACAAACATGGAAAAAAACAGAATCCTGAGCTTATGTGATGGGACCGTTGCACATGTAGCTATGAGATGGGAATTGGACCTGTGATTCTGTTGCTACAGGATACTCCCAGGTGAGGAAATTCCTTCTATAAATGCAGGTTATCACTCTCTCCACCACTTCTAGTCTTAGAGAGTTGCTGAGAGCTTGAGGAAATGGAGTGACTTGCCCAGGGTCACACAACCAATGTGTGTTAGAAGTGGGACTTGACCCCAACATCAGAAAGGAAGGAAATAAGCATTAAGTACCTACTATGTTCCAGGCACTGCTCTAAGTGCTTTACAGATATTATCCATTTGGTTGTGGCAACATCCCTGGGAGGCAGGTTTTACTATCATCCCCATCTTACAGCTGAGAAGACTGAGGCACACAGGTCAAATGACTGGCCCAGAATGGTCCCACTCCAGCATGTTATTCACAATGCCTCAGGTTATAAAGTGCCCAGGAAGGTCATACAAAATGACTTGAGGAGCTATTCACAGGGAGTGGTAAGTCGCTTCTGTTTTGAGGAATCAAGAGAGACTGCAGGGAAACGTCCTGGATGAAAGGAAGAAGGACAGTGGACAGAGGCCGGGCAATGCGTATGCTGTTCCCGATACGAGGCAGCAGGCAAAAAGCTTTGGAGGAACAACTGCTCACCCTTAAAAATAAAGTCCCAGGGCGGTTAGGTGGCACAGTGAACAGAGCACCGGCCCTGGAGTCAGGCGGACCTGAGTTCAAATCTGGCCTCAGACACTTAACAATTACTGACCGTGTGACCTTGGGCAAGTCACTCACTCCCAATTGCCCTGCTTTCCCCCCTCCCCCCCCCAAATAAAGTCCTGACACAAACAGCAGCTAGCACTTTATTTTCTCACGGTTCGGAATCTCAAGATGATGGTTAGATTTTTGGGAGGAGAAAGTTTGAGGCAAGTAGTATAAATAATATAGTATAAAGAACATTAGCTCAGGTGTCATGAGACTTGAGTTCAAATGCTGCCTCTGGGCAAGTCATCCAACCTCCCTGAGCCTCAGTTTCCTTTTTTGTAATAGAAGGGGGCTGCACTACATGGCCACAGATGTCCCTTCCAGCTCTGTTTGAAAGCTTAAAAGAAAACCTTAAAAGAAATCTAACTCTTGCTGATCTGATAGAACATGAAGAAAGACAACACTCAGTCAATTTTTTTTTTTTGCTTTTTGGAGGGGAGAAGGCAGGACAATTGGGGTTAAGTGACTTGCCCAAGGTCATACAGCTAGTTTTTTTGTGTTGTGTCTAAGGTCAGATTTGAACTCAGTTCCTCCTGACTCCAGGGCCAGTGCTCTATTCACTGCACCACCTAGCTGTTCCCCCACACTCAATCAATTCTTGCTAACGCATAATGACCCATTAGAAGAGCTTATGTACCTTTTCCTTATACAGATATGTCAGGGGCAGTGATAACCCCTTTATGGAAATTTTACCTGTAAGACTGGATTCCAATCAAACATAAGTGATTTGAGAGTTCCCTGCTCCATTTAGTGGAGATTTGAATTGCTTGTAAGGAATCATGGGATTATATAATGTTAGAGCTGAAAGGGGTCTTTGCATTTGATCTGAGGAAACTGAGGCCCAGAGAAACCCAGTGAGAATAGGTGGGCACGTGCTGAGACCTCACTGCTCATTACTGGCAGAAGCAGGACTAGATCCTAGGGCTCTGGCTTCCCATTCCAGAGCTGGTCTCTCTGGATTTGCTCAGGATTGCACATGTAGCATTCTTGTCAACATTGGCCCCAAGTGCTGGGTGCTCCAAAGAGGCACCCATGTGTATTACTCTAATTTCTGGTATGGCATCATACTCTTTCAAGTCAGAGAGAATGTTTTATTAATCACACTTGTTTTCATCTCTCTGTGTCTTACCTTTCACAGAAGACAGTTGTTTAGATATCGGAATGCTGTCAATGAAAATGAAAGCCACATTAAGATTCAGAAAGATTTAATTGGGGGATTGCCATGAAAAGAAACCAACAAAATAACTCCAAACAAACCCATCAACAAATCTCTACCTTCTTTCTTGTAAACTATTCTATGACAATGGTCAATTTAATTTTTCTTTTGCAAAAAACCACAATGCAAATCAGAAACAGCTCCCATTCTTGAAGTCTCTGTTAAAGACAGTCTCCAAAAGGAGAGAAGAGGGAATTATTCCTTCTTCTCCCACTGTGGAATCAATGGACATATTTTACACATTTGAATAGTCTGAAATAATTTCCCCTTGCCATGGGTCAGCTGAGATGGCTTGTTTATCTTACAGTAGATTTTATCTGGAAAATCATTAACAAAATTCTTCAACCACAAATATTTCCCAAGAGGTGAGTTACATTAACTTGGGTTAATCAGATCATTCTCAGTTAATGGAGAGAGAAGTTTTTTTTTTTAATTCTTTTTTGAGGTCAAAGTTGCCAGATGGTCCTTGTGCACTTTCAATTCAATTTAAAGGTGGATTACTCTGGTTAAAAGGCTCCAGGCTTGCAACCCACAAGCTTGGAGGCCTTTGACATTATTAACTCTTGGTATTGGAGTAGCAGGTCAGAATGAAAATGGAAGTCAAGCAGGACCACTGACCTTTTCAGCATTGTTGGAGGCAGGGAGGTTGCTGTAGAGGATGCCAAAGGATGGGCTTCCCCTCCGGAGCAGGGCTTTTGATCCTTCGTGCTCACAGTGCAGCCACACATTCTCTAGTCTCTTGTTGTCCCTGATCATTCCTAGGCAACAGCGACTAAGGGAAGCTGACACAAGGGTGAGTGCTGTGTGTACCGTGGAAGAAGAGAGGGCTGTGTAATGAACATGCAGTCCCTGAGAAGGCAACTTGCAAGCAGTCTAAATAAACTCACAACCCACCAACCTGCACAGTGGATTGGGGGCAGTGTGGGAGACAAGTACAACAATAAAGCCTGCCTGAGAATATCTTTGCACATTATAAATGCATAACTACACATACATTCAAAATGAATGCAAGGTAGTTTTGGGGGGAGCCAATGCTAGCTGCTGAGGAGACAAGGAAGGGGTAAGAAGATAACGAAGGATTTAAGACCTACACAGATGGAGAGAGTGCCCATCTCAGGCTTAATCCATTTTCCTCCTCCTTCCACACTCTACGGTCCAGCCAAACTAGCCTTCTTTCTCTTCTCCCACCCCCATGCCTTTGTCCACACTGCCTCTTATGCCTCGAGTGCCTTTTGGCTTTGACTCTCAAGACCCCTAGCTTCCTCCAAAGCTCTTTCTGAGCCACTTCCTATGGTGACCTTTCTCTTTCTCCTCTCCCCTGGCCCCCTCATTAGCACAATCTTTCTGTCTCTGTATCTTTGTCCATCTTCTGTCTTTTTCTGTCTTGTCTTTGTCTCTCTCATCTCTATCTTTTTCTGTCTCTGCCTCCCTCTTGAAATCATTCTATATTACTTTGTATTTTCTTAGTTGTAAAGAATTTGCTTGCCTCTTTTCTGCCCCATGCTGGTGTCACTTGCACTCAGCAGGGGCTTAATAAGTGTTTGCTGAACTGTTCAGTTAAGTAGCAAGTCTCCCCTGTAAGCAACGGGGAATAGTGGAGATGGTACGGCCGGGCACCGTGGCTTAAGAAGGACAGAGAGTACGTGGAGTGTTCCAAGGAGGGCAATCAGCACAGGTTAGGGCACGGAGTCCAAGCCATATGAGGAAATGGGATCATTTAGCCCAGAGAACAGTGGACTAGGGGGAGGGGAAGAAGGAGTGAGTGCACGATGGCTGTCTGTCTTCAAGAACCTGAACACTGTTATAATAATAAAGGAATCAGACTGACTTCTTTTGGCTCCAGAGAACGGAGCTAGAAGTAGTGGAGGGAAATTGAGTAAAGGTGGATTTAGGTTTGACGTCAGGGAAGGGAAAGCGCACGGGCATTTATATTTTGCTTACTACACTCCAGGCACTAGGTTAAGTGCCATTACAAACATTATATCATTTGATCCCCACAACAGCCCCGAGGTAGGCATTATTATTCCCATTTTACAGATGAGGAAACTGTAGCAATCTAAGGTGAAGTGGCTTGCCCAGGGTCCCAAAGCTGGTAAGTGTCTGAGGCTGAATTTGAATTCAAGTCCTTCTGACTCTAGACCCAGCTTCCATTGCTTGTTATGCCACTAGCTGCCTCCTGATGGCAGAGCTGTCCCCAGATGGGCCAGGCTGCCTCCAGGGGTGGTGGGTTTCACTCCTTCCTTCCTTCTCCAGTGGAGACTGGATGACCACCTATTGAATACAGTATAATGGGGATTCCTTTAGGGTGTGGATTGGACAAGGCAGCCTCCGAGATCTCTAACTCTGAAACTGTCATTCAATGAGTCGAGAAGAATTGGGTTGAAACCTTCCCTCCGATACTTGTTAGCAGTGTTAACCCTGGCAAAATTATCCAGTCCCTTTGAGTTTCAGTTTCCACAACTGCAAAATCAGCAACATAGTAGTATCTACATTGTAGGGTTGCTGTGAAGATCAGTTAAGATCGTACATGTGCATTGTCTCTGGAGTTAGAGACCGAAATCTGGCCCATGGCACTTACCACCCATGTGACCTTGGCCTTGGGCTCCTCACCTGTAAAAGGAGGCAGTTGGGCTAAATGGTTTCCAAGGTTCCTTATCACTCCAGATCTATGATCCCATCCACCGTATCAACCTTTGTAAACCTTTAAATGTTGCATAAATGTGAGCTAATGAACTTCTGGTTGGCAGAATTCATCACAGGTACAATGTGGGTGTTTTTACCCTGAATGAGTCCCCTATTTTCTGGCCCTTGGAGTGAGAATAGGTGGGCCCGTGGTGATAATAACTCCCATTTCCATAGCAGTGTGTCATTCCAACATGCTTTACATACATTATCACATGCACTGGGTAGGTGGTGAGGAAGCTCTGTACAGATGCCCAGGATGTCCTCCAGTTCCATTCTACTGGCCAGTTCCTCCTACACTTGGGCAGGGAAATAGATTCGTTTTGCCTCTTGGGAAGCAGACTTAGCAATATTGCATTTACAGATTTTATGCAAGAGTTCTACATCATTTTTTAATGAGCCAGCTGTTTTGAATTTGTTGTTCTGAAGCCATTGGGCATTATGACCAATGGAAGGGGATTGAGGGACTAGAGTTCACTCCCCAGGTCCGATCTTCGGTTAAAGGACATGGATCCCCAACCTAGCCAGACTGTGACTCTGTGGCCCATGAGATATGAAGTAAATAGGCACTCTTGTAATTTTCATTTTACAGATGGGGAAACTGAAGTTCAGGGAAGTGAATTGACTTTTATATGGTCATCAAGCTATTAAGTGTCAGAGGTAAGATTTGATACCTGTTTTCTGTCTCCAGGTCCAGTGTCTTATCTGCTAAGCCAGTCATCTCTGGATGATTACTGAAAATAACAATGTCTAGATTCTTGTTTAATTTACTATGTTAATTGATAGGATAATAAGCATTAATTATATATATATGCTGGTCTGTATGCCTGCAATTACACATACTTTATTCATAAGTGAGGCCTCCCCTTCCCCCCAAAGGTACTTTTTATTGTCCAAAGGTGCTAAAAAGCCCTAAAACAAAGTTCAGAAACATCTGAGTAACTCTCAAATGGAAAAGTAAGAGCTCCTTTCCCCCTTATTTTTTGAGATAATTAAAATCTAAGAAGAGTAAAAGTGGTTAAGTATCCTTGTTCATCAGCTTTAAGAAACTGAACTAACCCAAGATCAGGAGGGCATGTCAGTACCCCAGGTCACCAGTCACTGGTCTCTTTGTATGCCATGGGCCATAGAGTCACAGTCAAAATGTGGCTCGTGGTGGATGAAAAAGCTACCTTGCTTCTATTAAAGTGGTAGCTAATTCGGAAGAAAGAGCATTCATTTTTGGAAAAAAAGATTAAATATAGTTGTTAGTATAGATTACAACATTAAAGTATGTTGTAAAGTTAGTATGGATTAAATTATATACTATATTATTATATAATGCAGATTAAATAATAATATATTAAAGTTAGTATGAATTACAATAAAGATTAATTATAGCTGTTAGTATGGAACTTTTCAGTTTCTAAGGGGAGTTATATCTAGAATTATATCAAGAACTCATTTCATTCAGTCAGTCCCCTAATAAGCCTTAAGAGCTGAGGGTTTTATGTTATCTGCTCTTTGAACCTCTCCAGCATTTGCTTTTTTTTCCTGTTGTTTCCATCTACATTGTTGTGGTAACTGTCTGTACTATTCTCTTGGTTTTACTTGCTTCACACTGTATCATTTCATATAAGTCTTCCTATGCTTCTCTGGATCCTTCACAGTCATTTTTTAATGACCGTTATTGCTCATCCTTCATTTTTGAAGAGGATCAATGACATCATGGGGTTATGTATTGACTTGTGTGTGAATTAGATTTAAGTGAGGTGGAGTTCTATGAAGCTGTCAACCTTACTCTCTCTTCCAGAATCATCGAAGTCTAGTGGAAAGACAAAAATCAAGGTGTCTGGCAATAGCTTGGGACTCAGTGGATACATTTGACATTTTTGATGTCTAACCAAGCTCTAAGTGCTTCACAGCAGCTGCTTTGGGCTGCCTTCATGGTCATTGGAACAAATTGTTCTCAGCCCATTTCACTGGGGGAAGTTTTTACAAGCTTGGGATAGACACACCCTAACCTCATCAGTAGGTTTAAGGCCCATTGGCTACTATCCGCCTGGTTTCGTCCATCTGCTGAGATGATTTTACTGGGGCATGCCTGCTGTACATGCCACAACTTTTTGGAGTCACAAGTGAGAGCTTGATGGTAGATGGATGCCAAAGATGGTGGACCAGTCCTGAAAAGGGCCCACCAACTCCTCACATCAGAGGTGCTAATAACTATGTTTTAGAAGTTGTGATTTAACTCATAATAATACATAGTTCATATAAAAATAATATTTCAAAGTTTGCAAAAATGTTTTAATACATTTATTTGACTTTCATAACAACTCTGTGAAGCAGACCTGTGATAGATGGGGGAAATGAGGGTCAGTAGATTAGAGGCTTGCTTAATTTTCCAATGCTATTAGGTGGCAGAACTAAGGCTCACACCCAAGTTTTTGTTTCTTTCTATGTACAGACAGACGATTTATGGTAGCTCTAAGCTTGCATAGTAGGATAATTATCAAATGTGAAGTTTGGAAGGGCCTTTAGAGAACAAAATCCATAGAAAAAGAAATTGAGAGTCAGAAACTGACTTATTCAAGGTCACACAGGGATCGAGTAGCAGAGCTGAGATTAGAAAACAGGTCTACAGAATCTTCCTCAACCACTGCTTTCCCAACAATAACAGACTAGATTGGCAGCACTGTACCATACTTTAAGGCAGGTTTTCCATGGGGCATGAATTGTGTCTATGGGCTCATCATTTTTTAAAAAATCATAGGTTTAAAATTCAAAATGAGTGAAAATGTGTTTTCTACATTGAATGTTTGAAATTGGACAAAAATAAACCACAGAGTCGTAAATAGAAATAGCCAGCCTTGAGACGAAGAAAGACATAAATACTGCAGTGGATTCTGTCTTGAGGAATTCTAATTTCCATAACGTATGTTTTGTTCTGAGATTTTTGCCTAGGAAAACTTCAAAGTAGCAAAGTCCATTACATTGCCTAGTACCTGTCACCATGATTAATTGTTACATGGCACACTAGTTCAAGAAAAGCCCACCAACTCATTTTAAAATTGGCTGATTCCTGTCTATTACTTCAAGAGGCATAGACTATATAAAAATGATACCCAAATGAGGGTTTCTTAATAGTATGCTCATTACCATCCATCACTATCCCTCACATTGGATCTGTCAGTATTCCCATTCCTTCATATACCTCAGAATTTGCCCTTTTTGGTTGCACAATCTTCCTTATTACATTTTATGTCAAGATGAGGTGAGATATTGTCCTTGAATGGGAAGGTTTCAAATTTCCCTACTTTTTTCAAGTACACCACTATCCTTCCAGTCACCCAACTTTGTAACCTTGGTTTCCTTCTTGACTCATTCTCCTTCACTCTACATATCATATCAATTGTCAAGACTTGTTCATTCTATCTCCACAATCAATATCTTTCTCACCTGACCTTTCATCTCCATTCTTTTTTTTTTTTCCTTTTGAAGGGCATTTGGGGTTTTGCAGGGCATTTGGGATTAAGTAACTTGCCCAAGGTTACACACGGCTACTTGTGTGTGTGTGTGTGTGGATGTGTGGGTGTGTGAGTGTGTGGGTGTTAAGTGTCTAAGGCCGGAACCGAACTGGGGTCTTCCTGACTCTGGGGTCAGCGCGTTACTCATTGCGCCACCTAGCTGCCCCCCTTCATCTCCATTCTTGTAGCCACCACCTCAGTTCAAGGCCTCATCTCTTGCCTGGATTCTTGCAATAGCCTCCAATTGGTCTCCCTACCTTGACTTTCTCCCTTTTCCAATAAATCCTTTATTTGGCCATCAAAGTGACTTTCCTAAAGTACAAGTCGAGCCATGCCACTTCTCACTCATTAATCTATGGTCACTCTCTATTACTTTGTATCAAATACAAACTTGTCTCTTTAGCATTTATAGCCTTTACCAACTTGGCTTCAACTTACCTCATCTTGTCTTGTCAACTGCTCTATATTCCTATCAGATTGATGATTTTTGTTCTTCGGTCACGACAATCTCCCATCTCTGTGCCTTTGTATAGGGTGGCCACTTTTGCCTCTCAGAATCCCTAGTTTCCTTAGAAGTTTACAGTAATCACCATCTCTTAGAAGTCAATCCCCTGATCCATCCCTCTGCCCCAGCAGCTAGCAGATCCCTTCGACATAATTACCAATACATCTATCCTTATATACTTATCTTTATATTTGTAAACTCCTCAAGGACAGGCTTTATTTCATTTTTGTCTTTTATCCCCTGTGCTTCAGACATAGTCGGTATCTAATACATATTTATCTATTGAGTGATGGATTCTCAAGTTTAGCCATCCCAGAAGTCTATTGGAGTTAATATCCCCCAAATGATGTGGCCATAGAACACTATGGTTTCAGAAGAATCAGAAACTCGGGGAACCCAAAAGACAAGGGAAGGTTGAGTAATGAGCAGAAGTAGGTTGAAGCATATTACCAAGGTTGATGTGTGTGAGAAGTATAAAAGATACCACAGCACTGTATTAGCAAGCACCCTCGCACACCCAGGGTGGACTGCTAATGCAAGTTCTTTGATCTGGTTTTCTAAAGGAAAGACAGTTTCAAAGGGATCAATAATCTTACTTTAATTAAACATATATAAGTCACTCACTAGTTCAGGGGAAAGGCCAGCATCCTGAATGTGGAGAAAATACAAGCAGAGAAGATCATTCACTAGTTCAGGGGAAGGGTCAGGGTAACGTGGAGAAAATACAAGTAGAGAAACATAGAGAAATTAGGACAGAGATCCAATAGACAGGGCTCCAACTGTCTAAACAAAGTAATAGATACATAATCACCAGACCAGGCAGTGGCAGCATCTGGGTTCAGGCACAGCCAGTGGGCTCCTGTTACCCACTCTCAGTCTGGCCAAATCACCAAGAAACACTCTTCCCTTGAGTGAGCCCCAAAATAAAATACCAACTTCCCAGTATATATAGTTTTCAACGAATAGGCTCAGAGCCAGAAACCATCACAACCTGTGTGACTCAGCACAGCTGTGAATTATCAGGGTTCAGATGTTTACAATTTAAACTGAACTCCAGAAAGAAATACAACAAAAATCCCACCTTGCATGTGCTTACAACCACCTCCATCACCTCCACCACGATCACCTCCACTACCACCACCACCAACACCATTACCTACTGCCCCACAATGACCACCACCTCTTCTCTTCCTCCTCCTCCTCCACCACCACTGTAGCCATCACCATTATCATCATCATCATCATCATCATCATCATCATTTTCATTGCCATTATCACAGCTTGCATTTTTATAGTGCTTGAAAATGAAAAGTGCTTTACAAACATTTCTCCTTTACTCCTTACAACATCTCTGTGAGGTAGGTGCTATTATTATTTTCCCCTTTTTATAGATGAGGAAACTGAAGTTGAGAGAGGGTAAGTGCCTTTCTCAGAGTCATATAGTTAGTAACTATCTGAGCCAGAATTTGATCCCATGTCTTTCTGACTCTTAGTCCCTCACTCTACCTGATATATAAGACCAGAAAGAAATGAGGGCCAGACATATAGCAAGATTGAGGGATAACAGATGCATAGTCAATTTTAATGGTGTTTACATTATATCATTAGCAGGAGAGGAAGACTTCTAGGGGAAGTGATGGATCCTTTATGATAGAACATGGAAATATAAAGGTCAGAAGGCCACAATATTTCAATGAGCCATTTTTCACAGGATGAGGTACATGTTGGTCCCAGATTAGTGGGAACGATGAGTCTGCTGAAATGGCGTCATTATTTGAATTCACACTGCACATTTCCATTGGGCTATTGTCATTTGCATACATATTACTTCAAAGAGTGTGAACTTGAAAACGTATCCAGTACTCCAGGGGATACATTATTTGCACTAACCAATCAATGGATAAAAAATTATTAAGTGCCTACTATGTGCCAAACATTGTGCTACTCAGGACCTAGCTGTAGGTCATTGGAGAGGAGGAACAAATAGTACATGTAGATTGAGAACACCAGATAGGGCTATGGGAAGCACTGTGGTTAGTGAATGGTCCCCTCCCCCGGTTTGTCTGTTGTGTGAGCCTGCTTGTCTCTCCTGGCGTCAAGTCTTTTTAGAACTTGTGTGAGAGAGACTCATTTTATATGAGATGAGCCCCCAGTTAGTCTAATGAGACTCATGTAAGTAGGTGGAGCTTTGGTGCTATCCCTTTCAGGTACACCATTTAGGGAAGAAGATAGAATTCTCACATACTGGTTGACAAGTTAAAAATTAGTTCACTAATTGTTATGTTTCCATGGCACCCAACAAGCAGTTCGAGCGACTTCTCCAGCAAATTGTCTTGCAGTTATTTTATAGACCAGGAGATCTTAAACTGAGGTCCATGAACATTTTTAAAAAATCTACTACTATAATTAATATAATTACTTTCCTTTGTCATCATGTATTTTATTTTATGCATTTAAAAATGTTATTCTGAGAAGGGGTTCATAGGCTTCCCTTGACTAACTGCCTAAGGGGTCCAGAACCACTGACATTGAGAAAACATTTCTTTTTATTTTTTTCTCTGTTGTTTAAAATTGAAATGTTAGCAGGCAGGGCTGGATAATCTGCACACTAAACATCTGGACAACTCCTAAGATACCTAGTCACTGGGGTCACAGATAGAGGGGGAGGTATGGTGTAGTGAATAGAGTGTTGGGGTTGAAGTTAGGAAGACTCTTCTTCCTGAGTTCAAATCTGATCTGAGACACTTACTGGCTGTGTGACCCTGGTCAAGTCACTTAATCTTGTTTGCCTCGGTTTCATCATCTGTAAAATGGACTGGAGAAGGAAATGACAAAGCTCTCTAGTATCTTTACCAAGAAAACCCCAAATGGGGTCATGAAGAGCTGAACATGACTGAAATGACTCAACAACAATGATGTCCTTGCCGCTCAGTGCATTTAAATTCAGATCAATTGAAATCAAGAAACATTTGTTGGAGTTCTATTATGCTTTTAATGCTCAGATGTGTGCCATTTCTTTCTTCTCTAAGGGAAGAAAGGGAAAGGAAAATGAAAAAAAAATCCAAATCCTCCCATTGGAAGCTTGATCAGGAAGTCAAAGGAATTTACTTATGGTTGTTTGCTACCATCACCACCTCTGCTACTACTACTACTACTACTATTACTGCTACCACCACTGCTACTGCTGCCACTACTACTACTACCATCACTACTACTACCACTACTATTACTACTACCACCACTACTACCACTGCTGCTGCTGCCAGTACTACTACTACCACCACTACTACTACCACTACTATTATTACTACCACCACTACTACTACTACCACTACTACTACCACCACCACTACTACTACCACTACTATTACTACTACTACTACTATTACTACTACTACTACTACTATTACTACTATCCCTGTTTTACCGAGTTACTATTTTTGTTGTTCGTGACAAGCCCAGTGCTCTACTTTGATACCTAGCTGCCCTTATCCTATCACTGTATTATATTTACACAACTCTAGAGTTGGCGAAGCACTTTGTACACGTATTTCACTTGAGCCTCACAAGCTTGTGAAGCAGGGTGTATTCATTCCCATTTCATGTCATGGCATCACCTCCCTGATATCAGGGTCCTTCAAGAATGAGGAACAAACACCAACCCAGCAGCTGAGGAAGTTGAACCTGAGAGAGATGAAAGGATTTGCCCACAGTCCCCCAGCTGAGTATCAGAGGTAAGATGTAAACTTCACTCTCCTGACCTCAAGTCCAGTTTGCTCCACATGCCTTCATGCTGCCTCTATGCTATGGAGTGCATGTGTTTCCCAATCTGATCCCGTTGGTGCCCATGTTATGGATTTACTTTCCAAATGACCCATTCGATTCTTCTAGGAAAAATGATGGTTGTTATCTCTAGGAGCTGATATTTATTCTAGTTGGCTTTGAGTTGCAGGAGAGAGTGCTGCATCGTTATTCTTGGATGTGCTCGACCTGTGGAAAGAAAAGATAAGAGCAGAAATCTATAGAGATAACACTAATGCTGACCTGAAGAAATGCTGAAAATGAAGACTGTAATAGCATTACTTGAAGGTGCTAAATAAGCCAACAATTGATGTTAAGGCTTGGGATTCAGTCCTTGCGGCCTGGATGGCCAAGCTCTCAGTGTTTCAACAAAAATCCTCCTAGCAATCATCCACAAAACTGTTTTGTCATTTTCACTTTCTTGAGGAAAGGTTGTCAGCCAAGGGCCCCAATGACTGTTGGGTAACAAGGACTGTTTGTGACGCTACTGTCTGGGGAATGGAAAGCAGACTGCAGCATCTCTTGGAGCTCTATCAGCCACTGTCACTTGGCAGGGCACATGACCTCAGAGGGCTACATAGATGTGGATGATGATGGTAGTCGTGGTGCTGACCATGACGCGTGGCATTTTATGTCTTCTTTACATGCTTATGCACAAGCTGTGCCCCATGCCTGGAATGCCCTCCCTTTTCATCTCTACCTGTTCAAACCCTGAGCTTCCTTCAAAGCCAACCCAACTGCAGCCTCCCCAAAGAAGGCTTTCCTAATCTCCTCTCTGCCCATCCCACCCCCCATGCCTTCCCCACCTGCCATTGAAATTTCCTTGATATTTTATATATAATGTATATGTATACTTACACACATATATCATATTTGCTATATTCTCTATTTCTATATGTTCTATATGTACATATTTTTGGATATGTACATATGTGTACACACACATATATACACAATTATGGGCAGATGATAATAACGCCTGAGGTCTAGAGGGCACAACAGATGGGCCTCATGGTTGTCAATTATTCAGTTAACCAATAGTGATTAACTGCCCCAATACTGCCAGCCACTGTGGTAGGCACTGGGGATACAACCATTTCACCAGAAAGGTTGCAGTTTGTGATGACTTTCTCATGCACTGCAAGTGGCCACATCTGCCCTGTCTGTGCAGCCTAAGAACCCTGGGCTTTGGCGTCCTCTCTGCAGCAGAACCCTCTGAATTTTCTCCACCAGTTGGAATGTGAGCAACATGAAAGCAGGGTCTGTCTGATTTTACTTGATATCAGCAGCACTTAGTGCCTGGTAGATAGTAAGCACTTAATATATGCTTTTTCATTCATTCATTCATTCATTCATTCATTCATTCATTCATTCATTTTTTCCTTCAATAGAATGGAAGCTGCTAAGGGCAAGCACAACAGCTCAGTGGAGAGAGCACTGGGCCTGGAGTCAGGAGGACCTGAATTCAAATCCAACCTCAGACATGTATTGACAGTGTGACCCTGGACAAGTCACTTAACTGCCATTTGCCTTAATCACTGGAGAAGGAAGTGGCAAACCACTCCATTATTTTTGCCAAGAAAATCTCCTGAATAGCTCGGTCCCTAGAGTCACAATGAGTAAGGCACCACCAAATGACTGAACAGTAGGTATTTAATAAAGGCTTTCTGAATTGAATTTTCTTTTATGCGTAATGTGATATGAAAAACAAGGTGCTATTCAGAAAGGGAATAGGTTGCTTTTAGCCAAAATCAACTATTTAACTCATGTGTTCTTGTATTCTCAGTGCCTAGTGCAGGGCTTGACATAAGGCTGAATCAATGTTTGCTCCATCCTCTCTCTGTCTTTCTCTTTATCTGCTATCTATCTATCTATCTATCTATCTATCTATCTATCTATCTATCTATCTATCTATCTATCTATCTATCATCTGTCTATCTCTATCTGTCTATCTGTCCCTACGTCCCTCTGTCTATCTACTTATCAATCTGTCTGTCTATCTAGTAACAATAACATTTACTTTCCTCTTAGAAGACCTTCTTTATATTCTATTTTCTCTCTAAAGTACATTTTGAGAAAATGACAGAGGTTGCTAGATTTTTTTCTTTATTTGAAGTGAGGCTCCTGTGTTGTAGAGGAAGGTGCTGGCTGAACTCAGCTTCTCTGTCTCTGACTGGCCATCTAACTGGGGGGGGGGAACAAGACAGATTATGGATCTGGCCCCACCAACAAGGGCTCCTCAATCCCACACAAGGTGCTCAATTTGGAGTTTCCATTGATTTCTCCTAAGAGGTTTGCTGTTACATTTTCTTTCTGGTAACTTGGACCCAACTTCTGGAAAGGTTGGAGATGTATTTCATTTTTTTCAAATTAGGATCTTCCCTGGGTAATCTGTTCTCCTTTAATGGCTCAGAATGAGAACAGCAGGAATTGCTTTTAGAGAGTATTTGATCTTTCACCACATGTCAGAATGTGCCTAACCCCCATATCCTTATCATGTACATCCCAGAACTCCTCAGGGGCTCATTTTAGGAAAATCCATCATGCAGTCAATGATTGCTTCTCCTTAGATGAAGTCTTTATTTGATTTTATTTCAATTAGCAAGCATTTAATTTATTTCCTGCTCAGCTCCTGTTTAAAAAAGAAAAGCAAAATCTTTGTAACAAATATGTATAGTCAAGTAAAACAAAGTCCCATATTAAGTCTTAAACTATATTTCCAGAAATGTGAGCTTTATAGACATTACTTCAGGGTTGTAATTAGCATGGAGACAACAAGGTGTTTAACCCAGGAACCTCACCTCCTTCCCAGGAAGGGGGACCCTTCCTCCTCACTGTAACCTTTGTTCCTGTGCCTTGACCAATAGTCTTCCATTGGGTTGTGGCTTAAACACTTACTGGTCCATTTCCTCTAATTTCTTGGACCCCCTTTGCTATAAGACCTTCTCCTGGGGGTCTGTCTTTCCCACAACCCCCATGAGCCTAAGAGCATGATGTGCTCAGTAGAGAGCAGAAACACAATAACCCGCAGAATCGAGTATGATAACATCACTGGTGGACCTTAGCAGTGCTGTAGCCTTGAAGGCAGGAGGCAACATACCATGCATGTGCTCTGTTCTTTAAATGTGCGCCCTTCCACGTGGAAGCCCTGATATATGATCCCTATACATGTTTGTTCTCACCATTGATGGTGTTGGTATTTGTGGGAGAAGGTGGCCCAGGTTTATAGGAGGATTATTACTTTGGTACTTTTCTATGATTTTTTTTAAAGCAATTGGGGTTAAGTAACTTGCTCAAGGTTACACGGCCAGTTATTATTTCTGGGTGTGGTGCTGAGTATCTGAGCCCGGATTTGATCCAGGTCATCCCGACACTGGAGCTGGTGCTCTTACTCACTGAGTCACCTGGCCGCCCCTAAGCAATTGGGGTTAAGTAACTTGCTCAAGGTTACACGGCCAGGTGTTTCTGGGTGGGTGCTAAGTGTCTGAGCCCGGGATTCGATCTCCAGGTCTTCTCAACACTGGAGCCGGTGCTTACTCGCTGTGCTACCTGGCCGCCCCTCACTATGATTTTTTTTATTAAATTCTTTTACTTTGAACTAATTATGTCTTTCAGCTAACTAGTAAAAATGGAGACATTGGTGGGGATTTGTAAACTATGATTTTAAGGCTATATGAACCCATAAAGTACTTTAAATATTTTGGGGACCCACATGTGAGGGTATATGTGTCCCAGTGACCTCTGATCAAGAATAGAATGTTTCTCCCAAGGGCTAATAAAAATGTCTTTATGTAGAATCCTGTTAACCTAGTCAAAAGGGCTTTTGACTGAGAAGGAATAGGAAGGGAGGAAATAGCCCATATATATGTTGACTATATACATAATAAAAGTAAGTTAGCAAGAGGAAATTTTCTCTGGGCCTGATGGTTATTAACAATGAGGTACTGGTCCCATGGATGGAAATGATGGGAACCTTCAGGGAAAGCCACTTAGAATCTGTTAGAGAGAAGGAAAGGAAAACTGGGCATAGTATACTGTTACCTCTAGATTTGGGAGATCAGATTTTAAGTTCAGAGTTAAGATAGGTAAAATTTTTTTTTTAAAGCAACTGGGGTTAAGTAACTTGCTTAAGGTTACACGGCCAGGTGTTTCTGGGTGGGTGCTAAGTGTCTGAGCCTGGATTCAATCCCAGGTCATCCTGACTCTGTGGCTGGGGCTCTTACTCGCTGTGCTACCTGGCCACCCCAGATAGGTAAAATTCTACAAGGCAAGACAGAGCATTCATTACTTCAAGGAATCCATCAGTAAATGAGACACTGGTTGACTCTGTCTCCTCTGTTTATTTGCCTAGCTGGTGCTCTGGTGGTTGATGGCCGAGGAGTTGGATTTTGTGGAAAAAGTCCATCAGTGGAATTATATGTCTGGGCCTCAGTATCCTGAGCTGAGCTTTGAAGGAGGGTTTGGCCCAGATAACCTATGAAGTACCTCTATTCCTAATATTCTATAGCTCTAACTGATTCTTAGCAGAAACATGGGCTACTACAGAACAATAATCCATTTTGGTCTGGGGAAAAAAAAACCTGTGCTTTCATAACAATAACAGCTAGCATTTATAGAGTGCCATAAGGTTTGCAAATTGCTTTACATATATCATCTCACTTGAACCTCCAAACCACCCTGTACAGTTGTTATTAGCCTTATTTTGCAGATGTGGAAACTGAGGCTGAGAGAGGACAAATCACTTGCTCAAGGTCACATAGCTAGTGATAAAGGCAGAATTTGAATTTAGGCTGTCCTGCTGTAGCAGCAAGCAACCCAAGCGTCCCCAGGGTTTGCTGCCCATACAGGTTCTTGGATCTGTTTTGTTAAAGGAAAGCAACTCAAAATGGGTTAACAAGCTTACTTTAATCAGTCAGACATATATCGTTTACCTTGTTCAGGGGAAAAAGGTCAGCACCCCGAACTTCAGAATATACAGACAATATTATCAAGACAGAAACAGATCAAGTAGACAGCTTTCCAAACTGTGCAACCATTACATCCATACCAAACAACATCTGGGTTTCAAAGCCGGGGGGGGGAGGGCCCTAGACAACGGCTTCCCAGAATACAGATCAAATCACAGAACACTTCTCAAAGTGAGCCCCCAAAACAAAGCTACACATCAGGGCTTATATAGCCTTCTCCTGGCTCAGAGAATGTAACAACCTTATTGACTCACTGGCCAATCAAGAAGTATCTACTGAAAAACAAGCCTCCCTCCCCAGGCTTCAGGTACACTTTAGCCTAGGGGCAGGGAAGATCTTCCAAATTTGCATTCCCATTACACCTGCCTTCAAGTCCATCACTCTAAACATCATTGTTTCATAGGACTAACTAATATGGAAGCCTATAGGTTGAGAATCTCCACCAAATCCCACTCCAATGCTAAATAATCATGTAGGGGTCATCTGCAGTTTTCAAAGGAAATTCTGGGAGAGCACAGGTCCTATCTATCCAGGAAGAGTTGGGAGTAGATCTAAGAAGGTGCTATATGTCTGTTGCCTGAAGACCAGTCTAGTTAAGTTCAAGAAAGGTAATCACTAGATTGACATCAAGGACATGAAAATTTTGTAAAGATTATCCATTAAGTAAGAGAGGGATTGCTATCTGTGCTAGTAGACGGAATACCCACCCTGAAGAAATTACACATCCTTAAAGTGCTGAAGTAAAGCATTTGGATTTATGTAGAAAAACCCAAATCCTACTTGAAATTCTTCCTAGAATTATGCCCGTGCGTTAGAGCATAAGGATGATCATTTAGGGAAATGTGAGTGAAAAATTCTAAGGAGAAATATGTAATTGTTCATGTGGAATAACTTATAGTGACTCCAAAAGGTGACATGGGGCCATTACATGTGGTAAAAAGTGCTAGCTAAGGAATATATCAAGTCATGGGATAATATGACATTTTGATCCCCAGAACAGTTTTCTAACTAGAAGACTTGAAGATAAGATATGTAAGAGAATTGCAAAAAGAACTAGAAGGAAATAGTTAAAATAAAAGAAACTGTTGAGTTATATAGCAAGAGCCATTTGTTGTTTTATTTCTCAGTGCCATGGGAGTAAAAGGTAGAAACAGGGTTGATTGGGATGACTTTTTTCTTCAGTATACCCGTGAGACTTTTAAGGGACAACCGATGGCCCACGTAATCTCATTCACAGCTTATGTAAACTAGAAGTAATGAAGAGGGGGTCAAGTGATGAAAAAATGAAAAAAATAACAGAAGCCTTTTAGACTCATTACATGCCACCTCTGGGGTAATGTGTGTTACTAACTCTGCTACCAAAAATGGAAGATTGCCTATCTAAAGGAAAGATACAACCCAATTTATAATATTGGTCATAGAAACATTAGGCTTTGGAGAAAGAGCCAAAGGTTACCCTGGTTTTGTGTCTTTATCTTTTTATAACTGGTGCATGTTATTCACATGGGTGAATGGGTCTTGTGAATCAGGGAATTATTGAAATGTCAATGGTACAATATCCTGATTGACTCTACATCAGGAGTTCTTAACATGTGTATGTGTGTGTGTGTATGGAACTCATTTGGCAGCCTGGTGAAGCCTATGGATTCTTTCTCAGAATACTACATAAAATAAATGTATAGGATTACAAAGGTAATTGTTAATGAAATACCCACATGTATGTATGCATACACATGTATGTGTATATGTATGGATGTGATGAGGGATGACAATATGGTTCAGCAGGAACTCTGATCTTTATCTAAGACCAGAAAACCTGTGATTAGTCTGGAAAGAATTCAGTAGGCCCAAGCAAACTTGGAATAAGAGTTGTAAAAGTTTATTGTAAGCTTTACAGCAGTCAAGGGTCCTTTAGGGGACCTGAAACCTCAAAGGGGTAGAATTAAGGTTTTTATAGAATAATACATAGTAGAAAGAGTGCCAATTATGCTAACTAGGTGATTAAGGGTGGGATTAGGGAGGAGTTAAGGAGTGGTCAGTGCTTAAAGCAACATGCACTTTTAATGTAACTGTTAATGTAACTGCACAGGCGGATTGCCCATGATTCACTGGGAAAAAGCCCAAGGCGGGGGAGGGGGGTGGACTACCTGGAGGTGTGATTTTAGGCTTGAAACATCACTAAGTCAGCTAGCGGTCAGGGCTGACTGAGAAGTGCCCAGTCTGCCACCCATCAGTGTCATGTTTGACAAGATTGATGTCTGGGAACCAAGGCTAATGGAGACTCAGCATGTGGATAATAGGTTAAGGAGTTAACCCAGAGATAGGGTCCTGAAGGATTCATGGAGGCAGCCAAGGAGTCAACCTAGAGATAGGGTACTGAAGGACTTATGGGGGCAGCAGGACACTATACAAGGGGGAGATAATAGTTGCCTAAGCTGGAATGTTTATAGATACTTTAGTGAAAGATTCACAGGTATAGCTTGTTATTGTTCCAAGCTGAGATAACAATTCAAGAGTTGTTGCTGGGCAGAGTTCTGCAGGGGGAAGGGGCAGAGTTAATGCTCTGAGGCTGGGGGCGGGGGAGTGTGATTTTACAAACTGGTTTTACAAATTGATGTTACATAGATCCCAAGCACCCCTTCATTACTAATGTTACAAATTGGTTTTACAAATTGATGTTACAAATATAGATCCCAAGCACCCCATCAGATGCATGTGTATATGTATGTATACATACATGTCTCTCTATATGAAAGTAAAAATTAATGGATCGCAGGTTAAAAACCCCAGTTCTAAAGATCGTTCCTTCAGTCAAAAATGAATGCAAATTAATAGTCTACAAAAAAAGATAGTGGGGTGGGATTATATAAGGTGGGAAATTAGTCATTAGTTGAGATAGAACTTTTACTTGAATTGTCTAAAATCCATTTAATGGATTCATCAACCTTGGCTACATCTTCACATATTAAGAAAAGCCTAATGTATAGAACTGGGGAAGTAATTGACCTGAATTCTTTTCTGTTTAGATCATATGTAGATCAGATGGAATTAGTTCTGGGTACCTCTGTAAATGGAAAGTGGGCTAAATATGTCAATCAGAATGGTGAAGGGCTTCACTTGAAAAGTCTTCACTTGCTAGCTGACTTGGTGAGCATGTCACTGTAGAGGGAACTCTGATTCTGGAAAGTTGTATTCAATGGTCCATGAGATTTTTTCCTATTCTGATATGCTATTATTTTGTTCTGTATATGGTACCATAAAGAATCTATAAATAATTGTGCTTTTAGTTTTGGGTTCAAATATTCAGGGCCATTTGGTAGGTATTTTGCTGAGTGCCTGACTCAGGGTGAGTGGGTGGGAACCTCTGACCCTGAGGCTTCATGTGGCCTTCTAGGTCTATAAGTGTAGCCCCTTTGACTCAATCCAAACCACACAGGTTCCCTACCCCTGTGTGAACTTCACACATTCAGAAGATATCGATTGGTCTGACTTTAGAAGTATGGAAGTAACCATTGTCATCATCATTTGCTATTTTACATGTGGACACAGCCTTAGTTTGTATGTTGTGGTTGTGTTGTATGTTGTGGCTGGGTTGGACTCCTAGACCCTAAATTGCATCACCGTAGGGAATCACAAATATTTAATACACCCCCCACCAAAGGTATCAACAACTCCTTGTAACCGATATTCTGAAAGAGTTGCCCAAGAATAATGAGAGGTTGAGTGACTCCATAGCGTTTTTTTTGTGTGTGTGTATGTGTGTGCTAGAGAGACAGACAGACAGACAGAAAGACAGACAGAGAGTGAAAGAGAGACAGAAATAGAGAGAAGAGAAAGCGGCAGAGACAGAGAGAGAGAGAGAGAAAGAGAGAGAGAGATGGAGTGAGAGAGAGAGGGAGAGAGGGAGAGGGAGAAATGGAGGGAGGGGGAGAGGGAGAGGGAGAAATGGAGGGAGAGAGGGAGACAGAGACAGAGACAGAGAGCTGGGATTTCATCAGCATAAGGAACTTCCAATGTTGAAACTCTACCAGTGCAGGTCAGCAACTTCCTAATTTAGCATCTTGGAGAGTTGCTCTGGGACTTGAGAAGTTGCAGTTTAGGTGATGGTATAACCACAGGGCTGAGAAATTCTGGTAGACTTCATGGAGTAACTGAAGCAATGAACCAGGACTCAGGATACCTGGGTTCTACTTCGACTTCTGTCCTTAACCTCACTTTCTTCAACTGTACAGATCTGCATAAGTAACTCTGCCTTGTCTGCCTCACAGGTTTGCTACATGGACCAAATGAGACAATGTGGGTGGGCAGCCCTGAGATGCATGTGCAATGTGAATGATTATATGGATGTCAGTGACTGAGCCCCTTCCCCTCTGCTACTTCCTTCATTCTGCTTTCTGAAGTTAATCAAGCTAGGATGATCTCTGTGCATTAGAGTTGGCTAAAGTGCCTGCCTAGAGAGAACAGCTGCTGAGAGCAATGAGGGTCAGATAGTCCTCCAAGCCCCTGTGCTAATCCTCCACTGATGGAGATGTGCAAGCCATCTGTAATTTCAGCAGGTAAGGTTTATAGAGTTGCCTGAGGCTCTGAGGCGTTCATTTGCTGACTGTCACATAGTAGTACAGTGGCCCCCACTTGGCTGGGAAGCAGGGGGTCTATATTGGAATCCCAACGTTGGGCAAATCTTTGAACCTCCATGGGACTCACTTTCCTCTGTAAAATGAAGCTGTTGGAGGGATGATCTTTGAGGTTCCTTTCAACTCTAAATTTGGGATCTCTGGAATCAGAGTAAGGATTTTAACCCATGTTTTCCTTGAACCCACTCCAGGTCCAGTGCACTAGCCTGCAGAGCACTGTCTCTCTTGAGTCAAGTGATCTCAAATTGAATTTTGATATGGCATTTTTTAAGCTGATCTATATGCTAAGTTGACATATCTTGGAAGAGACACTGATTACTTTCTTTAGATGGAATTTCCTTTTTCCTCTTGAAATCAAAAATCTAATCCCAGATGAGAAAACAATTCCAGCTGGATTATAATTCCCTTTGCAAGTATACCATAAAATATAGAATTGTCCTTTTCCCTTGACATAGCCAGCCATGGCTTTTGATTGGTCAAAATCCAGAATGTTCTGTTGTAAAAATAAGACTGGCAAAAAAATAACTTCTCATTATTGGACCTGGTACAGTTGAGGGAGTGCAAAACAGCAGGCTACTCTCCATTTGAACAATGAAAGTAGGAAGAAATTTAAATCAGCCAGTCACAGTGGGAGCAAGACACTGGAGGGAGGGTAGGGAAGCATCCCACTGCCAAGCAATAGCATGTGTGAGGTCATGAAGAAAAAGGGCTGCTAGACTAGTGGACTCATTCTCTCTTCAAAGTGTGTTATAAGCATTTCTTTGAAACCCCATCACGTAGCACAGTGCCTGGCACAAAGTAAGTGTTTAAGTGATGCTTGTTGACTCAACTGACCAATGAATCAAGGTGATGCCAAGAGTCTGGGAACATTGGACAATTTACCAGAATGTTTTCATTATAGAAAGGTGGGAATCGTTTGCTTTAAACAGATTTGTATGCAATAACTTTATTAGAGTCAAATAGATATCACAATATAGATTCATTCACCAAGTAGCCAGAAATCGGTTACAATGATCATATAAGATACAACATGATTAAAATGTTTCCAACATTGCAGACCATACAGTGATAACATATCTTGGTAATACTCTTATGCAGGAATGTCGAGAGTTGCTTTTGCTAATCTTGTTTTGTTGTGGGTTTCCAAATACTTTAGATTCCAGAGATGAAGACTGCCATATTCTTTATCATGAATGGGGCAAAGGAGACTTTATGGGTTATTCTTTTTGCCCTGGAGAAGAGCTCATTTAGGAAAAAAAAAAGTTGCTCCCAACCTCTCTAATCTATTGATAAGGGCCCAAGCAAGAACTGCTCATTGGACAAGTGTAGTGAGACTTGGGAATTTTTGACAACTAGCTAGGTAGAATGATCATGTTAAAGTATAGTTAGTCCTGGGAGTCATAAGTAGTTTACAACAGTACACACAGTCCAGGGAGATTTACTCTTAACTAGAGTTACTGACAATCTTCACCTCCATCAACCTATTGACAGAAATACCTCCTGAATTACAGGAATCACAGGCTACTTGGTCCTTATCATCCATGACTTACATGAAAAATTTCACAAAAAAGCCAGCGCACATTACAATGGGCAAAACTACGGAGTTTACAGAGAAGGTATACATATTGGTCAAGTACAGTACATACTGTCAAATGCTCCTTAGTTGGGAACATATCTTTATTACAATACTTTAAGTACTCGATTAGAACCAAAGAGCCAAATTCACAAAATATACACAACAGGCAATCCATTTTCTTAAATACACAATTAGTAGAGTCAGGGTGCAATTGGGAAATGTCCATAAACACATTTCAAACATTCAGTTTGGGAGAAAATGCCAATTCATGCACTAAATTTTATTATCAAAGGAAACAAAAAGGTACCATTGTCTAAAGTAACTTACAAAGATTCACAGACCGGCAGTGTAGTAAACTTAGCAGTAATAGCATGCATTTTGTGGTTCACACCAAGTCGTTGCTTAGAAATCATATTAAAATTTTGTTTCCCATTGAAGTGGATAAGAAAACTTGATACTATTTTATGTTCCAAATATGACAGACTCAAGACTTTGGGCTACAAAATTCTTCTACTACCTTGGTACACATACAAAACTACTGTAAAATTATCTGTACATAGAAGAAGACACTGTCCAATTAACCACCTATGCTAAATAACAGATCATCTCAACTAGTCTCAAAGTACCATTTATTACAATCTAGGGCCTTCATTGTTTAACAAGAGCTACAGAGCTCTGATTTGCAATAAACACCTTCTATATTAATATTTGATTCCAGCTCTTAATAAAAAGAAAATTCTTGTGCCATTGAATTGTATCATGGTGAACGGTCTCCATAAGATATCACACTCTGCCATGTTAAATCTGATTGGCAAAGGAAGTGGGGCCACTAGGCTGCTGGCCAAATTCCTCAGCAGGTTGGCCCAGATTTGCCGGCTGGTTATACCCACCACTTGGCCCATAGCTGTCTCGGTTGTATCCTCCGTGGCCGTAGCTGCTGGACTGCTTCTCCATTGGCTCCGAGAGATGCCTCTGGCCTGAAGAATGCCATCCAGTCTCCTTGAAAACAAACCAAATGTTTCCTGCCCAGAGAACAAAATTCAAGAAGCCAAAGACCTGGAGAAGGAGAATATTATATTACTAGGATGCCTTTGATAATTGAAAGCCCAGAGTTTCTACCTGAAGAGAAAATGTTGTGCAATGGTGCATCCCCTGGATCTGGGGTCAGAGAACTTGGGTTCAAATATTGGCCCTGTCATTTGCTTCCTGTGAGACCCTGAGCAGCCCACTTTTACTTCTCTGGGCCTCAGTTTCCTCTTCTGCTAAGATGAGGTAGCTGCATTAGATTATTCTCTAACTATAAATATGTGATACAATCTGGTGCATACCCAGAGTCCAAGGGAAAAGAAGAGACACTATATAAAAATTGGTCTCTGGAAAATGTCCTTTCAACGCAAAAGGACCTGTCAAGGAATCATGCATACTCTCTTTTTAGATTCCAAATAATGCTAAATCTACCTCAAAAAGAACTTCATCTCATAACAGTATAGTGCTGGAAGGGACCTCAGTGATAATTTGATCCAATTGGCTCCTTTTACAGATGAGGAAATTGTGTTCAATTGGCTCCCCAGAGTCACTCAACTTGTTAGAGACAGAGCTGGGATTAGAACCTAGGGCTCTGGCCCTTAGCTACATGGTCTTTTCATGTTACCTTTTATCATTGGAATTTAACTTTGACATTATTATTTTAGTTTTGGTATCTGCTTATTATCCTCAATATTTTCTCATTCCAATTCATTTTCTGCTTGCTTCCTGTTCTCTGAATATGGATACTCCATCTCCCATCTCTGTCTTTGCATAGACAGACTGAATCTCATGGCTGGAGTGCTGTCTTCCTCCCTCCCCTTCCACCTCCTGGAAGCCTTCAAGACTGAGCTCCAGTGCCACCTCCGTTAGAAGCCTTTCCTAACATCCCCCACTTCAGTTATTGATCCTGCCCTTCCCATTCTCATTACTGTGGATATAGTTTGTATGTATATATTTACTTGTCTGGGAACATTTCTAATCTTTCCAGTAGAATGGCAGTTCCTTGAGGTCAGGGATCGTCCCTCTGCTTTCTTTATATCTTCAAGGTCTAGCTCTGTGCCTGGCGCACAGTAAGTGCTTAATAATTTCTTGTTGATTAAGTGATTGATATTTTCCATTCTTTCTCTGCCAAGGATATTATTATCATTATTGCTTCAGAAAGGACCTGTGTTTTCATTGGTGTAAAGGACTCCTGATGAGGAAAGTCCCTCTACCAATGTAAGTAGAGTACTGTTCTGAAATTGATAGTGTTTTAAAGTTGCCTGCAGGCATTAAGGGATGAGAACTTGAATCCAGGTCTTTGTGACTGTGGGACTTGACTCTCTGTTCATTATGTCAAGCTGCCTGTTATCCTAATACTACCAAAAGTACCTCTCCGTCTCTGTCTGTCTCTCTGTCTCTGTCTCTGCCTCTGCCTCTGTCTCTGTCTCTCTGTATGTTTATCTATCTGTCTGTCTCCAACAATAATATAGTTATCATGACCCAATTTTTATCCAGCTTAGAATCAAAGAGTTATTAGACAGTAGACCAGATCCCTTCTTTGGTGAGTAAGGTCTCCCGAGGGCATAAGATGGTTCACAAGGAAACTAACATGGATATGTGAGATCTAGATGGAAACTCCTGTTCTTCCCAGGAGGGTGTTGGTGATTTAGAAGGCGGATGCTACTTCTCTGCTTCAGCCCTACTCATATGCTCAGTGTTTTGCTGGGAGCTAACAAACTGTTTCCTAAGTTAGGCTGAAAACAAACATCTCATTTTCTATTCTTTTTCCAAGATGTGAAGAGTTACTTCAAGAGTAAGGCACAAGGAAAATAGGAACACGTTTAGCATAAAAGTATCCTTTTGAGGCTTAATGGATCCATCTATCATTTCTCATTCCTCTACCCACACAGATCTCTAGGAGGACACATAAATTAAACAGGAAGTGATGGGGAAGGACATTTGACCATTAGAAAAAGCATATGTGACCAACACCCTTGTCAAGGACCTTATAATCTCTTGCCTGGCCCATTGCAATAACCTGCTGATTGGCTTCTTTACCCCCCAGACGCTCTCTTTTCTGATACATCCATCACTCACCTGCCAAACTGACATTCTTAAAACTCAGAAGTCATCTTGTCATTCTCCCTGCTCAATAGTCTTGGAGGTAACTTATCGCCCCTCGGATAAAATATAAACTCCTCTAGCATTCAAAGCAATTGATAATCTTCACTGACACCTATATTTTTAGACTGCTTACACCTGACTCCTCATGTATTCTATTGTACTTTGTACCTGACATTAATGCCATTTCCTACCCACAAGTCTTTGCTAAAGCTTACCTATCCCCCTATACCTGGAATGTTCTCCCTCCTCACCACCACTTCTAGGAATCCCTAGCTCCCTTCAGGTTTCAGGTTCAATGCCACTTCCTACAGGAAACCTTCCTTGACCAGCCCCAGCACAGTTTTCAGTGTTCTAAATCCTGAAATAATTACTTTGCATTCACTTATTAATTTCCCTCCCATTAGTATGCAAACTCTTTGAGGACAAGGTTTCTTTCTTATTTATTTTTGTCTCAGTCTCAGTGCCCCTGGTACTGTGCTTTGTACAAAATAGTGTTTAGTAAATAGCTGTTGAATTAAATTGACCTATTAAATGTCTTCTATCAAAAAGAAAAATATAGCACAGTGATTTATCTTCTGGTTAGTGGTCAGATTATTCACATCATTTGTATGCATCCAACCAATCAATAAACATTTATTAAGGACTAATTTTAGGCAAGGTGCTGAAGATGACTTAGTAGTTGGTTGACATTCTGTAGAATTCCACATTTGAAGTCATAGGACCTGAGTTTGAATCTTGGTTCTGGAGAAAGTGATTCCAAACAGTTAATCACTTAATCAATAAGCATTTATTAACCACCCATGACATGTCCAGCACTGAGCTAGGTGTGGAAATACTAGTACAAAGAACAGTTTCTACTACAAAGGACATTACATTCTAATGGAGAAGACAATAAATAAGATTAATTAATCAAATTAACTGGCAACTGCTACATTTCCCCATCAGTAGAAAGAATATTGTTTTAGGAAGAATGTGAAAAATGACTCAAGGAAGCTCATTTGGGACTATTGAGGTCATTAGGGTAAAAGGTGCTTGATTGTTTTTCTCTCTACAAAAAGATCTCTGTCTCTCTTGTTTCCTACTCTCCCAAACAAACCATTCATTTACCCCAGTATAACAGAACAGATTAACAAGGATTATGGTAGGTCATTTCTCCTTTTATGTACTGCCTGTAAGATAGCTTCAGCACCTAGGTGGTGCTGATTGCGACTTTATATATTCCAGCTAAAGAGATTACAAAAGTTAAGACAAAAGCCTGAGGATTTTATTCTGCAGGCTGGGTAATGGGTATCTGACGTCAGGTGGATAAAGCATCTGGCTAGAAGTTCTAGATCTGGGTTCCGCTTCTGGTCTTGCCACTGATGAGTCATGTAATTCCTCAGTCACTTACTCTCCATGTCTTCCTGTGGGTCCTATTTAAAATATGTATTTGATTAGCTTTATTTGGCTTAAGCCACTATCATCATGGCCATGTAACATTTTGACTCTGTAGCTTTGGGCTTTTGAAATAATTGGTGCACAGTCATATTATCTCTGTAACAGGGACAATAACATCACATCTACCTAACTCACAGCCTGATTGGAAAATGACTGATATAAAAGTATTTTCTACCAGGAAAAAATTATTAGTCAGTTAATAAAGATTTTTGGAGCAGCTTCTATGTGCTGGGCCCTGAGCTATGTGATGAGGATACAAAGGTCCCTGCCCTCAAGGAGCTCACAGTCCAGTGGAGGAGTTCATTGTCTAATTATTATAGTACCTGAATAAACCAGATACTTTAGTAACATACATACCCTTCCCTATAGATCTCATGATTAATCTACTGGCCATTTACTACATGACTGTGGAGAATGGATTTCCTTTTTCCCCCGTAGATCTCCCATTTGGAACTATAACTAGAAATTTTGGCCTTTGGGGAAAGTAGGACGAATAGCAACTAATAGCTAACATTTAAATAGAATTTTAATGTTTGCAAAACACTTTACATATACTATCTCATTTAATTCTTACACAATTCTGGGAGACTGGGGCTCTAAGTGAAGCTGAGAGAAGTTATGTGATTTCTTCAGGCTCATGCATCTAACAAGTCTATGAGCTGGGACTTGAACTCAGATCTTCCCGATTTCAGTTTCAACATTCTATCCACCGTACCAAGAGATGTCATCAGATGAGATGTAATCAGACCTCCTATTAAATAGGAGAGGGAGCTCTTCTTAGAATCCACCTGGGTAAGCAGCATCAATTGGGCTCTCACATGAAATTAGACTTTCATAATATGAAAATAATACATCAAGTGAATAGTCCTAATAGCTAACATTTTTATAGCACTTTAAGATTTACAGAGGGCTTTGAGACTATCTTATTTGAGCCTCACAACAACCTTGGGGTGTAGATACTGTTCTTATTTCCATTTTACATATAAGGAAACTGAGGCTGAATGAGGTTAAATGATTTGCTAAGTATTTGAAGCAGGAATAAAACAGTTCTTGACTCTACAATGTTGAAGGTATGAATATTTTATATTTTTTGCCCTCTAAATTTTGATGTCCTACCGAGCTTCATTTACCCTACCCTGGGTATAGGCTTCTTCTAATTCCTATCCATTATGGACTGATTAGAGATATTAGAAGTTGATTTTAAAAGGATTCTGTTGAAGGCCATAGCTTTTTTTGTTTATTGAAATTTAGGTCCTTGGTATATGTGTTTTTAAATGGCCAAATAAATCTTCAAATTCTCCATGATGACTTCTTCTAAGAGAAAAAAACAAACAAAAACATCCAACACTTTATTTTACCTTTCATAGATTTCAAGGCCTAGCCTCGGATGCCACAGTCATCTTTACACAGTGTGCATTAGAGAAATCTGTAAGCAAGGCAATAGCTTTTTAATGGCCCCCTTGAAGTTATTGTCCACAGGTGTGGTCAGGGATAAATGAAAATGATTGTCAACCCTAATACATAATTTATCTCCATAGCGACTATCTCCCAGAAGCAGCATTTGCAGTCAAATCACTGAAAACTGTTTTGGAACTTTTTTCTTTCTTCAATGCATCCCCAGATTGAATTCTAGACTGCTGTAGGAACATAACCTTGAAGCAATGATAATTATTTTTAGGGGCTGTTCAAGAAGGTTGTTCCTTTCAGAAACCCTGCTGAACTTTCGTAGCTTTACTATGCTGCAGACTGACCTTTGGACTCTATAATCAGGGAGGACCCAAGTGTAGGTCTCTCATTATTCAGCCTCTGGCCCTCCTGGCCCTGACCTTTGTGGCAAAGCTACCCAGTCACCAAGTCTGGACCAGGTTCAGAGTCTTTTCTTCCTATCTTTGTCTTCCCCATGTCACCACCAGGAAACCTAGCCACTAGGCTCAAGACGAAGGTCAGGAGGCAGCCCCTGCCAGTTTCTACCCAGGATGAAAACAAAAACAAGCCAATAAGTAATTTTAACATTGGATCTGAGCTTCTCCTCCTAACAGGAGGTCTGATTACATCTCAGCTCCCCTCACACACTCTTCTAGACTTAACTAGCTTACTGTCTGTGCCCTGTTTGTGACTTCCTATCTCGCATGTGTCTTTTGCATAGACTGTTCTCCATGGCTGGAATGCAGGTCATCTTCACGTCTATCTTCTGGAGTACCAGTTTTCTTTCTAAGTTCTTCGTAACCTGGCCCCCGACCTTTCCAGTCTTCTTACACTTTGGCCACACCCAAGTCTCATGTAATCTTTGTTCTAGTTTCTTGAACAAGACCTTCCACCTCCCAGCTCTGGGCATTTTTACTGGAATGCTCTCCCTCCTCATCCCTGATTGCTGGCTTCCCTGGTTTCCTTTAAGTCACACCTATGATCCTTCACTCTACAGGAAACCTTTCCCAATCTCTCTTCATTCTAGTTAGGTGCAACTAGGTGATACAGTGGATAGAGTGGCAGGTCTAGAGTCAGAAAGACCTGAGTTCAAATCCAGCCATATACTTACTAGCTGGGTAAGTCACTAACCCTGTTTGCCTCAGTTTCCTCATCTATAAAACAAGCTGGAGAAGGAAATGGCAAAAAACTCTAGTATCTTTGCCAAGAAAACTCTAAATGAGGGTCTCAGAGTTGGACATGACTGAAACAACTCAATGATAATTTAGTTCTAGTGTCTTCCCTCTGTCAATTATTTCCAATTTATTCTATCTATAGCTTGTTTGTACAGTTACTTACATGTTGACTCCTTGGGACTGTCTTTGACCCTTCTTTGATTCTCTAGTGCTTGGCATGGTGCCTGACAAATAGTAGGCACTCAATAAATGTTTATCGACTGACTTAATTGCTGCTCTTCACAACAAGCTCTTTTCTCCCTTCCCCTCCTAGACTTCTACCCTCTGAAATCACGTTGCATTTATCTGTTTGATATTTTGGATTTATTGTCATCTGTGTACATGCTGATTCCTCCCAATAGATTATGAGCTTTTTGAGGGAAAGGATTGCTTTTGTTTTTGTCTCCAGATTCTAATATAGTAACTATTTAATAAATCCTTCTTGGATTTATTATATATAATTGAATCTGATTGTTCTCATACATTGACTTAGTCTTATAACTTACACAAAGTTAGTTGGAAACTAAAATTTGAAAACTAAAATGTTGGCTTTATGTTCCTACCAAATTCATGGTACTCTTAGTCTGAGAGCCATTGTTTGATAATTCTCTTTGACCATAGTATCCTACCTGGACTTGTGGCTTCACTCTCTAGTCTCTCTAGACTGCACAGGATTTAGTATAGTGGGAAAAGGACTGGACTTGCAGTTGATGGCTTTGGGTTGAAATACCAGTTCTAAGAGGTGTGCAGGCTTGAACAAGTGACTTCATCTTTCTCTGCCTTAGTTTCCTCATTGGTAAAACAATAGGGTTTTACTATCTGATCTTTAGTTCCCCTCTAGCTCTAAGGTTCTATAATTTTATTTAGTAACTATTTTTTCAAATAAATCTTGCAATTATCATAAGCAGGAAAAAAGGTTAAAAAAGGATTGTCACTCTACTTGTGTGTGTGTGTGTGTGTGTGTTTAATTCCATGTACTCTCTTTAGCACCCAGCAGGTCTGAGAACTTTTCTCTGGGCAATCATTTGGGTTGGTTCTAAATAAGTGTGGTTTGAACACTGCTTTGTTCGCAGCCAATTTCTATGCCTTCAAATATTTGTTTCAACTTCTGCCAGCCGTGGACCTCAGCATTCACTTTTAATTTTCGGTTTTGGGTGAAAATTTAGGCTTGATTCTCATCCAAGCAGTTGCTAATACCTGCTGGGTTCTTATTAAGGACTCTGTAATTGGATATATTAAAGTCTCCTGACAATATGAAACTGGAAAGCCCACAGATTCATCTTCTTCGTGGAATAAAATGTCAACTTTCTGATTGACCTAATTTTGGAAACAGAATTTCTGCAAGTTCTTGGAGATGGTGGCAGTTCTTGATTGAGTTGCAAACAAAGAACTCAGGGTCATGCATAAAATGAAATGTACTTACCACAGAAGTATTTAAACTCGACATAACAGGGCTGTGGACAGCCATGCACTTGTTTGACTGTTGTTTACAAGCCGACAGCAGTAACAAAACTTCCTTTGGATCTGTTGCTACCTTGACGTCCGACAGTCCTTTTGCCCAAGCCGATGAACCAACCAGCCACAGAAAGGAGAACACTACTGTGACGATGAAATCCTATAACATCATAGGAGGAGAAAAATGGCTTAAAGTGAAAAGTAGACATTTATTTCAACAAACTTGTCTTAGCTTAGCTACAGTGGCTGACCCACACAGTAAACATTTAATTAATGCTTATTGACTTACAGCAGCTACTATGTGTAAATAGCCCTGAACACTTTCAAGTAGAATGTAAATCTATCAAGTTCATGTTTTTCACATATGACTGTGGTTACCAAATGGAATTACAAAGCAACGTGGCTGTCTGGGTGGGAGCCTTGATCATAGCAAATCCTGCCAATTTTCATGGGCTAGTTTTTATTACTGTCACATATCATAGGTTGGTAGATGTATTTAGCTGTGTCAGAATTTTGGCGCTCTTTCAAATTTCTGAAAGAAATATTCCAAAGTTCTAAGTACAGCACTTAGAGATAAAGGGAAATCAAACTATATAGGATGATGGGGATTTTTTCCCGTTCTACTGAATCAAGTTAGCTTTGCCAAAAGAGATTTTCCATTTGTTCTAGGAGAGCCAGAGGGAATGTTGACTTCTTTATATCACCTGTGAACTTTTAGCAAATAGAGGGAGATTGGCTAGGAAGAATCTAAGTGGGATGGCCAAGGTTTGAGCTTTCTTTTCAGTGTTGAGTGGGACCACAGAAACTGTGCTGTATTTAATGTTGTACCATGTTCTTCCAACTAAATCCACTTCAGATTGACTGCTCCTTCATTTGGCACTAGTTAGTCCAGTCAAGTCAAGAAGTATGTATTAAATGCTTCTATGTGCCAAGTACCATGCTAAGTGCTAAAAATACAAGTTCAAGGAGAAAGAAAAGAAAACATCTGCCCAAGTTTAGACATTTCTTCATTTTTTGAAAGCCAGAATTTTGAAGGTTTGAATATCCTGAAAAAAATCTCCTATGTCTGTGATTAGAAGGTTTTAAGATGAACAAATATATATTCCTCAAAACTCCATGACCATAAAACATAATAAAACATTTAGAGGAAACAAAATTTATAAGTCAATTAAAACAAATCTAACATACAGAGACGAACCAGAAGCATTTCATTCTAGGCTTAGAGGGTCTAAACAAGGAGACTGAGTTCTCCCTTCCATTAAATTCACATTTGAAAGCAGATATTATGTTCTTGGTGCCATGCTAGAGCTAGGGATTTAAAGAAAAAAGGGAAAACAGTCCCTGACCTTCAAAAGCCTACATGGTATTGGAGAGATATAACATGTATACAGAGAAGTCAATCAACAAACATCTGTAACGATTCTACTAACTTCTAGGTACTCTGTACTAGGGATACAAAGACAAAAATGATATAGTCCTTGCCCTTAAGGAGTGTATATTCTATTATATAAGTTTATATCCAAGATAGGTATATTAATGGAGTGGACATAATACCTGAAGATCTGAGTCTGAGTCCTACCTCCCACACTTATTAGTTGTGTAACCCTGGGTGAATTGGATAATCTTGTTCAATCTCAGTTTCCTTAACTACACAGTAGAGATGATAATAGCACCTGCTTTAAAAGGTTATTGTGAGTATCAAGTGAGATGACATAAGCAAAGCTTATACAACCGGGACTCAATAAATGTAGTGATTACAATGATATTAATAATAACTACAAAATAATGGGAGGAACAAAGTCCAGGGTCAAACATGTGTCTGAGACCAGATTTGAACTCAGGAAGATGAGTCTTCCTTATTCCAGGCCCCAGAACTCTATCTACTTTTCCCTCTAGTTGTCCTGACACATAGTAATCAATTAACCAATGCTACCTTCCTACTTTCCTTCCTTCCTTCCTTCCTTCCTTCCTTCCTTCCTTCCTTCCTTCCTTCCTTCCTTCCTTCCTTCCTTCCTTCCTTCCTTCCTTCCTCCTTCCTTCCTTTTTCCTCCTTCCTTCCTTCTTCCTTCCTTCCTTCCTTCCTTCCTTCCTTCCTTCCTGATTTCAAGGGCAGCCTTCTATCCACCACACCATACTCCCTCTCATCCCATTTTATGGAGGAAAAATTGAGATCTGAATGACTGAGCAATTGAAGCTAACTCATAACCACCTCAGAGTTTTGGATTTAGAAACTTTCATTATATTTTAGAAAAAAATACTGTGAATTTTTTGGAGATAGATTATGTATTGACTAATAAGCCAAGGGACCATTGATACCGGCTGCTCTCATTTACATCTTGCTTGTTTGGAAAATCCCATCATGAAACTGCTCATACTTCTATAGCACCTCAACTCTTGAAATTCATTCATCCAACCAAAGCATTAGGGACCTCCTACTTATCACCTTGTGTAAATCAGCACATTTCCTCTGGAAGCCAAGTTCTCTTTGAACTCGGTTAGAGATGTGAGTAAGGAAAAGATACATGGAGGTGGGAAGGGAGATGGAAATCAGACTGAGAATTTTCCCCCCAATACCATCTGTATCTGGGCTCAACTTTCCAAATACACTCATTATTTTCCTTTTAGAGGTGAGCAGGATTCTAGCTGCCAATTTTCTGACCCCATCCAGATGCTAAGATTACATGTTTCTCAATGTTATTAATTTAGGAGACAGCTCACAGAATCTTAAATTTGTTTTATCACTGTTAAGAAATATTACTGCTAGGGGCAGCCAGGTGGCTCAACAAGTAAGAGCACTGGCTCCAGTGTCGGGATGACCTGGATCAAATCTGGGCTCAGATACTCAGCACCACACCCAGAAATAGCTGGTCGTGTAACCTTAAGCAAGTTACTTAACCCCAATTGCTTTAAAAAAAAAAAGAAATATTACTGCTTGCATTGTCAATTAATGTGGCTTTTGCCAGGGGAAAAGGAAGTAGATGACACCAATTCCTTTATTCACAAGGGAACTGGGTAATAATCCATGTTCTCTTTTCATGCTTGAGTGGCCCTGTTGATGCTTTGAGAATTGCAGTTGGATTTCATTTCTTTTCTCCTCTGGTTAAATTTGATTCTGATGGACACACTGTACTTTTAATTTGCTGTTGTCTTTCCTGAACACTTTATCCATTGATTTGTGGTTGTGTGACTACAGTATGGAGGCCTGATGCATTTTCTTCTTTCTTTCTTGTGAACAGCAGAGTATCCTAGATACTCTTAGGCATCTTCTGTCCTGCTCAGTTATTGCTGATGCAAGGGATTTTATGATTGTTGTGCAAAATGGATCCACTGGTAGCCATTTGACAATTTTACTATGGATGGAACAAGTCTCTAGTAGTGCAGTTAATCCTGTATCCATTCAACACAAACCCTACTGCATGCTATTTGGGGGGACTTTACAGCGTGAGGAGTCTTACACTTCAGTGGCATAGGAATCTCCCAGTAAGGACCTCCCTCTAGCAAAGCATATCAGCCTCTGATCTATAATGCACAGCTTGACAATGAAGATCCACTTGGTTACAGGCAGGAATGGAGCCTAACTTTTCTTAACTCCAAAGTCAATTCTCTCCACTCTATGGTGCCTCTTCCTAGATGTTATATAACTGTAATAATAGTGAGGATTTATATAGAACCATAACGTTTGAAGTGTCTACCATGTTTTGCAACATTTGATTCTCACAACAACCCTGTGAAAGGAGATCCTATTATGATCTACATTTTATAAATGAGAAAACTGAGCTTAAAAAGCTTGCCTGGGGTCACGCAGAATCTGAATCCAGATCTGTGTGACTCCAAGCTGTCAATCACGGTATAACAGGAAGTTTATGGGAAGCTGGAAATCACAATCCCTTTGATCTAGAATCTGCTTCTCTCATTTATTTGTGATCTTTTGCAAGACACTTAGGTCTTTGGAATTCTAATACAAGCCAACAAGCATTGCTTATGTCCCATACAACATACAATGTTGTGGCAGGCACTGGGAAAACCAGGACAAAAGTGACAAGGACCACTTCTTCAAGAAGCTTACGTGGGTTAGAGGTGGAGTGGAAATAAAGGCAACTTGGTACTAGGTTTGGCATCACTGGATGTGAGTTCAAATTCTAGTCCTGCTACTTATTTCCAGTGTGATTTTGGGAAAATTCCTTCCTCTCTGGATTTCAGTTCCTCACATGTAAACTGAAGGGGGTTGCACCAGATGACTGCTAAGTTTCCTTTTAGCTAAATGTATAATTGATAAAAAAAAAAAGCAATAAAAGGGGTAGCTAGGTGGCTCAGCAAGTAAGAGCACCGGCTCCAGTGTCGGGATGACCTGGATCAAATCCGGGCTCAGATATCAGCACCACACCCAGAAATAACTGGCTGTGTAACCTTGAGCAAGTTACTTAACCCCAATTGCTTACAAAAAAAAAGCAATAAAGGCACCAGGAAAGGTTTTCTACAGATGATACAACAGAAACTCAGAACTTGGTTTTTCACCTTTAACATGATGTGATTAGACTAGATGGAGGGCTTTTAGCTTTTTTCGCACCATGGATCCCTTTGCCAATCTGTCCAGGTGGAGCCTTTAGACCCCTTCTCAGAGGCCTTTAAATGCATGAATAAAATAAAATAAAATATAATACAATACACAGGACTAGAAAGGGAATCAACTATTTTAAATATAGTTATCAAAATATAAAAAAAAACCCATCAAGTTCATGGACCCCAGGTTAAGAACTCCTGGGTTACCAAACTGAAGTCTGATATGACTGGAAGGGAAGAAGGTGATCTAGTAATAGAGAAAAAAATCAAACACAGCCTATACATTTCTGGGGCAATACATTTCTCCTTTCACCGAGATACACAAAGAATCAGAGGTAGAGCATTGAAGAGATCTGCTCTGGAGTATTTCTTAGAGAATAGGGACAAAGATGGCACAGGAAGAGGTCAAAGGACTTACAACTTGCATCTTCAGATGGAGAATTCACACTAATAAAATCATTATTTCGCCAATGTTCCAAATTTAAAACCCATGTTAAATCAGTTCAGGCTCCCTTTTTGTCTTCATTATTTCTTCCAATATAAACAGTATTAACATTCCAACCTGAAATGATCACTTATAGTCTGTGTGGGATGCAGAAAAATCCCACTGGGCTTCAGGATCATTAAGATAGACACAGAGAAAAGTGAATCCATGTAATTAAATGGGCTGTCTTTTTCGGAAGAACACTGATCTGGTCTTGGGAAGTTTGTGTAGTACAAATCCAAAGCTTTAGCTGCATTTCAGATTAATCCTCAAGTCTGTTACTGTCTAGTGTTCAACTCTAATTCACACTGAGTTCTTATAAAACTGTTGAACTGAAGATAGAAGGAGTTCCGTCACATGTGGTGAAGCCTCAGATCCATTTTTGTCAGGACGCTGTCTTAGACTCAATGGCTATCTTATGGAAGGTTATGCCTGTGCTTCATATCTTAGAAGGGACAAGAATAATTGAGAGATAGTCTTGAAGAGGACAAGCAGGATGGAGAAAGGCTCAAATTCATGATATATGGGGATCAACTAAAAGAACCAGGGATAATTGTCCTGGAAAAAAGAAGACTCATGGAGGATGCAATAGCCATGTTCAAGTATTTGGAAGGCTGTTCTATGGGAGAAGGATTGGTCTAGTTGTATTTCATGCCAGAAGGTGAAACTAGGAACGATGGATGGAAAGAAGCAAATTTAGGTTCAACAACAAAAATACTTACTAAGAATGAGAGCTGTCTAAAAGTGAAATGGAATATAATCATTTCCCCCATATTAGAAGTCTTCAAACAAAAGCCTAGATCATTGCGGATATAGTAGAAAAAATGAATTTTCAGGTATGGGTTGAACTAGAATTGCTTAGTACTTTCAAACCCTGAAACTGTGACTTTCTTTCTTGATAGTGTCAGTGATTAATGACAGGCTAAAAATAAACCTAGTTCCCCTTAATAATCCATTATGGATTCATCCTCAATTGAATTTATCAAAACTCTTGGGGAAAATATTCCTCTTTCCATCCTACACTTTAGAATCTTAGAACAATATAGCTGAAAATGACCTCTGAGATCATTTAAGCTACTCCTCTAATTTTATAAAGAGGAAACTGAGCCTAGAGCAGTTCCTTAATCTGTCTAAGGGTGCCTGTCCAAGAGGCAGATCTGGGATTAGTGCCCAAGTCTTCTAATGATCGCTCATTGGCATAATTCAATTCACTTTATTTTGATTCAACTCACTTAAATCCAACATATTTTATTGAGTACCAAATATGGGCAAAGCAGCGTTAAGGATACAACCGTCCATTTTTACTGTTCCCTCTCTGTCCCTAAATAAAAATGTGAGACTTTTATGATTTTACTGGAATTTAAAAGAGACCTCAGTTATGCAGATAATTACTTTTCCCATAGCAATTTCAAGTTTAATTTCTTTAAAAGTTGATTGAATTTAAGAGATGAAGAAAGTAGATGTGATTTTGGAGCTCACTGGTAAGTCTGCAAACCACTTGTTCCTTAACATTTCTGTAAAACCTTCTGTTTAGAGAAAGATAGTCTCCTGCGATTTTTTTTTTACCCCCACAAGTGAGCAAACTGCATTAACATCAAGAAGGTCAAGAAAAGAGCTGCTGTTTTTCAAGCTTTTCTTATGCCTTATGAGAACTGAAGACTCATTACACTGCCATGTATCAACCCATCTGTCAGTCCCTGGCAGATGGGTAAAGGGTAGAACTTCTGACCTACTAGAGATTAAATTCCTCTGTGCTGTGGTGGCCCCAGCTCCAGCTGAGTTTGCCTTCTCTATAATCCTGCTGTTGCCTTCCAAGCCATAGGAAGAAATAGAAGAGCTAAAAATAGGACATTCGACTTTCAATCCAGAAGCCGGGCTTTAGGAGAGGAAGGACTGGAAGTGGAATGTTGATGTCATATTTATTTGTCTGCCTCCATTCCTTCCTGTGTACTCGATTAGAGCAGGCGTGACCATTATGTTCCATAATAATGGAACCATAGCATGGTTCCATTACGCCCCACTAGGGTTCTGGAGCTAGAGGAAGTATCTTTGAGTAAAGGTTGTCTCGTGTATCTCCCTCAGTCATGGTGTTGTCATATAGCAGGAGGTGGTGAGGTATCTGTGAGAAGGCTTACCAGATGTGTGTGTATGTGAGTGCATATGTGTGAGTGTACACAAGTGTGTATGTGTGAGTGTATATGTGTAAGTGTGTGTATGTAGGTGTCTGTGAGAAGGCACACCAGGTGTGTGTATGTGAGTACATATGTGTGTGTACACAAGTGTGTATGTGTGTGACTATGTATGTATGAATATATATGTGTAAGTGTGTGTGTATAGGTGTCTGTGAGAAGAAGGCACACCAGGTGTGTGTGTGTATGTATGTGAGTGTATGTGTGACTGTGTGTAGGTGTGAGTGTACCTATATGAATGTGTGTAGTATGTATGTGTGAGTGAGTGTGTATGTATTGCATGTGTGTATGTGTTTGTGAGTATGTATGTATTGGTAAGTGTGTGTGTGTGTGTGTGTGTGTGCTGCCTTGGGAAGGAAAGATCTCACTTCCTAAAATTCAAAAGTATTACAGAAGAAAACTGTTCCCTGTAGTTCAGAACTAAGACCTTTTTATCTGACGTGGGCTCTGGCCTCCCTGTGGCCTCTTTCTTCTTTGACCTTAGGTGGCCCTTACATCATACACTACACCTTAGTGCTGAATGATCTTGAATCTTATATTATTTCATTACTGTGTGGGCAAGGTATCCCTTGGGGATATAACAGAAAGATCACTCACAGTGATGGATGCTTGTCACATGTCTTGCAGATATGACCAGTGTGTCTTCTCAATGGGATGGGATCCAAGAATTTTTGTAAAAAATGTTTTCTTTGTATGAGCCTAGGATTTCATTGGCATACAGTAAGCACTTAATAAATGCCTTTTTAGGAGGTGTAGGGAACTCACAGTGGGGGAACTCTCTATCAATTCAAACCTGCCAAATAGCAAATGTAACAGTCCTAGAGCTTAGCCAGGAGTCACAGAGAGGAGAGGTAACTTGCACTAGGCCACAGTCAGAAGGTGTCATGGGTGGAGCTGGAAGCCAGCTCTCCTGTTCTCCTGAGACCAGCTCACTATTGACCATGATGCCTCTAAAAGGATGACCAATCAGAGCAAGGCTTCTGAGCATTTGTGTGTCAGGGAGCCTTCCTTTGGCTTTCTGTCGAAGACTAAGGGTCCCTTCTCAAAATGATGGAGCTAAATGTGTAAGACAAGACAGAGGATTGTAAATGAAGCCAGTCAATGAAATAGCTACCAAGAATGTGTACAAGCACATGCATGTGTCTATATGTGCACACACAACATACACTGCATAGGTATATATCTATAATACTTACACATGCATGTGCATGCGTTAACACGTGTAACACATGTATTTGCACAGGTGTATGTGTACACACAATGAATGTAAACACCATGCACAGCATAAAATACACACATGTGTATATACACGTACACACATACACACTCAAGGACTCTTAATTACAAGATCAAAACCCCTGGAATGAAAAGCAGAAAGGCTGGCATCCTCGCTCTCTTTTCTAACTCCCAAAACAACATGATGTGATGGTAAGAGACGTGGACTTGGAGCCGAGAATAGCCCGGTTTGGAGTTTTTCTCAAATATTACTAGTTCTGTGACTTTCTGGATGCCCCTTTAACTCTGCGCTTTGGTTTTCTCTTCTATAAAATGTGGGCAACAACATAGACCATGGACCTCACAGGGCTCTTGTGAGTATCAATTGTACGTTAATATACAGGATGCCAAGTGTTATGTGATCATTGTTGTTCAGTTGTTTTTAGTTGGTTAGGGTTTTCTTGGCAAAGACACTGGAGTGCTTTGCCATTTCCTTCTCCAGCTCCTTTTACAGATGAGGAAAAATGAGGCAAATAGGGTTAAGTGACTTGTTCAGGGTCACCCAGCTAGTAAGTGTCTGAGGCCGGGTTTGAATTCTGGAGATGAGTCTTCCTGACTCCAGGCTCAGCACTCTGTCCATTGTGGCCCCTAGCTGCTTATTGTGCAATCGTGGGTGATTTTTATGCTGAAGTCTCCAAACCTAGAACTCTGGGGAGCAGGAGTCATCTCATCGCAGGTATTGTGGGTGAGCTGGCATTATATCAGTGGTAGGTAGTCAGGCTAGAAGGACTGTGAGGTGACTCATGTGTAATGGGGAGGACTGGAAAACCTGCCCCACCTCTGACCCCTACAGGCTCAGTGACACTCTGGAGGCTGCAGTCTGCCATGCAATTCTCTAAGACTGCAGAGTTGGTAATCAACTATTAACCAGCATGTTCATTATGTGTCAAGCACAGTGTTAGATCCTGGTGATACGAGTCCAAAGAATAAAACAGTCCCTCCCTGAGAGCTCCCTATGCCAATGAAATCATCTTTCTTTGAATCCTCAGAACTTAGTGTAGTGTCTGGCATACAGTAGGCACTTAATATGTTTATTGACTTGACTGTTGAAGGTCTGTCAATTGACATAGAACAATGAACACACTGGAAAACAATTGGGAGACCCACAGAGTCTAGGTATTTTGATGATTTTTTTGAAAGATGGTGAAAGTCAATCCAGTTCTTGGTTAAACAGGGATTTGGTTATGCCTCTTAGCCTAAGTTGGAAGGTAACTTTTCATTGGCATAAATAATTAACCCTCAGTCAGAGGGTTCTGCTTTTACTGATGCTGTAGGTTTTGAATGATCCAAACCAGTTCTCTGTAATTGGTCAGGACCCCTCTGGTCTTCTTCCCCAAACTCATCTCAACTTAAATACTCCATGGGAACATCTCCATGGAGGGAGAGTGTCTGGGCATTCACAGCTGATCCACAGCTTTTTGGCTTAAGACTGAGTTGTTCTGATGCCCCAGTTGGAGGGCCTGAAGCCGAGTACAGCATCTGGCTTCACTTCTTCCACTTTCTTCACATTCCATGGTTGGTATTTTCCTTCCAGGCTTATAAAGAATTTATTGATGCCAAGAATCTTTTGGATGCTATGTTCTAAGCAGAGAGAGATTTCTATCCAATTGTGCGTGTGTGTGTGTGTGTGTGTGTGTGTGTGTGTGTGTGTGTGTGTGTAAAAGACTTTGTCAATGTTTGGTCAGATTGTGAAGTGTGAAATAAGATTTGTCTTTGTTAATCTTTGCTTCTCTTTTCTTTTTGTCTCTTAAATGTTGGACTTAGAGGTAAGAGGTCCTGTGTTCAAGACCTGCCTCTGACATTTGCCAGCCAGGTGAGTGATTCAGTCTCCCTGAACCTCAGTATTACATCTGGAAAGTGAGGGGTTGGATTTGCCATTTGCCATTGGCTCTCCCACTTCTAATATACAGTAATGTTATGATCTTCCCCCTTAGGGAGATAAAAACTGACAAGCTAATTTGGGCCAGATAGATGGCGTAGTGAACAGTGGATGCTAGACTGAAATCAGGATGACTTGAGTTCAAATGTGACCTCTGATATGACTAATACTTACCACTAGGTAAGTAGTACTTATTCTTAATACTCTGCTACTACCACTGATAGCTACCATTAATATGCCTCCAATTCTTACTACTAAAAATACTAATAGTTAACTTTTATACAGTGCCTATTCTAATCCACGTACTTTGCTAAGAACTTTATCTCATTTAATCCTCATAAACAACCCTGAGAGCTAGGTACTATTATTATCCCCATTTTGCAGGTGAGGAAACCGAGGAAAGCAAAGGTTAAGCGATTTGCCCAGGCTCCCAAAACAAATATCTGAGGCTGGATTTAAACTCCAGGCCTGTCACTCTCTCCACTGTGCCACCTTGTGGAGCCTAGCTGTGTGGTTCTGCACAAGTCACGTAATCTCTCTCAGCCAGTTTCCTCATATTTAAAAGAAAGTGTTGGGTTCAATGACCCCAAGGTCCTGCCAGACCTAAATCCATGACCTGTGACTCTTTAGGATTCTACAATGAGAATGATGCTCCTATTCCCTTCTCAAATTAGATTGTAATGTCCCTTCCTGTTCTGCCTCCCCTCTGCTCCTTGACAGGGAGCTTCTGGGACCAGTCTCTGACAAAGGACACAGCATGAGGTACTTGGGAATGGAAATGGAGAGGGGAGCTTTTATGGGGTGTGATATCAGGTGTGCATGGATTTTTCATGGATTTAGGACAACATGTATTTCAATTAAGGTAAAATGGGAGTAATGCAGCCTAGCTGCTGCCCCTCTGCATTTTTGCCCTCCAGCTGCCTGGCTAAGAGATCTAGGCTGGTAATGCCTTGTGACCCTTGTCGATGTGAACTAATATAATTCCAAGCTCCTGCAGTCACTGATGGAAGGAGATCAGAGGCACAGACTTGAAAGCACGGAAGTGGAATCCGGATCTAATCCCAGTTCAGAGAAGAACTTTTTCAGAAGGTGAGATCCAAGTCAAGAGTCCATTTGGATAAATTTATGCATTCTAAATCCTTGGACTATTTGAATATATGAATAATTTTTACCCATAAACAGGCAGAGCACAGGGAGAAAGGTAGACAGATTTCTGGAATCATGGAGAACCTGATGTTTTCCCAATGCATCTTTGAATATTTAGTAAATAGTGTATGTAACTGCTCAGGTGAACAAGTGAATGATACCGTTTGGCCCTTATCATTGAATAGGCCGAACACTGAATTGGCAACACTTTTAGTGTTTAAATATTTATTTGTGTAAGTGTTGCCTGCATTGTATCAGCCCCATAGACTATAAATTCCTTGACTACAGAGACTGATTTTCATTTTCTTTGTAGCCAAGCCCCTAGCCTAATACCTTGAACGTAGGAGGTATTTTTAAATGCTTGTTGACTTGACTTGAATACAGAGGACAAGAAGGAACCAGTAATAGGGAAACCCACTTACTGAGAATAGATCCTCACCCCCCACCCCCAATACCTGAGGTCTTGGTGTTCTGTTAATAGGTATAGGTTGGGAACCAGTGTAAATTTCCTGGGCCTGCACATACCACTACTAGTCTGGGCATATGCCCAGTACTTAACCCTAAGGTAGAGAATAAACTCTGTGGTATAAGAATCACCTGGGTCAGACTGAGTGTGAGCTAAATTCCCTTCACTTAAGACTCTGTCTGGAGGCCCTATTTAAACCACAATCTTCAGACTCTTTCCTTTCCTCTAGCACCAACCCTGTACCCTTGTGCTAGCCACTGAATTCCTAAATCCCAAGTATTGGGACTGATGAGGCCAGAGATCATAGGATTATAGATTTAGAGCCTTAAAGGCCGAAAATTTTAGCCCCACTCCTTAATCCTATGAGGAAACTGAAGCACAGTAAAAGTTAAATGATTTTCCCAAAGACATACAGCTAGTAAGTATCTGAGGCAGAATTTCAAGCTAGGACTGCTTGAGTCCAAGCCCCAGTACCGTATGTACTACATGTTTTTTCGGTCACATTATTATTTGCTAGGGAATCTGATTTTTTGAGTTATGGTGAACCAAAAATTCATCCTTCGATTTGTCAAATAATCTGGTCATGTTGGCTGAGTCTCCTCTCCCTGTCATGAGGACCACTAAAATTTAGGGCCATTTAGAGACTGCTAATGTCTCTCTCTCTCTCTAATCTCATGTATCTTTCAATAAAATGTATGCAAAGACATCAATAATAAGCATCCTTCCTTGTGTTAGGCCATGGGAAGCCTTTGAGCCTAGTACTTAGGCAGAATGAAAAAAAGTCATAGGAGGCACGTATATTAGACTGAGAAGGGAAAGGATTGGTTTCACAATCTGCTTATTTGGTTAAATAAACAAAATAGTTGATTAAGAGATATTTGCAGTGAACTGTTTGATGATTGACTCACTAAATCAATTTCAGGACAGTGCAGGCAGGTTGAGGTTTACATTGAAGGAGTAACCTCATATCATATAAACAAGGCCACTGATTGCTTAAAGAAAACTCCTTTTCAATAGGCATTGTTGACAGTTAGTATACAGCTTGCATTTGGCATTTTCTCCCATTTATTTTGTTACCTACAGCCCCTTCTTGGTCTCCCACAGTACATGACTGAGACAGAATTTGTGCTGACATGAGTCAAGAATTGTTAATAAAGTGGTTTTTTGGTCACATTCTCATTTGCTAGGGAATCTGATTTTTCGAGTTATGGCGAACAAAAAATTCATCCTTCAATTTGTCAAATAATCTGATTGTGTTGGCTGAGCGTCCTCCATTTTACTGTGTAAGGTACATTTTCAGTGACATAGGGCTTTTTCAAATGACAAGCCCTGTTCTGAAGACGTGTCTAGTTTGGGTGAACTTTGTTCATGAAAAAGTAATGAACACAAAGATTGCTTTTTCTTAAATTCGCTAACAACTTTGTTTCCCCATACTAAGTGATGAGGGCATTCTTCTGCTATAGCCATTAGAGGATTTTAAGTTCAGCTGGGTCAGGGAGTAGCTATTCAGAAGCTGTAATAAAAAAAGAACTTCTTGAATAAGAATTTGCAATTCATTTTAATGTCTTCAAAAGGTAACGTTCACTTCCTTCCCTCACCATGACTTAGAGTTCAAAATAAGGGTGACTCAACATTTCTCTTGACTTGAAATAAGTAATACCTATTGCTTTTGAGATCGACTGGTAAAACAAACTGAATAAAAAAAGAACTGAACTTATTTGTGCATTGTCTCTGTTCTCCAAATGAAGTAGAAAATGGAGACAGTGAGCCCTCCTCCTGCCCCCGCCCACCTCAGCACCCTCAGCTTACTTCAAGGTTTAGATGGGAGATCATCTTCTCTGCTCATGCCCCCAGCTCCCCCCTCCTTGAGATAACTTGGATTGATTTATCTGTGTGCAGGTCACATCTTCCACTAGAAGGTCAGCCTGGGCCCTTTCTCATTTCTCCATTCTTCTTACAGGTTACTCTCCCTCCATGCAACCTATGGATCAGCCATATCACCTTATTTATAGTTCCCCACATATCATGATGTGTATCTATCTGCTCACCTTTATACTAACTGTCCCTTACGAGGCACGAAATATTCTCTGTCCTCACTTCTGCCTCTCAGAAGCAAATATTTCTTAGAGATTCATCTGGGGTGGCTAGGTGGCACAGTGAATAGAGCACTGGCCCTGGAGTCAGGAGGACCTGAGTTCAAATCCAGCCTCAGACACTTAACTCTTACAAGCCTTGTGGCCTTGGCCAAGTCACTTAACCCCAATCGCCCTGCCATCCCCCTCCAAAGAAAGCAAAAAAAAAAAAGATTTAGCTCTAATTATACCTCCTGGTCTCTTCCCTCCCTCCTACCCCACCACCCCTACCTCTCTACCTTGACATAGTAGAGAGCCAGACCTAGAGTCAGGATGAGTTGAGTTCAAAATCAGCCCCAGACACTTACTAGTTGTGTGACCCTGGGCAAGTCACTTAACTTCTGTTTGCCTCAGTTTGCTCATCTATAAAATGGGGAAAATAATATTAGCTACCTCGCAGAGTTATTGTGAAGATAAAATGAGATGATAATTATAAAGCACTTAGCATAGTGCCTGGAAAGAAATGCTATATAAATTTTAGCTCCTCCTGCTCTCCCCCCTCCTCTTCCTCCTCCTCCTCCCACTTTCCAATTGCCTTCCTTTCTAACATTACCTTCCATATACACATACAATCAGTTCTTAATTATTTGAAATTGCAGTTGTATGTAAAATTTAAACATTGGCTCCAGCCCAATGAAAAGATAGAGAGTAAATGTGATTAATGTGACTATTTCACAGGATTTATTATTTGCACTAATTGACACTTAGTTGTATGCTCTTAATTCTTTAAAATTTTTACATGCATTTATAATATGAAATTCCCACTTTTACCCTACCCTTATTGAACAAACAGATTAACTAATTATAACTTCATCATAAACGAACAGTTCTGTAAAACAAATTTCTACATTGTCCATGCCCGAAAAAATCTATCTATCTATCTATCTATCTATCTATCTATCTATCTATCTATCTATCTATCTATCTATCTATCTATCATCTATCTATCCATCCTACCTGTGTATGTATGTATGCATCTGTCTATATGTGTATCTATCTATCATCTATCTACTTATGTATCTATGTATATATCCATATATGTCTCTGTATCTATATTTTTCTCTGTCTCTCCCTCTCTCTCTCTGTCTCTCCCCCCCGTGTCTCTCCCTCTCTGTCTCTCCCTCTCCCTGTCTCTGTCTCTCTCTCTCTCTTTCTTCCCCCCCCACTCTCTCTTTCTCTCTCTCTCTCCCTCCCTCCCTCCTCCCCCCCTCCCTCCCCATCTCTGTATCTCTATTTAGATCTTCTCATTTCAAGCTCATCAGATCTCCAGCAGGAGGTGAATGGCGTGTTTCGTCTTTGGTCTTCTCTTCCATATATACTTTATATGTCTTGCATCTACCTTTTTATAGCTATATTGTCTCCTCCATTAGAACTCAAGCTCCTTAGGGCTTGGACAAATTTTGTTGTTGTTTCAGAGTCAGCTGGTGTTGCGGTGCTCAGAGTGCTGGGCCTGGAGTCAAGAAGTCCTGAATTCAAATCCAGCCTCACACATCTATTAGTTGTGTGATCCTAGGCAAGACATTTAACCTCTGCTGGTCTTAGTTTCCTCAACTGTAAAATGTGGATAATACTAGCCACTATCTTACAGGACTTTTTTATAAGGATCAAATGATCCAGTGTTAGGCACATAGTAGGTAGTATATAAATCACTTCCTTTCCCTCCTTTGTATATCTCGGGCACACTTTGAGAGAAAAATGGTCAAATTGGTTTGGTTTTATTAATATGACTGGAAAAGGAAGGGATTTATGAGTTTGTTAATGGAGAAGCCACTTGATAGCTACTCAACAATTACTTAATCACTGATGCCATACTTTTTTTTCCACTTCCAAAATATTTCATACTAATGTATGGATGTAAACTCTGTATATATAGACAAAAAGTGCAATGAAGGCCAGGCAATAGGAGTATTAAATCAGGATGTTGAATTTACAATTCACTTGTATTCCTTGTGCAGCATTTGAAAAATGGCACCTTGTCAGAAGAATACTTTACCCAGATAGTGAACTTGGGGTGAGTTCCTCACTATCAACCTTACACTACTCTTCTAGGTTTCTGTGTCACTCCAGTGGGATAGTGACCCTTTCATACCTCACCACCATACCCTGGGGGGGGGGAATTCCATGTTAGGCTCTGTGTAGATATGGCTATAATGTCCCATTGAAACATGGTCCTTACAGATAGCCTTGATCTTCGTGGTCACGCTGTGATATAGGGAGAACAGTTATAATTATCATCTTTATTTTACAGATGAGAAATTTGAAATTCAAAGAGGTTAGGGGAATTGCTTACATTTACACAGTGAGTAAGTATCTAAGGTGCTATACTAAACCAATTGGACAGAGGCCTTCAATTTGACTTAATCTAATTCAATTCAGCAAATGTAATAAATCCAGCCTATGCATCTCCTTGGAGTATGGAATAGCAGAAAAAGGAATGGTTGTGGGTCCAGGAAGCCCTTTCCTTGACACGGACTGGGGTTATGACAATAGGTAAGTTGGAGGGAGTGGCAAGGTCAAGAGAAGGCCATTTTAAGAACGAGGGAGACCTGGCCACATTCAGCACAAGTTCGGCAAATCTTTACTAAGCACCTTTTATACACCAGATACCTCTCTAGGTGTGGCAGACATAAAGCCGAAATAAAACTCTGACTTTATATCATGTCTCTAACTTTAAGGAGCTTAGATTCCATTGGACAAGACCACAGAGAATATAAATATATAACAGAGAATAAATAAACACAAAATACATAGTGCCACAGAGGCCCTTATCATGGAAAGGAGGGGGGAGGGAAAGAAAAAAGGAGGGGGGGAAAGTATGAGAGAATCAGAGAGAGAGAGAGAGACAGACAGACAGAGAGAGACAGAGAGAGAGACAGAGACAAAGAGAGACAGAGACAGACAGAGACAGAGACAGAGACAGACAGAGAGACAGAGAAGTGGAAAGCAGGGATAAGGAAGGAAGGGAAGGGGGTGAGGGGCAGGAAGGGTAGGGGAGGAGAGGGGAGAGGAGAGACACAGTGTGTTAAAAGCGTCCTTACCCACTGCAGTTATTGAGGAATTTCAAGCCTGCATGCTGGCTGTTTCCTCTCACTAGACAGTAAACTCCTTAGAGACAGACAGTTCTGTTTTGTCCTTGTATCACTAGTGTCAACTTGCGATTTCATTAGGATAAAGAATTCTCAGTGGGGGAAACTCCCCCTATCATCTGTCTACAACTTTTATCTAGGTTCAGAGAAATTCTTGGGAGTACTGACAAGACAAGTGACTTGCCCAGGGCCATACAGCTATTATATGTCAGAGGTGGAACATGAAACTAGTTTTTCCTGACTTTGGAACTGCTTGCTAACTTCTCTCTGCTACCTTCTGTCTGGCCAACAAAAAGTCCTTAATAAATGCTTGTTGAGCCCTGCCTCACTTAAATCCAACTCAACTGCAAGTCAAGAAATTGCCCTCCTAATGTCATTGGTCCTCCTCGAGAATAAAGGACAAACAACTTTATAATGCCTTGCATTTTCTTTTCTTCTTTTCCAATTAAAAGTTTTTAGTGCCCTGTAGTTATTGTTTGCATTTCTGTCGGTGCTGTGATAACTATGTTAGTTGGTTAGCTGGGATAAGTAGCTCTAGATTTGTTCTGGAGTCCTCTAGTTCGATATTGGCACAAGGGCTTGTCATGTGAAGGGAGCAGAAGCTCTCCTTCCTCTAAGGGAGCAGAAGCTCTCCTTCCTCTAACTTCGACTCTGACCCAAGGCTGTGAAGGGTTGGTTCTGGTGGTATATCAGAGAGCTGCTTTGAGAATCAGGAGAGATGTGAGTTCAAATTTCACTTGTGAAACGATTTGTAAGACTCAAGGCAGTTTACTTGATATCTCCAATTTTTAGTTTCATCATCTTTCAAATGGGGTAGTAACGTAGTCACATATGTGGGACAAACCAAAGCAGGATCTTGTGTGTACTTGTGGGTCAGATGAGATAAGGTACATAGCAGCACTTTAGTGTAAGCTATTATTATTGGCCAGGAAAAGACTTAGCATCTCTATGAACTGTGATTCTGGGATAATGGGTCCTGAAACTTATCTTCAGGGTGTCAACTTTCCTAGTCACCATGGGTCTGACCTTTTAGACTAAATCAATCTGCAAATGACTGGTAAATATAAAATTTTCAACTTCTCCTATTAACTCAAATGGTCAAACCAGTTGTGTGTGAGGGCGCGCGCGCGCGCGCGCGTGCGTGTGTGTGTGTGTGTGTGTGTGTGTGTGTGTGGACACAGACTAGTTCCTCTGCATGTGTGGGCACAGTCCACATTCCTTCATCTTTAAAACAAAAATGCACAATTGGGCTGATCTGTAGGATTCTGGGTAAGAAAAACCTGAGTGTAGGGGTGAATTTAAATTCCTGACCTCAAGCAAGATCTTGCAAGAGAATTCTACTTTGGCTTACTGCCCACAGAAACAATCTCTCCATGGACCAAGGGGGAGGGTCCCTTCTCTTTCTATGAGCCCCCAAACACCGCTGGGAGGCCATTAAGTTTATGCCAGGAAATGATGACTTTCAAGTACTTGGACAAATATCAGGTGCTATGTAAATGACAAATAGTCATTATAAAACCCCATGAATATTTTAGAGCTCATCATCCATGGAACAGAAAGAAATGAGCCCAGATGGTGAGGAAAAATTACTCAACAACAAAGCATGACTTCCAGTGGGTATCTCTATCCATTTGAGAGTTGGGATCATAGTGCATTATGGGAAATAAGGATAACAGCTTCTTTCCACTTAGAATCCCCTTCATAATTCATCAATTGCTTTACTCTCAGCATCCTTGTGTGGTTATTATTATTATCACCCCCATTTTACAGATGAGGAAACCAAGGTCAGAGAATGACTTGTTATTAGTCATGCAGCTAGTAAGTAGTCAGCTAGGGTTGAACCTAAGTCTTTTGATTCCAAAGATAATGCTCTTTCCATCATACCATGCAATAAAATAACCCTTTAACATGTCCTCTAGCTACATATTTGCTAAGAGCACATGGCTCTTTTGAATATTTTTGGCCACATTGTGTCTATATATCCACTATCATTATGAATATGCTTCTATCATGTGCCCAAAGAGGCATTATTAATTCAATGCAAGTGATAGCAAGGGTAGGCAAGCTATGAAAAGATCAGTGGTTCTGAAGTGGAGGAATTGGGTTCAAGAAACCAAAATCAAATGAAAGAAGTTAGGTGGTGCAGTGGATAGAATGCTGGGGCTGAAGGCAAGAAGTCTTGAGTTCAGATCCATCCTCAGACATTTACTAGCCGTGTGACCTTGGACAAGTCACTTAACCTCCGTTTATCTCAATTTCCTAAGCTGTAAAATGATAACACTTACTTCTGAGGGATGTTGTGAGGATCAAATAGGATTTGATTTTGTCAATCACAGCGCAGTGTCTGAGACATAGTAGGCACCATATAAACTGTAGTTATTATTATTGCTATTGTTTTTCATTCTATCTATGACACATTACCTGTGGATCTTGGGCAGAACACTTAAATTCCCTGGACCTCAGTTTGCAAAATGAAGGCTAGACTAGAAACCACTTGCAATTCCTTCTAGTTATAGATCTTATCTCCTACAAAAAACAAAGAACCCCAGCCAACCCAAAACACATGCTTTATGTCAGTCTGAGGGTGCAGAACATTAGAAATGGTGGAGGCCTAAATAATTTGATCATGTGACAGCAGCTCTGGTCTGTGTTTCAGATGTCTCCTGACACACCTGCTTTCTTCTTGCTGTGCTTTTACTTCTGGATTTCCCTCTGCCTAGAATGAATTCTCCCCTTTTATCCTCATTTGTACTTTTCTAATTCCTGCCTATCCTTCAAGATCCAACTCAAATGTCAGTTCTTCCAGAAAGCCATCCCTCATTCTCCCAACCAGAAATGATCTCTCCATCCTCTTAATCCCCATCATACTAGCTTTGGATATTTCTTAGTGTATTTTCCCCCATTTTTCAATATAATACAGCCACAGAAACCTTTGGCTACTTTGGGTCAGGGGTGAGGTATTTTGTTTCTCTGCAGCCAGCATACTGTAAATACTTAATAAGTATACATTGAGTAGAATGACTTAAAAATAGGAATCATAGCTAACTTTGGAATATAAAGCTTAAAAACAAAGTAATATCTGCCTTCAATGATTTTAGATTCAACAAGGGGTGATACAACTTGCATGTAAATAAGGTGATTTAAGGAAATAGTCTTAAAACTGTTATAAATTGGAGATAATTGGACTTTAGAAATATGGAAATGCCAGACTCATGCTCAGAATATGAATCCAACAAGGAATAGTAAGACTCTATCTACCTGCAGTTGTGCACAGTTAATGAAAAGGACTTTATGCTGTAAAGGATGGAAGTGGTCTTCAAGCAAGGCCTGGATTATGCCTTGTCAGGTATGTTGTAGAAGGGATACTTATTTAGGCAGGGACTGAATTAGGCTTCTCAATGCCTCTTCTAAAGTGCAGCACCAGTATGGAACATCGGACTTTCGATGTAGTGTGTGTGGGGCAGACTTCAGCAATACATGCACATGCATATGTATATATCTCTACACACATTACATATGTATGTGGGTATTAGCATACATCTTGGCCATGGAAATTTCATATGGAATAAAAGCTTTCGTTAGCTATTGGTGACTATCTTCCATATTAATGAGATTTCCTAAGTGTCTCCTATGTCTTCTTAAGCAATCTCATTTATACTAATTAAGTAAAATGTTGATGAAAATTTCATTCATTTCATTTCTTGAAAATATACATAGTTAATGAGACTTCCTGTGTGTCCAGACTTTAGGGATACACTGTACATATACACACACACACATACATACATACATGTATATATATATTAGCTAACTATACAGCACCTACTATTTGCTAGGCACTGTGCCAAGCACTTTACAGATATTATCTCATTTGATCCTTACTACAATCTTGGGAGATATTATTATTGCCATTTTACAAATGAAGAAACTGGGTCAAACAGATTAAGGGACTTGTCCAAGGTCACACAGCCAGCAAATGTCTGAGACTCGATTTGAATTCAGGTCTTCCTGACTCCAGGCCCAGTGCTCTATCCACTGAGCCACCTAGTTGACCTTCTTATTCCTGGAAGTAATACGTGCCTTAATGTCACCCAAGATGTCATTAGCTCTTTGGGCTGCCATATTACTGACTCACATTGAGCTTGCAATCCACTAAAATCCCAGACTTAAAAAAATAATTGTAGGGGCAGCTAGGTGGCACAGTGAATAGAGCACAGGCCCTGGAGTCAGGGGACCTGAGTTCAAATCTGGCCTCAGACATTTAAAATTTACTAGCTGTGTGACCTTGGACAAGTCACTTAGCCCCAATTGCCTTGCCTTCCCCCCTCCAAAAAGCAAAAAAAATGTTATCTAACTATGCCTCACCTATCTTCTAAATGTGAAGCTGATTCATTGAACCTGTGTGTAAGACTTTGTATTTATCCCTGTAAAATATTATCTTTATTCAGCCCAGTGGTGATCCAATAGCTGGATTTTGTTTGTTAAACATGTGCAGAAGTCAGTCAATAAACATGAATTGATGCCTACTATATGCCAGGCACTGTGCTAAGTTCTAGGGATACAAAAAGAGGCAAAAAGCAGTCCCTTACCCCAAAAAGCTTACAGTCAAATATAAGAAGCAACATGCTGCTTATCCCAGAAATGCCTGTGTTTCCATATAGACAGGAAGAACAATGACGAGAATCCCATTGTCAGCTTCTCAGGAATATTTCTATGTGCTGGTGGGTGAGGCCAGCTTTAAAAAAAAAAAGCCTCTATAAAGGTCTGTGCTATTTGCAACAAGTTTAAAGCAAATGAAAAAAAAAAAGAGGCAGGTTTTTTTTCCTTGTAAGCTTTAAAAAACCTATTGTTTTTTTTTTCTTTTTAGGAAGTGCCCCACATTCATTACTTATTAAACTCTGGGAAACTGTCTTGGGAGACATCTAGAGGTCTGAGTTCATGAAGCAGGAATATACAAAGACAGAATGATATCAAATTTCATAATGACACCTTTTCATTCCTCCAACACCTGGAGTGTCATGGGCTTTGATTTGTACTGAGTTAATAGATCCATTCAAATTCAAATTTATTTCTTGAATTCTACTTAGCAGTTGTTAAATTTCAGATAAAAAAGGCTACTGTTTCCTCAAATTTCAGAAGCCCCTGAGAGACCAAGGAGAATTTTGTCTGTCTGAACAGCCCGTTGGGTGATAATATTTCTTTCCTGACCTCTTAACTCTCAAAGGACTCAAAACTGTCTTGAGGGTGAGAAGCAGAGCAAAGCCCTGGAGCTGAAGAAGAATGCAGGGGAATTGGGCCTAAGAAATGAGAGCTGAATGTTCACAATGACATTAGGGTATTCTATTGGCAGGCTAACCAGGTAAGAGGCACGAAGGAGCCAGTGACAGAGAGCCATCATTAGTGGAATTTTTGTGGAAAAGCATGTAGGATATAATTCAGATGGCGAAATTCAGTCTAGGAAATACAAAGACCAGCTGCAGAGATTCTGAAGCTACCTAGAAGTGAAAGTTCAATTTGTTTCCATCAGTCTCATCCTAGGCTGCCATAGCTGTTTCAATAAAATTCATAACTTGCGATAGTTTAGGCTGGAAATATCTAGATGTTTTGGGTTTGTACCCTAGTGAAAGCTCATGTAGAAGGGCCAGGACCTGAAACTAAGCTGGCACTTTTAATTCCCTTCCTTTGTGCCCCCGTGTATGACCTCAGAGGGTTCCCTGATGCACTGTGGTTCATAGTCTATTTATTGTCTGGATGCACTGAGTTGCTAGCATTCTCTGTGTGTGTCTCTCCTCAAAAAATGATGCAAGTGCTTAATTTTTACATGGGCATATAGATTTAAAGCTGGAAGAGAACTTAGAATTCATCTAGCCTTATCTATCCATTGTACAGATTAGAAAACTGAGTACCAGGTAAGTTCAATTTGTTCTCCTGGTAATCTATTCAGTAGAATGTAAGCTCCTGGAGGGCAGAACCTGTTTGCTATTGTCTTTGTTTATTCAGCACCCTCCGCGGATCATTGCTCAATACAAGATGTTTACCAAGTGCTCAATGGATTGGTTTTCTATATCTTGGTTCTCTTCAATGCTCAGAACTCAGGGTACACCACATTCCAAAGTCTATAAGTAAGGGAAGAAGAGGCTGAACAGGGACAGTGGATGTGCAGTACTTGTATTTCTAACCTGGTCCTTCCATTAACTTTTTGTGTGGCATTGGAAGCCATCCCAACTTCCCCTCATCAGACTGCAAAGATTTAAAGATATTACTTTGGTCTCAAAAATGCAATACAAATACTGTGTTATCCTAGATGCCAGTGCTCATAGAGGAGACCTAAAGACAAAAAAATGGAAACTAACCATGAAACTCAATCAGTCAGTCAACAAACATTTTTAAAACCTGTATTATTTACCCATCTCTATGCTAAGTACTGGGGATACAAAGACAAATTCATATAATTCCTGACCTCAAGGAGCTTACATTCAGTCAATCTATAAGCATTTCTTCAAGGCTTATGTGTCAGGCACTGTGGATAGAAACAAAGGCAAAAACAGTGCCTTCCCTCAAGGAGGTCACTTTCTTATAGGGAGACAATATGCGCATGACTGCATATGTAGGAGATATATACAGGGTCAATGGGAGACTTCCAGGAAAGTTTGTCTATATGTTGCTTGAGAGGAGCATATAAAATTAAACCTCTCCCTCCAAAAATTCCTGTCACATTTACTCTAACATTTAATTAGTGAGTCCTAAGCAAGAAGATAAAATGATGGGGAAATGTGTTCCACCTAGTCAGGCGTCAGCCTACTCCGCACCACAAATTTCTAGGAAAATTCAAGATCTCTCCAACATAACAACTCTGGTTATTTTCTTTCATTTTTTATGTTTTGTTTTGTCTGGAATCAGTCTTATTCTCTTCCTGTATGGGAGAGAGGAAGGGAACACTGAGAATCATAGTTTTAAGATAGTGAATAAAATTTAATTTGACTATTGGTACTCAGAATGCTAGATCCTTGCCGACGACCAGTTGATGGACATAATCCTAGAGGAGCTGATTTATATTAACTTTGTTTTAATGGCTCAAAATAAGGGATCTTAACCTAGGGTCTAAAGATAGATTTTAGTATGTCCATGAGCTTGTATTGGGAAAAAAAATCTGCATTTTTCACTGACCTAAAATTGAAATTTTAGCATCTTCTCAATCTGTGAATGTAGAAAATGGACATTATGCTAAATTAGAATTCTTAGATTTAACCATATTGCCAAAGGGTCCTTGACACACAAAATAAGAGCAAAAGAGAGAAGATAGTTCCAGAATAAGCAAAAAAAAAAAAAAGAAAGAAAAAAAAGGAAAGGGCACAGTCATTCTTATTATAAACCCAAAGACAACAAGAAGCATTATTCAGAATTATACATACATATTATACAGGCAAACGAGGTTAAGTGACTTGCTCAGGATCACACAGCTAGTGAGTGTCTGAGACCAGATTTGTACTTGGGTATATGAGTCTTCCTTCTTCCAGACCTGTACTCTATCCATTGTGCCAGCTAGATGTCTGTCTGTCTGTCTATATATCTATCTATCTCCCATTTTTCTTCCATGGGATATTTGGTTCTCATTTATGGATGGTTGCACTAATGGTAAGTAGTTGCAGAAAGACCAATGTAAAAATAATTGCAGTTTCTGCATCAACATCAATTGGTGAGGATGAAATGGTAGAGATTTGAGGATTTGAAGACTCTTAAAGTACAATTAACATTCATTCTGATGTTTGTTCATTTCATTGCAAAGATAGGAAAAGGTTGGGTGGGGAGGAATAATGGGAAAAGATGGTCCAGGAAGAAGGAACTAGACAGGTCAAAGACTTATCATTTATACAGAGGTTTTATGCTTCTACATCCTTACTTTCTCAAGAAAAGAAATGGTAGGTGGTGTTTATGGCAACCGCCATAAAAATACCACAAAGAACAAAAGAGAACATATTTTAATGGACAGGGACTGACTTGTAATTGATGTGGGAGTTATCCCTAAGTCATCTGTCTGTGTATAGTCAGATCATTGACTTGTCAGAGATAAGAACAGAATTAGTTTTTTAAAAAGGAAAAAGAATAATGAGAAAGAGATAGGACATACAGTGGAAATAATTTAAACTTGACCTATTTAAATAAGCAATTAAAACTCAAAAAATGGAAGAGTGACAACAAAAATTACAGTGCCACTAGCTATGAAAGTCTTTATCCAGTTCAATCAATACAGATTTAATTGTCATAGTAAAAAGACCAAAAAAGCCCAGAAAGTCCCTTTATCAGCAAAATTGTGATTTGCCAAATGAAGAGAGGCTGCCAAAATCAACACTAGGTTTGACTATAAACTTGCTGGTAGAATCTTACAAGGAAGGAGTATTATCTCATAAAGGACATAGAAGCATTGAAAGGTAAGACTATTTTGTGGAAAAGCTGGCGAACTACTCAAATGAACAAAATCATTCCAAGGTCATGAAAAAAAGAAAATGGAAGTACTACAAACAAAAGAGGAATGGAAGAGATTTGTGAGACTCTTTATACCAAACTGTTTGTTCAATCAAGGATAATGGAAGTGTCAGTCATAGACTCCAATGTCACTATTTCAGATGTGTTTATAGAGGAGATAGAAATGTCACTTAAGAGAATAAAGATTTTCTTAAAACTGCTAGATTTCTGCAGAATACATGTAAAAGAGATCCAAGGTAGACATGATACAATTGTAAGGTGCTAATGTTCTGACATATGAAGTATCTGAAGGGGAGAAGATACCAAAGGCATGGAAAATTATTGGCTTTTACTAATAACAAAAAAAGAAACTGGATGAAATACCATGAAAAAGAGGTAACCAAAAACCTGCTATCCTACCTATATGCAGTTTAAAAAAAGTTTATGAGCCATCAATGTATGAAGCAAGGTTATTTTTGATTATAGTATTAGATATATTAGTTTAAATTCTTTCCATTGTGTGTCCTATCTCTTTCTCATTATTCTTTTTCCTTTTTAAAAAACTAATTCTGTTCTTAGCTCTGACAAGACAACTAGTAGCATGTGTAGGATTTCACAAAGGATATTCAACAATTGACCACATCTTCGCCATTTTTCAATTAACTGAAAGACGTGGATAATATAACATCTTATTGTGGTTATCGGCTGCTAAGTAGGAAAAAGTATTTGATTCCGTAGATTAAAATGGCATCTTGAAAGATTTTTTTTAAACAATAGGTCTCCAATATAAATATCAAAATTTAGGATGCCATTGAAAATAGAACAATGGAAATAACCCTCCCCAATGATTTCTTGTAATAAACAGCATGTGAATCATTAAACAGGGAAATGGATGCTTGCCAAAGGTATTTGCCACTGTGATGAGGGAGGTTCAGTGTAGGTTCTAGTTTGAAGAGGGATTCCTTGTGTATAATGATGTCTTCCAAATACTCCTATTTGAATAATTGTAGAGTAATAGAAAGCAGTACAGTACAGCTCCCTTACATGTTGTCCACAAAGATCTTGGAAACACATCATACTAAATCCTGATAAGGAAATCTAAGGGAAAAAAATCACAGGTATTTATCCACCCTTCAGCAGCACTCAGAGAAAGACAGAGAGGTCAGCAGACACTGCAGATGGGGTCTGGCCATGAGTGCCCCCACATAGAACACTCCAACACCAAGCAATGGAAAGATAGTCTTAATTGTGCACCAGGGCATGAAGCACTGGTATAGAAAAAGGTCCCACATGATCTGAAGTAAACTATAGTGTGAGAATAGATATCACATGATGGCTCTCTGATTCTTACTACCTAGTTCTTGGTTACATATCCAGAGTAGACTGAGGAGGAGACCCGTACTTATGAGTGGCAGAAAGGAGCAATCATGTCACAGGCTCTACCTGTATAATGAGTGAAGAACAAATTCAGAAGTAAACAATAGCTGTGTAACTCTGACCTCAGGAACAAATCATGGATTGAGTTTTAGCCTCTAACCCAGATGGAAGTCTGCAGTATAATAACCAGGACAAGAATTCCAAACTAAAGGAGAGCCTCTAGTTTGGTCATTATTAATCTTCAGAGCATACCAGTGGGCTGATAGTGCTTGAGTCCAAAGGTAGTCTACTGGACCCTCCAACTAGGGACAAGTTGACAGACATCTTGCTCAGGTTCAAACCTTGGTCAGCAACCTGCAGAACTCAGAACAGGAGGGCAATGAACAGGCTTTGCCCTGCATTATATCACAATGAGAGCACTGAAACCTTGCAGTTCCCCAGTCTGAGTTGTGAAAGCAGCAGAAGGATGCAAGAGGACAGAAGCTCAACCCAGACTTCTCTGCCAGAAGTCTGTAGAGTCCAGTCCTAATATCAAATCCAAAGTCAAGAAGTAGGCTGAAAGGATGAGCAAACAAAAAGGAATTGTACCATAAACAGTTATTATTGTGACAGTGAAGTTCAAGACACAATCTCTAAAGAAGGGAATGACTCCAAAACATCTACAAACAAAACCTCAAAGAAAAACATAGCACAGGCACAAATCCAACAGATTTCCTGAGAGAGATGAAGCAAGAGTTACAAAAGGCCTAAAACTATTTTAAAACTGAAATTAGAGTGGTAGGGGGACAAATGGGAAATAAAATGAGAGCTATAGAAGAAACATTTGGAAAGAGAATTAACATCTTGGAAGAAGAGGTATGAAACTTTACCCAGGAAAATAATTCTGTGAAAATTTGTGTTAACTAAACAGAAGTTAATGACCCCATGAAATATCAAGAGAAATTAATACAAAGTGAAAAGACTGAAAACTTGAAGAAAGTGTGAAAAATATCAGAGCAAAAACAGCTGATCTGGAAAACAGATTAGAGAGAGATAATTTAAGAATCCTTGGATTATGTGAAAGCCACAGCCAAAAACAGCCTAGACATGATATTTCTAGAAATTATAAAAGAAAACTGCCCAGAGTTTTAGGAACAGAGGGCAAAGAAGAAATAGAAAGAGTCCACCCTTGACCTTATGAAAACAAAACCCCAAATAAAAACTACCAGGTAGATTACAGCCAAAATTCCAAGCTCCTATGTCAAAGAAAAAGTGCTAAAAGCATCTAGAAAAAAAGTATTCAAGTACTGAGTAACCACAGGATCACATAAGATTTAGCAGCCACTACCAGAAAGAAACAGAGAGCTTAGAAGGTGATGTTCCTGAAGGCAAAAGATCTGGGCTTCCAGTCAAGAATAATTTATCCAGCAAAACTGAGTATACTCCTACAGGGAGAAAAAAGGACATATGATGAAATAGAGGAGTGGGTGACACTTGAAACTGATTCTTATCTGAGTTGATCAAAGGAGGAAATAATACATATACATGCACAATTAGGTCCAGAGATATGTTTCATCCAGCAGGGAAACAGTAAAGAAAGGTGTTAAGGGAAAGGAGAAGAGGGACCAGTGGGAGGGTAGATTGAGAAAGGGACTAGTCAGAAGCAAAACAAACTCTTAAAGGAGTGGGAAACAGAAAAGGAAATTATAAGAAAATGAGATGAAGGGAAATCCACAATTAACCATTATAACTATGAATATAAATGGGATTAAATCACCTATAAAGTAGAAGAGGATAGCAAAATGGGTTAGAAATTGTAATCCAACACTATGTTGTCTACAAGAAACAACTTGAAACAGAAAATTACATATAGAGTTAGAATAAGGGGCTGAAGAATTATTATGTTTTATTATGCTCTATTATACTTTAGCCGATATAAAAAAGGCAGAGAAAGCAATCATGAACTTGGATAGAGTCACAACAAAAATACACCCAATTAAAAGAGATAAATATGGAAAATGCCTTTTGCTGAAAGAAGCAATAAAAATGTACCAATAGCAATACTAAACATATATGCATCAAATGACATAGCATCTGAATTCTTAAATGTTAAGTAAATGATGGACAGAAATAGATAGTAAGAATATAATAGTGAGGGACCCTAATTTACACCTCTTGGACCTTGTTAATTCTAACAACAACAAAAAACAGAAATGAAAGACTTGATTGAAGTAAGTTTTAGAAATGTTAAATGTGATAGACATGTGGTGAATATTAGATGGGAAAAGAAAGGAGTATTTCTCAGCTGTAAATGGCACCTTCACAAAAACTGGCCATATATTAAAGCATGAAAACCTCACAAATAGAATTGTGTATAAATATAGTAGAATAAGTATAAATACTAAATACATATTTTATGGATCATAACACTATAAGAATTACAATAAATAAATTTGCTTTAGTGCAAAGATTAAAATTTAATCAGAGATTAAATAATAATCCTAAACAATGGGTAAATCAAAGAAAAAATCATAAAATAATTTAAAAAGCACTAAAGATAATGAGAACATATGAAAATGCTCTACTTAATTGAAAATTATTATCTGTAAACATTGTCATCAGTAAAAGAAAGAAAGAGAAAATCAATAAATTCTGTATGTAGCTAAAAAAACCCTAGAAAATGAATAAACTAGCTATTTGCTAAAATGATTTTAAAAAAGAAAGAAGAAAATAAAATTGCCTATGTTAAGAATGAAAAAGGTAAATCCAAAAATAAGAAGAAATAAATGAAATTGTTACAAACTATTTTCCCAACCATATGTCAGTAAAACTGACAGTCCAAATGAAATAGATGAATATTTACAAAGGTATAAATTGCCCAGATTAACAGAATAGACGACTCAAATAACCATCTTAGAAAAAAAAAATTAAACAAGTCATATATGAGCTCCCAGATACTTATACTTGCAGATGACATTTCATTAACCCCCCAAGCATTACAAAGCTTCTGAAAAATGTCTGCAAGCAGTCAAAAGAATTTGGCCTGTCCATCCACATGGAAAAGACAAATTGGGATGAAAAATGTCTATTGTCCAGATTTCATCATGCATCTTGCTACATACCCGATAGAATTTTTCCATCAGTAACATATCAGGAATAGAGAGTATACAGGTAGACAAAAGGGTTGGATTAGAGTTGAACAGGAGAGCAGGCTAGATTGTTCTCAGAAAATTGAAAATCTCCTTTCCTGACCTCAAACTTCTAACGAAAGCAAAAGCTCATCTTTTTTAACACTAGTATTGAACAGTACGGTTATATGACAGTGATACATGGAGAACAGTAGCCTCCAATGAATTAAAAAGGAGAATCACACAAAGGGTAATAGAAAGGTGCATGGTGGGTATGTGTAGGCTCAAACATAAAATTCTCTGGGTTCATGAGATGAGTTTCCATGAACTTTCTGTGGTTTAAATTTCAAGTTTTTGAAATCTTATTACCCATAATTTAATGTATCTTTGAGAAAATTCCAGGACTGTGTGGGAGATGGTGAATCTAGGTCTGAAAGAAGTCTCCAAATCCAGAAACTCTCCAGAGGCATATTTCTGGGGACCCACAGCAGCTGTGGCTGCTCACTCCTCTCCCAGACCATCTGCTTGACACTTACAGGGCTTAGCCCCACCAGCAGTTTAGACACCCTGGGATACATTCCATTATTTTGTTTTTTTAAAAACACTGAATAAATAACTTATCACATGGAACTTCTTTGTTGCCAAAAAGGCCTTTAATGGCCTCGATTCTCACTTACCAAACAGCAGTGAGATAGGATTCAGCAAAAACAAATGCCATACACAAGACAAAGCTAAATTTCCAGCTAAGCTGTCCTGTGGACTAATGTCTTTTTGGGGGATTTTTTCTTGGTAATTAAAGTCAGAGCTTTTGAATACTTAAACATATCTTGCATTGAATTTTTGATACTCCCTTAGTGTCCTAGGTTTCTAAAGAAATGATTTGATGCCAGTCTCCTCAAAGCAAGTTTTCTTCTCTGCAGCCAAAATTCCCTTCTCCAGTCTTCTCTGGAGACCCAAGCTGTGCAGATGTCAGTGTCTAGTGGAGTGTCCAAACATTTGGTTCAAATTATTTGGTGTAGATACTGAAGAATTTAGCTTGGAATGTATTTCATATCCATCCCGCCCTGAAACACTGCTTAAGAACCATGGCCTAGAACTGTGAAAAGTCAATGAAGTTCTGGGGTCACATTCCTTCACTTTGCTGACTGTGAGTCAAGCCGCTATCTGGGTAGATCATCCTTTCCCAAAATGGAGGGAAATTTGAAATGAGGGGTAAAGGAGGATGGGAGAGGATATTAAGGGTGGTTATTCTGAGGACCCTTAGAGTCACAGGTATGGGACTCTGGCAATAACATTGGAAAACAGTCTTACTTGAAACTCCGGTAGGCCTGATAGAGCCCATTCCTACACTTAATGATCTGCAGCAGGAACCATAGAGAGCAGCTACTCAGCTTGTAGTCAAGGAGAAACCCTCTCCTTTACCTCATAGGTGACTGTGATAGCTTCATTTCAGCCCCTGATGATCATGACATTGCAGAAGCTTGAATCTGCTGCTATGTGGATTGTATTACATTCCAAAGGTATGGACAATGGACACCAGTCTTCAGAGGCCAGCATGAACTAAATTTGAACACCCAGGCCTGAATCTTCTGAGACTTGGCAAGCGTGCCCTGTATTTGGAGCAGGTTGAAAGATATTATATATTGGGCAGTTCCTTTGATGGAGGAAGGCCCTCACTCATAGACCTTTCTCAGTAGCTTTTCAAGTTTATTTATTACTATACTATTATTATAAGTTTGGTTTTAAAGTATGTTTTCTGGGCAATCCATGAAACACATGTATGTTCATCTTGATATATATATATATATATATATATATATTTTTTTTTTTTTTTCTTTCAGTACATGGTGTACCCTGTCAGGTGATTGAGAGTTACTGTTAACAAGACTAGGTGAGTGTCAACATTCCTTGTGATCCTGGGTCTGCATGCTTATTGTTTCAAATAATGAGAATCCATTTGGAATTTCTTGTGAAATTGAGTGCAGTCTCAGGCAGGCCACAAGAAGTTTCAAGCATGGAGTTATAGGGATTGTCCTGCTGAGTGGCAGCCAATGGTGTTGCCCTGAGAGGTTTTCTAAAGAGCTCCCTTTGTTCCTGCTAGTTACTACCCCCTTTCATTACCAGTTTTGAAGGTCTATTGGGACAGATTCCTGAATGTTCTTAGGTTATTTTGTAAGGCTATGCCTTGTGTATGCTCCCTTTAACATGATGCTGTGCCAAATAGCACAGAAATGGAGGTGCCATACTGAGATGAGAGGCTAAAGGGCAGCACACCACAGTGCGGGAGATGGCCTGATTCAGCTTTGTGCTGGTGTTTGGAAGTCTAATGAGCTGTGTGTGTATCAGAGCAAAACCTCCCTGCCAGCCAAGCCCCAGAACGATGGCGGCTCTGGAGCCTCTGTGTGTGTGTGTGTGTACATGTATGTATATAGATACATAGATGTGGGTATGTATGTGTATATATATATATATATATATATATATATAAAAGCACACATTTGTTATGTGTTATCTATCTATAGAATGTGTGCATATAGCACGAATGGATGTTTGTATATGTGTAGGTGTAGGGGTGTGTGTGTGTGTGTGTGATAGGATACTCTGCAGGTCTTTCCTCCTGTGCCCACAGATGCTTGTGAACTTGGATAGGAAAAAAATGCAGCCTCATTTTCACTACATTTTGTCTTTTGGATTTTATTTCATATGTTGAAAACATCTAAGGAGAGTCTCATAGGTTTCACCAGACTGCCCAAGTGGTTCAAGACATAGACAAGATTAAGAGCCCTAGCTTTAGTGTTTGTGTGTGTGTGTGTACACACATGAATATGTATAATATATATGTGTGTATATATAATACTATATGTGCATATATGTGTGTGTTTTCATATGTATATATATTAATAGTATGTTTTTCCATCATTTTAATCATGTCTGACTCTTTTTAATACCATTTGGGATTTTCTTGGCAAAGACACAGAAGTGGTTTTGTCATTTCCTTCTCCAGCTCATTTTACAGATCGGGAAACTGAGGCAAATAGAGTTAAGTGAATTGCCTAGGGTCTCAAAGCTAGTAAGTGTCTGAGGCCAGATTTGAACTAGGGAGATGAGGCTTCCTGACTCCAGGTCCATTGAACTACCTGGCTGCCCCACTAACAGTATATGTACACATTATACACATATACATTTATATATACATACACATATAACACATATGTGTTCCTTTATACATCTGTATGTATATACAGTATACATGCAAGTATATACACACAAGAATACATGCATAATGCACATAGGGAGTGTGTGTGTGTGTGTGTGTGTGTGTGTACAGTTGGTGGGGTACTGTGTGAATAGCACTAAATTCATATTTTCCAGACCCAAGTTTTGAATTCAGCTCCATCACTTACCACTGCTTGATCTCAGACAATTCACTTCCTCTCACTGGGACTCAGTTTCCTCATCTGTAAAATAAAGGGATTGGCCTCAAGGGCCTCTGAGCTTCCTTCTGCTCTGGCTTTATGGTCTTAGATGTTGCTACAGCGAACATGGTGACCATGCACCTATTTACAGACACAGACACATATGCACACAGTGCTCAACAGCTCTGGAGTGTGCATGCACATTGCAGACGGTCTGTATTCTTGTAGACATTGTGCAGTGGTAAAGTATATGCATGCATTACTTCATAATGCAGCACCATACCGTGGGCATGATACAGCGTATGTATGGATGTTGTATAATAACAGCAACGGTTAATGTTTGTGTGCTTCGTTAGGTCCATAAAGTGCATTATACACTTGACCTTTACAAAAACCCTGTGAGGTAGGTACTGTCATTATCCCCATTTTACAGATAAGGAAACTGAGGATCAGAGGTGTTCAGTGGATATGTTTTTTATTATTGAATTTAATTCAACCATCACCAATTGAGTGAAAATCCAAAACATTTTGTTAGGCATTAAGGGTACCATGAAAAACCTGACATAGTGCCTGCCCTCAAGAAGCTTATAGTCTACTGTGGAGATAGAATATACACACGGGGGAATCAGTATAAAGGTATTTGATGAGATAGAGAGAGTCCTCATAACTGTGGAAAGCTATCTCCCAAGCTGAGCCTCAACAGAATCTGGGGTTTCTAAGAGGTGAGGTGATAGGGCATTCTCATTATCCAAGGCAGCAGTGAGCAAGAGATGAAGGGTTCAGTTTGGCCCAGACACCAGTCCAGTTTGGATGGAATGCAGATCTCATGAAAGGGAGCTGTGGACAATGTCTACAAAATATGTAGAAGCAAGTTTGTGGAGGGTTTTAAATGCCAGGTGGAAGAGGAAGAATTTTCTTCAAGAGCTAATAGAGAAGCACTGAATATTTCTGTACAGTTGGGGAATAACATACACTGTGCCTTAGGGAAGATAATTCTGGAAGCTAGGACAACAGGGTTTGGAGACAGGGAGAATCTAGAAACAGGAAGGTAGATGAGAAGTCTTGCAAGTATGGGGAAAGGAGATCTTAACTAGAGGGAAGTCCATGAGAGTGGAGATAAAGAGCCAGATGTGAGAGGTGCTGTGAGGTAGGCTCCACAGAATTTGACAGATGATTACCTTTGGGGGAAAAGCAATGAGTAAGAAGGAAAAGGTGAGGAAACTCAGAGGTTACGGAGGATTGGTGGTGCCCTTACAGAAGTAGGGGAGTTAGGAAGAGAGGTGGGGTTAGGAGGGAAGATCAGGATTTCCCTTTTGGCCAAATGCCTATAGTATGCTTCTGGGTGTAGATTACACAAAGATAGGGTGGGAGGTTGCTCTCAGCTCTGTTGGGGGAGGCACTGGGAAAACACCTTCCAAAGGACAATGGTAAAGTTCCCGATCCTGTCTTCTTTCCTGGATTCCTCAACCTTTGATGGAACCCAGGGCCAATGAGTTCTGTGGCTACTATTTTTCTATTCCTACTATTTTCCTGGGTCATTTCAGGTTTTGTCAGGCTTTATGTTACTGCTCCCTGTAGAATATTTGTTCTTGGGTCTTGGTCTCACAGCGTGAAGCTCAGGGCTGGAGCTTTTTATGTGATAATATAACTAAGTTTGGAGGGTCAGTGAATTAAAAACAAAGTCCAAACTACACTTTAAATAATAGTTGAAAGTGGGCAGTCTTGGAACTTGTATGGCAAGGAAAGCATTGTGGTATCTTTGGGAAAAGGAGTCAGGAGATCAAGCACATCATTTCATTTCTCTGGGCTTCAGTTTCCTTATCTGTAAAATAACAGGATTGGAAGAGATGGCATTTAAGGTTTAATTAAGTGCAAACTAATCTAATAGCTTTCTAGGTTACTATTATAATCAATACTTTGGTTCCCCATTAGTTGTGTGACTATAGGCAACTCACCAGCTACATAGCAACCAGATTGTTCTTCCTATAGCACAGGTCTGACAATGTCATGACAATGTCAATTCACTGGATCCTGATTTTCTTTAGGATAAAATACAATTCCCTTTGACACAGCGCTCCTTGCAGCCTGACTCCCAATTATATTTCCAAGTTGATTTGGGAATCCCCCTCCCCTCTATTGCATGCTATATTTTCACCAAACTGTCCCATATATCTACACCTATATCTATACATACATCTATCTATGTCTATTTCATCTATCTACACACACTTATGTTCCACATATATGTCCTATATATAACATCCCACCTCCTATTTCCCTCCTTTATGTGGACTGTTCCCCATGACTGAATACTTTCCTTCATCTCTTGGAACCCCTGGGTCCAGTCAAAGTTCAGCTCGAGTGCCCTCTCCTTAAAGAAGTTTTCCTTGATTGGCCTCACTGCTTGCCAGCTTCCCAACTCACCCCTCCCCCATTACTTTATAATAACTTTACAAAATCCTTGTATTTACAGATCACTTGTGTGATTAGATGCATAGAGAGTTGGATTTGGACCTAGGTAGACCTGGCTCTGACACATACAATCTGACACGTCCTGGTTGTGAGACTGGGGTGAGGTAGACCACCTCTCAAAAATCTGGACAACTCTGTAAGACTAGAATTTGCAGATAGATGACTTGAATTGGTAGAGGGAGTTTCCTCACCTAGGATTTCCTTGTACCAATAAGATCACAGGTCCAGTCATTATCTCTGTCATTTCTTTTTCCACATCTGTAGAGTTAGATTATTTTTCTCCCCAGCACAGCATAAGCAAAATGAGATAAGGAATGCTTTCTTTTCTACTTTTAGATCCCACCTATCATATAATGCATGCATAAAATTAAACAGGATTGAATTAAATAGGAGATAATAAGACCCCTTGTTTGACTATCTGGAATTTAAAAGATACTTTTTAAAGTCAATTTTTATGCTATCACCTAGTAATCTCTCTTGATTTATAAAAAAAAAAATGGGAGGAAGGGAGAGAAAATGAGCCCCTTCTCTTTTGTTCTCAGTAGCTGGAAGTTCCATTTATCTGATGACTGCCACTTTCCTTTTGGTGATCCTTATCACATCTTTAATTTGTATCAAAAAAGTGGTTCTGTCCCAAGAAAGTGATACTATTCTTTGGAAAGCAAACCTTTCAACAATGGCAACAATAAATCTGTCATAAAAGGTTGGCTTTTTGTACTTGAGCTAGATAATTAGTCAAGTGTTTAAATGCCAGTGATCAGGCATGGGGACTTACTCCCCTCTGCTCAATTTGATGCCATAATTCACCCTACACTTATTGAGTGCCTACTTCACTAAGCTAGACACTACAATGACAAAAATGAATCATTTCTTCCCTGCAAGGAGCTTATATTCTACTGGAGTACAATATAACATAATTGTAGTGCAGGAAAAAGGGAGGGCAGGAAGGCAATTCACAATGTGGCAGCAGAGGATCTTGTTTTTAGAGCTGGAAGTTAACTCAACCTCCAAAATCCATTTAAATTCCAGATCTATGGTCCTAAAATCTGGACCAGATGAGGAAACTGAAGCCCAGAGGGCTTTCATTTGGAAGACTTCTAATGAGAGGTTCTAAGTATCTCCCAAATTGGCCTCTTTGCAACTTCTACCCACTGCTCCTGATTCTTCCTTCTGAGGACAAACAGGTCAAGTCTCATCCTTCTTCCACGTGATAGTTTTTTAAGTACTTGAAGACAGCTAACACATTTGTCATGACTCTTCCATTGAGGTTTAATACCCCAAGTTCCTTCCACCTTTCCTCATATGTCAGGGACTCAAGGCCCTTCACCATCCTGACTAACCTCATTTAGCCTTTTCTACTCTAGGCTAAACATCTTTAGTTCTTTAAATGGATTTACTTTAGTTCACATATTGCTGAAATCAGAGCCATGAAGGGATACAACACAAAGCATACTTGTTTTGATAGTGGGGAGAATGGAGGGATAGGGTGTGAGACAATTGTTGAGAAGGGCAGACCTAGTTGGGCCACTTCTAAGGGGGATAGAGAATACAGATATAAAGGGAACCAGATGAGGGCATTAGGTATTTGGGAGAGAAAAACCAAAAGAAAATGGAAAAAATCTTTTGATACAATGGATGTTAGGGAAGGTGTTAAAAATAGTTGTTTCATTTTTGTCTCTGTATTCCCAATGTTTAACACATTGCCTGGATAAAAAGTAACTACTCAATGATTATTGATTGATTGATTGATGAGTAAACTCCATATATTTCCCAATGTTGTCAAGCACTGGCCCCATCTATAATTTCAAGGAAGGAAGGAGGGGGCTTTGTTGCCCCTGGCCAATGATTTGCCCTACCATTGGATGTCAAAAGGTAGTCAATTATCTTAAGACTGTGGTTTCAAAGCGTAATATAGATGTCCCTACAAACAATGCACATACATTGTCTTCTGCCTAGTGAAAATGTCAGAGGAGATGGGGGTTCTTGTCCTGTGTGACAGAGCTCTTTTCCTCTCATTGTTAGGAAATGCTCCTCATACAAACCATAATCAAAAGATCCAACTGTTTATAGGGCTGGTAGAGGTGTTTCACTGTTGAGACTTAAAAAAAAATATATATATATATATATATCTTTTTTCACATGGCAAAGCATTGATACAGGCTAGTTAAGTATAAAGGGCTTATTGGTGAGTTATTAACTCTATTTCCCAAAAAGAAAATAATGAAAATCTCATTGTGTGGATAATTACCAAGCAAAATACTTTTTCTTTTAAAGTGAATGACTTTTTCCGGGGTGTATAAAAAATGAGTCACCTAGAATTGTTTTTATCTCTCAGGATAGACTCAAGAAATTGGATCCCAACTGAAAAGCTGGTCCCCTCACCCCAATGCAGGAGACAAACATATTTTCCAACTTTTAAGGAAAGAAAAACAAAAGAGGGAAAAAGATATCTTGCTGCCATTGATGGTTGCTCCCCCATTTTCTTTAGCAGAGCAGAAGATTGAGCTAGAGCAGGTAAGGACCCTGACTGAGAAGCCTGATTCCTCCTGCCCAGCCATTCTCCCAAGATGTATCATTTAATATGTCCACATTGGCTCAGATACTGTTAGAACTGGAAGGGGCAATGGGATCATCTAAGACCATTAGAACATAGGCATATAGATTCTGAATTGGAAGGGACCTCAGATTTTATCTAGTACATCTACCTCATTTTACAAATAAGGAAACTGAGTCCCAGAGAGTTATGGATATGAGTTGAAACTATAAGATAATGTAGTGAAACTTGAGGTCCCTAGGAACTTGGTGCCTGGTATTCCTTGTGCCTAGTTCTAAGGGAAGCTTTTTGACCTCATGGGTCAGGAGAAAAAAATTATTTCATATATTAGACACACCAAATACAGAGAGTACATTTTCAGCAATAATAATGATGATGAATAAAATTAGTATTTATTTATTATATTATTTAGCTATAATATTTGAATAGTAATATGCAAGTTATTTCACTTTATCTTTTAGTATTAAAATATTAACAGCTAAAATATAGTTTTTACTATTTACCAGGTACTTTATAATTATTAGCTTACTAGATCTTCACAATAACCTTGGGAGCTATGTGCTATTATTACATACGTTTTACAGATGAGGAGACCAAGTCAAAAATGGGTGAAATGACACAGTAAGTTTTTGAGGCTGGATTTGAACTCAGGTCTTCCTGACTCCACGTCCATCATTCTGGAACCTAAGAATCTCATACTTGGAAGGGACCTAAAAGATCTCTGAATAGGAATTCCACCTATACCCCCAAGGAATGGATTTTAAGTCTCCCATAGAGACCTGGAATTATGGGGAACTCATTACCTGATAAAGGGCTACATTCAGCTTTGGGGCATCTCTAATAATGGCAAGTTGTTCCTTCCATCAAACTGGAGTCATTGATTGCAATGTTTGGTGGCTGAAGTTAGTGGTACCCCAGGCACAAAGGAGAACTGATGAAACAACCAACCAATAAATAAGCTTTTATTCCCAAGGGAAGGGAAGAAGAATTTATGAAGCATCTCTTATGTACCAAGCACTGTGCTAAACATTTACAAATTTTGTCTCATTTGAGACACACCAAATACAAAGAGGACATTTTCAGCAAAAATGCTAATAATAATGCTAAGCATTAGCATTTATGAAGTGCTCTAAAATTTGCCTAGTAATATACAAGTTATCTCATTTTCTCTTTTAGTATTATAATATTAATAGCTAAGATATAGGGCTTACTATGTGCCAGGCACTTTATAATCATTAGCTTTACAACATTATAATTTACAATCATTACAACAACCCCAGGAGTTATATGCTATTATCATCCCCATTTCATATCTGAGGAAACTGAAACATGTTAAGTGACTTTCCCAGGGTTACACAGCTAGTAAGTATCTGAGGCTGGATTTGAACTCAGGTCTTCCTGACCCCAGGAAATGCTTACTATGGGACCTGGCATGGCATGAGGGGCAAGGGACACATATACAAAAACCAAGAATACTATTAAAAAATAACATTCCTGAACTTCTTCTAGTATAATAAAATAGAGTAATTAGCATAGTACCACAAGGGCAGCTAGGTGGCACAGTGGATATAGTGTTAGCCTTGGAGTCAGGAGGACCTGAGTTCAAACCTGGTCTCAGACACTTACTAGCTGTGTGACCCTGGGCAGGTCACTTTACCTTTTTTGCTTCAGTTTGATCATCTGCAAAATGAGCTGGAGAAGGAAATGATAAACCACTCCAGTACCTTTGTCAAGTAACCCCAAATGGGGTCACATAGAGTTGGATATGACTGAAACAACTGGATAACACATAGTACCATAAACATAGAGATATCAAACTATAAAGTGTGTTAAGGATAGAGAACCAGGTTAGTCTGGGGCACTTGCCAATATAACATCATCTCTATGGTTTGTGCTCCTACCCAGGATTTGCTTGTGAGCATTTGACTTTCTAGCTCCCCTTTTGGTACCTTCACTTCTCTTGGGGGCACCAAGTTAATGAATATGGGTCATAGAGAAAGTTTGTTGCACACAGCACAGAATACAAACAGATCTCCTTACTGACACCAAATACAACTGAAAAAACTTCCTTCTGATTATAATATACTTGAACTGCTACCCTAGGATTGAAGCCTCTCAAAATAAAGAAGAAAACTTAGAGGTTTCTAGATAATCTGGTAACCCTCACCTCTGGCATGTCCTGAGTTCCTTTGCAGGTTACAGAGTCCACGTGACTCACGGTACCAGGGAAGCGTAAAATCTAAGTTTGCACCTCCATACCATGTATCTGGGCCTTGCTGCTTCTTGGCCCAGGACCTTCCTCCTTGATTCACTTTCCATCCCCTTCTTTCAAGTTTGAAAAGCTCTTCAGCTGGTACCACTCCCTGAACTCTGACTTCACAGTGACTCGGTCATGGTGTTGTGTGCTGGAAAGAACATCCTATTTGAAACCAGAGGAACTTGGTTAAAATCTCAGCTCTGTCACTTACTACTTACATTACCTTGGTCACATCACTCTGGGCTTCAGTTTCTTGACTTATAAAATAAGAGAGTCAGACTCAAAATCTATGATTTACTGGTCTGCCTTCCATGGCTTTAGCTAATACTTCCACGGAGAAGTGCCAAGGTTTTTGAGAAGGTCAACATGTCTGGAGGGCAGTCAACATCTTTCTAGCTCTGTTGTTAGTCAAGCCTACAATTCATTTTCTGGGATCCAAAGAAGCTGCTCAGGCACTTGTCAAGACCTCTTAAATCTTCTCACCTGGATATTCTCATGCCCAGATGAATTAATTCTTCGCAACTAAATTCCATTTACCTCTATCTTGCCTCAGGGTTTGATGTAGAGTACTTCCTACTGAGTGTCTCTGTCTCATGTCCATTCACCTTTCTGATTCCCATCATGCTCCAGCCCAAATTCCTTAGACCTTCGTAGAATTATATATGTAAAGCTGGAAGGAATATCAGAGGATTCCTAATCCAAACCCTTTATTTTTAGATGAGTAACTAAGACTTGGAGAGATGGAGTAACTTACTTAAAGGCACACAGTCAACATGACAATGGTGAAATTTGAATCCAGATCCTGTAACTACATTTGGAGTGCTTTCTTCATTGTACTGTGCATGGGGAGGGGCCAAGCAGTCTATGACTACCATTTCTACTGCTGTGGGAAATACCCATTTCCTTTTTAAAAGTGCAATTTTAGATATTGTGAGTGTTGCCAAAACACAGGAAAGAACCTCTTTCTGTTGTCATGTAAGTTATTATTTTGTTGTCCAACATCCATGCCAAATATTTCTATTTGTAAAGTTTGGTCTAGAGCCATAAACGTGATTTTTTACACTTGGAAATGGGATGGGCAGGAAGTGCCCCATGAAATTGGGTTTTTGATCAAGGATTTCTTGCCACCCAGTCCTTGGAAGAGGAATAAAGCATATAATACAACTTATGAGTTATCTCCTCTTGGGATTATCCATTTGTGGTCACCCAAATTTCAATGCATTACTGCATTGAAAAAGGAGTAGCTTCCTCCTCCTTTTCCAGCTTAGTTTGAGAATTCCATTACACTGTATCAGACACATTTCACATATAATTTCCTTTTAAATTACAAAAAAAAGGAACCAGGAATGGCATCCTTGGGGTTGCGCCAATTTCTCTCCAGGAACTGGGTTTTCTAACTGAATTATGAGTCTCCTAAAATTGGAGGAAGTCTGACAAGAAGGCTGATGTACTGACAAAGGCTTTCTTCTCCCCCATCTATAAACACTCACTCCAGCTGCCTTGTCACAGAGATATTTGTATGTGTACCTGAACCTCAGCTCTCATTCCCTGGACAGCTCATTTTTAAGGCAACAAATCCCCTGGCTCAATATTTTTGTTCCATTTTTCAAGTGGGAAGAGTGATACTGGATACACAGGGAGTTACCACTTATTTAAATTGTAATTAAGAACTCGTTAGTAGGGAAAAATCTCTGGAAAACATCGTGAAAATGTGCAGACTGATCAAAACTGTAGGTGAAAGATAGGATCTCAAATGAATTCCTTTAATCACCTCTAACACAGATGTTTATTATGAACCTCACTTGTTTATACAACATTTAAAGTAATTAATTAATCAATCAATAAACATTTATTAAGTGCTTATTATCAGATAAATCACTGGAATTAAGAGAGTTTAGCGAAGGCTGTAGAATGTGGGATTTTAGTTGTGACTTTAAGGAAGCAAGGAATAATTGGAACAGAGGAAGGAGAGTGTTCCAGGCATGGGGGACAGCCCGAGAGAATGCCTGGAGTTGGGAGATGGAGTATCTTGTCACTGAATTGGAGAGTATATGTTGGGGAGTAAGTTGTAAGAAGACTGGAAATGTAGGAGGTGGCCAGGTTATGAAGGGTTTTGAAGCCATTGGAGTTAAGAGACAGAGAGAGAGAGAGAGAGAGAGAGAGAGAGAGAGAGAGAGAGAGAGAGAGAGAGAGAGAGAATATGTAGTGACAATATTTTAGGAAAATAACTCTGATGACTGAATGGAAGATAGTTTGGAGTGAGGAGAGACCTAAGGCAGGTAAATCTACCAGCAGCTATTACAATAATCCAGGCATGATATGGTAGGGACCTCTAGCAGAGTGGTGGCAATGTCAGAAGAGAGAATGGGGTATATTTGAGAGATGTTGAAAAAGTGAAATTAACAGGGCTTGGCAATAACTTGGATTTAGGGGGGAGAGGGGGTTTGAGAGATAGTGAGGAAACCAGGATGACTCCCAGGTTAAGAGTCTGAAGGACTGGGACTAGAAGGAAAGATAGAGGGGGGAGAGTTTAGGGGGAAAGATATGAGTTCTGTTTTGGACATACTGAATTTAAGATGGGTCACTAGGGCTAGGGTTGACAGAGGGTAGTCAACAAGACCTTCTCCATTAGCCTCTCTAATGACAGAGTTGAAGGATCCTCAGTGGCCACCTAATTCGTTTTGATATAAAAGGAATCACCACTACAACAACCAGAGAAATTACCATTCAGCCTTTGCTTGAAGACCTCTAAGTGGGGGACACCTTCTACCTCTTGATGTGACCCCTTGCATTTTGTGATAGTTCTAACTGTTAGGAAGCTGACAGTCAAATGCTAAGAGAACAAGGATCCAAGACTGATGGCCAAACTGTGACTACCAAGATATGAAGTAATAGGGATTCATTCTTGAAATAGAAGTTAAACTAGACAGTCTCTGTGGTCCTTTCCTTCTTAGGAAATCTTATAATTCTGAATTCTCTGAAGGTGCCAAATAGTCACATAAGTCTTATGGTAGTCCCAAAGACATTTTTGCTTCTTTGCCTTCACCTTTACCTCACTTACTCTTTGCCTTACCATATTCTTAACACTCTAGCCATAAATTCCCCATAAATATATTTTTAAACTTTCTGCACCTTTCCTTGCATGATTCCTGCTTCCTAGAATGTCTTGTCCTATTTTTGCCTCTTGAAATCCTACCTACAGCTCAAATGCTACATCTTCCAGGAAGCCTCCTCTGATATCCACAATCAATCATTCAGTATCTATGAAGGGCCTACCATGCATCAGGCATTCTGCTGATGCAAAAGTGAGACAGTTCCAGTCTTAAATGAACTTACATTCAGAAAAGTATGTCAGGAATGATCTTTTTTTTCTCAGGCTTAATTCTTTTCATATGCAATTCTCTTGTGTTTTTATAATAATGTAATGTTCAATATTGATGATGACCTTCAAATCTTAATAATCTCATAGATTTAGAGGTACAAGGGATATTGGGGGTCCATCTAGACTGGGGATTCTTATCCTTCTTTGTGTCATAGACTCTGTTGGCAGTCTGATGAGCCCTATTAATTATTTGTCAAGATTACAAAGGTAATTGTCCATATTGAAATGAGACATCATAGTTCTTATCTGAGTTCAGGGACCGTCTGAAATCTATCCACTGACTTCTTGGAGATCAAGGGACCCCAGAGTAAGAGCTCCTGATCTAAACTCTTCTCTCACTTTAAAGATGAGGAAATAAAGTCACATAGAGATTTAAGTGACTGATCCAACACCACATAGCTTAGAAGTGACAAAGTTGGGATGTGAACCCAGGTACTCTGACTTCAAATCCAGTGCTTTGGATCATTCTGGTCCCAAACAGAATTTTATCAAACCTCACAAATACATAGCACATGTAGATGGCTCCCTTGAAGTGGATAGAAGAATCTTTAGTTTTTTTTTGCAAGTACTCAAGGTAAAAATGCACACCAGGCATAGTGAAGACTTTATTTCACCTCCCAGAAAATCCAGAAAACACAAAGGACTCAGAGTATCCCATAAAGTATCACTATCATTCCCTCCTTTTTCTAGTAATGCTACCTTCACTCAAGAGACCTATAGGGTCTTCTAGACTCATAGCATAACTTTGTGGTTTGAATTCTCCTTGGAAGGGAAATGAACTTGTAATTTCTATAGAGGAAATACCTTACATTGTGGTGAGTTCATTTTTCAACCCAGTGACCATACAGATCTCCCCTTAAAGTTGAGATTTCCCTTAGAATGGAAATATACTTGGAGTTGCCCTAGACATAACAGTATGACATTCTATGGAGTCCCATCTTCATCCCAAGTCTCCATGCGTCTTTCTTTTCCTTCCTTCCTTCCTTCCTTCCTTCCTTCCTTCCTTCCTTCCTTCCTTCCTTCCTTCCTTCCTTCCTTCCTTCCTTCCTTCCTTCCTTCCTTTCTGGCAATTGGGGTTAAGTGACTTGCCCAAGGTCACATGGCTAGCAAGTGTTAAGTGTCTGAGGTTGGATTTGAACTCAGGTCCTCCTGACTCCAGAACTGGTGCTCTATTCACTGTGCCACCTAGCCACCCCATCCTTGTGTCTCTCTTGCCTTATCAAATGACACTTGACCTCTCCTAGAAGGAACTCAGTGAGGTCATTAGAGGAGCACCTTCCTGTTAGACTTATCCCATCTGAAGCAGTGGAGGGCATGTTCAAGTTCTTGTGGCTCCATATCATGGCTCAGCCTTGGACAGATTCTACTTCACTGGCATCATGTGTGTGGAGTCATCCTTTCCCCAAGATGATGCTGATCAGAAATTCCTCCTTGTCTGTCTAGAATGCTAGATCCCCAAACTGTGCTGGAACTCTACTTTGCCCAGGAAATCCCCCCTCTTCTATGCAGGAAGCTGGGTCCTGGTACTTCTCATGAATTCAACACAACCAAGGGAATGGACCCTTGTCTCTACAGAAAGTTAAGTATGAGACTTCAGCTTCTCTGTGGGACATATAGTTGAAGGGCTCTGTCATTGCTTATTGATGTTATTAATGTATTTTTGGAGGGCAGGGGACATAATGCATCTTACAGCTTGCTTTTCCCCTGCCTCCTCACCCCCAAAGGTGCATTTTCATGTCTGCAACTCTCCAGTCTGTGGTCAGTTTTCTCAGAATTTCCTTAATTAAGTCCCCTGCTTAGCAATGAAGACTTTCTTTTATGGGTCCAACATAAACTAGTAGTGCTGACCCATAATGACCTGAGCCAATCAAATCATCACTCATCCTCATAGTGGTGTTAGTCGATGGGTATGTTCCAGGAGATATGCTCGTGATTCTCCAAACAACGATATGAATGGGTATGTGCACACACTCCGTAGGGAGATGTAGCCATGTTCTGAATGAAGGCTCATCTCCCTGTCACCTCATCAAGTCAATTAATGACTTCCCCTTTAATTTCCTACAACATATTTTTGCATATGTGTTAGGTATTCCCCCAAATTGTAAGGGACATGAAGACAGGGAGAGCGAATAGTTTATCTTTATGTTTCTCCAGAACCCTGCATCATGTTTATTTAGTGGGCACTTAATCATTGCTGTTGAATTGGACTGCATTACCAATTTGACTCAACATTTATCAAGTACCAACTGTGCAAGGAACTGGAGACGCAAAGACAAATGAAAAAATAATTCCTCCTCCCAAGGAGCTTACTATTTTTTGGGGGGGGCGGGGATAATGTAAACAGATACATGTAAAAATGATAGTTTTACAAAGTGAGAGCACAAACATGTAAAGAAATAAGTAGAACGCTTTGAGAACAAGATATCATCCAGGACTAAGAGAAAGAGATTTTTTCATCCGTGTTCTGAATTGCCCATTTCAAATTATACCAAACTAATTATATATCCAATTATTGGGAAATATTTATGTACCATTTAAAGATCCATTTCTAGCATTTTCCTTTCCTTTCCTTTTCTTACACAGTGGTGGCTATCTCTCCTTCCAGATTAGAGGAAGCCCCATGCCTATTTATTGTCATCAATATTTCACTGTATAGAAACCCAGCAGTACCATTGACCAGCTGTCTCAGTACCCTGGGGTTTTGGCCCCATCGGCCTCATGACTTAACCTCATCAAGGGCCACTATGAGTTTCTCTTTGGTTTCCTTTTCTTATACACAATGCAACAATTTGACAAAGGTTGGGAAAATTACTCAAAGTTTGTAGTTGTGGTAGAGATTAGATTTATAATCTTCCAATGAGGTTCATGACCAAATGATATAACCAGAGATGACATTTCAATTACACAACCATGGACCATACTGTGATACTGAGAGTCATCTCTGTGCCCTGTGCTTGGTTACTTATACATCTAATAAAAGATGTCACTTAATGTATTAGTACACAGTGGATGCCTGAGTCTTTCCTGCTTACTTTCTTTCTAAAATGTCATTCAAAAAGGCACCAAAGGCCTCATTAACAGTCTTGCTATTTAAAAACAGACTCATATGATCTTTGTGGCTTATGGAAATTTCTGCAAGTGTATTGGTAAAAGGCAAAGAAAATTAAAAAATGAATACAACCAGTTTTTAATCTCCTTTATGAAGCCAGGGAACTTCTGAAAATTATCTGTATTTTCAGTGCACTTTTATTCAGTTCAATTACAATAATTACTTAGTTGTTAAATCCAATGATCTTTTCTCAGTTCTTAGACTTCTTTACCTCTGCTGAACTTGACATTGTTCATCACTTTCTCTTCCTGTATACTCACTCATCTCCGGGTTTTTCTAACACTGCTGTTTTCCAGTTCTCTTTCTATCTGCCCCCATTATTCTCTAGTCTCCTTTGCTGGTGTTATATGGAGTGATTGCTTATGTTATATGGAATGACCATTAACCATGGAGGTTCCCTATAGCTCTATTCTCGAGCCCCTTTTCTTCTTCTTTGTACATTTCAAACTAGATGTCCCATATACATCAAACTCAATATGCCAAAAACAATTCATTGTTTTTCCCCAAACCTCTCTTTCTTCCCAACTTCTGTGTTATTATCTAGGGAACCACTATTCTTCCATTTGACTCCTACCTTTCACTCACCCCACATATCCAATCCATTGCCAAATCTTCTCATTTCTACTTTAAAATCTCTCATATGTTTATTCTTTCCCCCACTCATACAGACACAACTATAATTCATGCTCTCATCACCTCTCATGAAGACTCTAGAAATAGTCTTCAACTAGTCTTTCTGTCCCAAGTCTTTCCCTACTCCAAACTATTCTCCATTTGTAAAGGTGATTTTTCTGAAATGTACATCAGACCCCCTCCTCAATGAACTCCAAAGTTCCTCATTGAACCAAGGATCAAATATAAATCTTTTGTTTGATATTTAAAGCTTTTAATAACTTAGTCTTTTCTTACTTTTCCAACCTAATTACACTTACTCCCCCTACACTCTATGATCCAGCTATCCTGGCTTATTTGTGGGTCCTAGAATGCAACTTGTAGGGCAGCTAGGTGGTTCAGTGGATAGAGCTCCAGACCTGGAGTCAGAAAATCCTGATTTCAAATCTGGCCTCAGACCCTGATCAAGTTACTTAACCCTGTTTGCCTCAGTTTCCTCATCTGTAAAATGAGCTGGATAAGGAAATGGCAAACCACTCCAGTATCTTTGCCAAGAAAACCCCAAATGGGGTCAGACAAGACTGAATGACTGAACAACAACCACCACCACCACAAACCCCACAATACACCGTCTCCCATTTCTCTGCTTTTGCACTGGTTAACTTCCATGTCTAGAATACTCTTCCTCCTCACCTCTGCCTTTTGGTTTTCTTAGATTCCTTCAAGTTTTAGCTCAAGTCCTGTTTCCTGAAGTGCATCTTTATCTGTCCCTCTCCCTCTTTCTCCCACCCCCCTCAGTGCTTGCCCTTGGAGACTAAACACCATCTACTGTCTATTTATCTTACATTTATCTACTTATTTATAGATTTTCTCTGCTTTTTGAATATATGATTGAATATAGGATTCTTGAGCTTAGGGATTATGTTTGTCTTTCTTTGCATCTCCATTTTTTCGCATAGTGCCTTAAACATAGTAGGTGCTTAATAAATATTTGTTGACTGAATTTAATAAACATTGATTTAGTTCCTACTATATACAAACACACTAGTAGCCCTAAAAAGACAGCTTTATTTTTAAATCCAAATGTTCCAACTGCTGTTTGGTTCCATTTTCTTCCTTGACTGTCTCAATGAACCAAAGATGAGCTGAAAATTTAGACCAAGCAGATCTCTTATCACCTTAGAAGGCAGCTTAGAAGAGCTTGTGAGTCTGAGGTCTGACTTCATTGCCACAAGGAAAGAATGCTATCTTGCTTTCTTCTTCCTTCCTTCCTTCCCTCCTTCCCTCCCTCCCTCCCTCCTTCCTTCCTTCCTCTCCCTCTTCCTTCCTCTTCTTTTATTTATGCATTTTGTTTTTATATCAGATATTTCTGGAGGTTCTCTCTGTCTCTGCCTTTCTCTCTCTCTCTCTCTCTCTCTCTCTCTCTCTCTCTCTCTCTCTCTCTCTCTCTGTGTCTGTGTCTCTCTCTTTCTCTCTCTCCCTCTCCCTTCCCCACTTCTTTCCTTCTTCCTATCAAAACTGAACTATTCCTTATTATTTTTTTTAAAGAAATTGGGGTTAAGTAACTTGCTCGAGTTTACACGGCCAATTATTTTGTGTGGGTGTTAAGTATCTGAGCCCAGAACTGATCCCAGGTCTCCCGACTCTGGGACTCACGTGCTCTTACTCACGGTTGAACTATTCCTTATAATCAAGAAAACAAGTTAAGCAAATTTCCTATGTCAGAATATATAAAACATTTTGTTCTAGTAGTTTTCCATCTCTATTAAAAAGAAGGAAGTCTGCTTTATTATTAGTTCTCTGATAAAGTTATTGCTTGTTTTTTAACTTCTCAGAGTTTGATTTACTTTAGTGGTATATTCACTTACATTGTTGTAGTCAAGTATATAGTTTCTGTATTTCATGCTATATCTAGTGCCTTCTTTTATAGATTGTTCATATTGTTTTTTAATTTCATAATATTCTAGCCCCTATCCATATTTTCATATTTGCAGGTGTTGTTTATTTTTCTAGAGCTTGGAGGAGGAAGGAGCTTACTGTGAATATCTGGGAGACAAATTAATATAGCAGGTAATTTGTTCGCTTACTTTTAAAAGGCTTGATAACTTTCTCAGGACACCATAAATAAATAGAATGAAACCTCATTACCTAATATTCACTGAAAGGGGAAAGTTTGGATAATATACAGCTTTTGAAGACTGGCATTAAAAATACATGGCAAAACTACCTTTAATGGATCTGTGATCTCATTAATGTGCTACCTTCATGCTGGCCATCATACTCATCTTTCCCCACCACAATATTAATTTTTCTTTGCTTTCCTCCCAGGATCTGATAGATGATCTTTCATTTCATCTTTCCCGTAACTGGGGTCCATATCACTTCCTGGTTATTTCAATATCATGTTGCAGTGTCTGACTACCCTTTATGTGCTGTCTTCCCTACATTAGAATGTAACCACCTTGAGGGAAGGGACTTTCTTGTATTTTTGTTATCAGCTTAGCATAGTTCCTGGCACATACTAAGTATTTAATAAGTATTTTTCCTATCTATCTATCTATCTATCTATCATCTATCTATCTATCTATCTATCTATCTATCTATCTATCTATCTATCTATCTATCTATCTATCTATGAACCTTCTTATCCATACATCCGTCCCTCCCTCCATCCATCCATCCATCCATCCATCCATCCATCCATCCATCCATCC
>NW_027185761.1:51053019-51059404 GCF_028583685.1 Petaurus breviceps papuanus
CATCCATCCATCCATCCATCCATCCATCCATCCATCCATCCATCCATGTATTCATCCTGATCCATTGATCCTACCCATCCAGTGTACTTTCTTCTATGTCTGCTTGTAAAATTGTCACCAGTGAGGTCCACTCAATGTGTTGGTGGTTTTCCTTGTGTTCTCTTGACATTATAAAAATACGAATGGAATGTATGAGTTAGTAAAAGAAAAAAAAACAGCAAAATGTTGACCAGGAGTGGTCTTTTGGGAACATGGTTCAATGAATAGATAGGAATGGTTGAAAATGAGCATAATTATTGTCAGTGAATGAGTCTTCTGAAGTACCTAAAGACAGTTTCTTTCAATCTTCAAAGAACTGAAGCTCGAGGCCACCAGAAAGGCAGTGGGGAGGTACATGATGGCCATCAGTATAACATATTACCAATTCAATTATTCAAGAGAGGTGAGGTAAAGCAGTGTTGTCAAATTCAAATAGAAAGTGGGCCACCAATCCATACAGAAGTATCCATATGGGTCACACAGCAACTTAGAAAATGACATATTAATGTTATCCATGTTCTGTTGTGGTTTTTACTTATTTTGTTAAATATTTCTCAGCTACATTCTGAACTGACTTGGATTGCACTCAAGAATGTTATCAGCCTGCCTGTGGGCTGTGTGTTTGACACCTCCAAGATAAAGGATGTCATTTGAGACATGTATGACTGGAAAGAAAGTTTACTGGCAAACAAAAAGCAATGACTACAATATAAAATAGATTGAGATTGTACCTGCCACTTCCCTGGTATAGAGAATTCTTCATTGAGGAAATGCCTACTACCAATGTAGGATAGTACATTCCTGGCAGCCAATATCTTAGATAGTTACTCAGAACACTGCAGGGAGGAAAGTATAAGTGACTTACCTAGGGTCACCTAGCATGTATCAGAGGGAGGACTTGAACCCTAATCTTCCTGGATTCAAGTTCAGCTCTCCTTATTACCTCAAGCAATCAATTGCCCTTGTAATCCATTAGTACCCATACAACATTAAGATGAATAAAAGGTATGTAAGATGGGTGCCTTTGAGGAGGCCTTATCAGAAAATATGGACAAGGCACCCAGGATGAGAAAGCATGGATGGGCTGTGAGATGGAACTTTGTAGAGAGTACCCGCAACAATTCCATCAACAGTCCATTGAAGAATCCAAGTAAGTGCTGATACATACTTCCTTGAGCTCTTATTTATGCTTTTTACCTATAATAGTGATAAATTGTATGCATCAAATCTTGGCATCAATCATGACAACTTCTTATTTTTGGGAATGTGAAATAAGGAGGCTTTCCTATAAATTTTGAATATGCCACCTGTTCTTCTAGCTAACCAGTTCTCCACCTCTTCAGACCCTCTTACTCTGAAGACTCTGACTCAACATAAAATTTATTTCCAGGTCTTAAGTAATCATGATGCAGTATTTTCATATAGTAAATGTTCCATTGAGATATTTTTCTTTCTGCTTTTATTGCTAGAATTGTGAGACTGGGTAATGAAATCAGATCAACTTGGTGCATTGCTTGGCTCAGGATTTCAATACCCTTTTTTCAGTGTGAGAGAGTATTTATACCAAGATAAAATAGCTTATATGCCCAAAACTATTTCATCTATATGGAATAGGGTATCACTTCATAAAAATACCATTTCCTTAGTTGGATAATTGTTATCAGTAAACTAACCATATCCAATTCTTTTCTCACCTTCGTTGTTCAGTAGTTTTAGTCACATCTGACTCTTCATGACCCCAATTGGGTTCTCTTGGCAAAAGTACTGGCTTGCTATTTCCTTTCCCAGGTCATTTTACAATTGAGGAAACTGAGGCAAATGAGGTTAGGTGACTTGCTCAGGGTCACACAGATAGTAAGTGTCTAAGGTCAGATTTGAACTCAGGAGCTGAGTCTTCCTGATTCCAGGCCCAGGACTCTATGTATTATGCCACCTAGCTGCCCCTTTGATCTTACTACTTATGAATAAATCTCACGGACCTGATAGAAACATAGGAGGGTTGTATGTGTCTATATGTCTATATATAGGACTCATATTTGTACTTCTGCTTATTTATGTGCTTATCAGAAAATAGTTGGATTGACCTGGTTTGGGAGAATTGGCCTTTTGGGAGAATCATTGAAAAGTATTAGAATCATTATCTATGATTTGAGGTCAGCAGAACAACAACAACAAAAAAGGTTTCCATCCCCAGAGAGCAGCATTTTGCTGCCTTATTCTGCTTCTCAATATAATAATAATAACAACAATAATGACATCGATAATGGCTGTCATTTACATAGTACCTTAACGTTTTCAAAACCTTTTACAAATATCATCTCATTTGATTGTCACAACAACCTTGGGACGTATTACTTTCCCTTCCAGATGAGAAAAATGAGGCATCCAGAGGCTGTGACTTGCCCAGGGTCATATAGCTGGTAAGTGTCTAAGACCAGATTTTAATTCAACTCATTTTTTTCCCAAATCTAAGTTCAGTGTTTTAGCCACTGTATAATCTGGCTGCCTTTTGGATCTTTCATAGAATTTTGGACAACTATACATAGAAATTTGGACTACACTCTGTTCTAAATGCTAGGGATACTTTGAAAGAAAACTGTCTCTGTCCTCAAGGAATGTACAGTCTAATGGGGTGAGTTGACTTGCAAATAGCTATGTGCAAATAAAACATATACATGATAGATTGAAGATGGTCTTGCAGGGAAGGAATTATGGTAGATTGGGAAATACTTCTTGAATGAGGTAGGATTTTAACTGGTATTTGAAGGAAGTCTGGGGAACCAGGAAATGGAGATAAGGAAAGAGAATATTTTAGGCCCGGGTGACAGTCAGTAAAAATATATGGAATCAAGAGATGGTGTGTATCATACAAAGAATATAGATGGTGCAGGAGACAGAGTACTAGGCCTGGAATCAAGAAGATCTGAATTTAAATCTGGCCTCAGATATTTACTAGATGTTTGACCTTGACCAAGTCACTTATCCCTGTTTGCCTCAGTTTCCTCATCTGTAAAATGAGCTGGAGAAAAAAATGGCAAACCACTATAGTATCTCTGCCAAGAAAACCTCCCAAAAAGGGATCATACAGAGTTGGACACAACTGAAAAAATGACTAAACAAAAAGAAAAAAAATAATATGGAAAATAGATATTCTTCATCCACTTGGTTTTTCTGGTATATGTAATTTGGCAGACTCCTTTAAGAGATTATGGATCTCATTTTAGAGGATCTGCAATGTCATATGAAAATAGAAGCATTTGGAAGATCCTTCAGTTTATAGGAAATCTTTCTTTCATTCAAACTCTGCTCTGGATAAGCACCCTCCAGTGAGAGTTCCAAAAATTGTTATTGGGCAGCTAGGTGGTTCAGTGGATAGAGCACTGGCCCTGGAGTCAGGAGGACCCAAATTCAAATCCGGCCTCAGATGCTTGACACTTAACTAGCTGTGTGACCCTGGGCAAGTCACTTAACCCAAATTGCCTCACTAAGAAAAAAAAAACAAACAAAAATTTTTATTAAAGTTAATCAGAGGGGCGGCCAGGTAGCACAGCGAGTAAGAGCACCGGCTCCAGTGTTGAGAAGACCTGGAGATCGAATCCCGGGCTCAGACACTTAGCATCCACCCAGAAACACCTGGCCGTGTAACCTTGAGCAAGTTACTTAACCCCAATTGCTTAGGGGCGGCCAGGTGGCTCAGCGAGTAAGAGCACCGTCTCCAGTGTCGGGATGACCTGGATCAAATCCGGGCTTAGATACTCAGCACCACACCCAGAAATAATAACTGGCCGTGTAACTTTGAGCAAGTTACTTAACCCCAATTGCTTTAAAAAAAAGTTAATCAGAGAGATATATAGACCATCTAGGAAATGGGAGAGAATCGTTGAAGTAGGGAAGAAACATAAAGAATCAATTTTTGTGTTATTCCTCCTTCTTCCCTTTCCCATCACAGTGGTAGAACTTCCAACACTACTTGCCCCAAAATAAGATCCTATAAGTCATCAATTTAAATAGTTCTGTGAAGAACCTGTTCTAGACAAAAGAAATAATTCATTTCAAACCGTAACAAGCTACTTTCCATTCAAACTGTTTGTCAAAATATCTTGAATGATCCCAACATATTGTGCTTAAGAAAAGGAAAGAGTAGTTTGAAAAGCACTTACAATGAGTGGGCCTCTGTTATTTTCCCGATACTTGTTCTGGAAGAAAATGTAAACAACAGTGGCAGCCAGCGAATAGAGAAAGGCAAACACTGCAATGGTGACAAAGAATTCTGCTGAGGATGAGAAGTCGCCTATCAAGGCGAGCTTCTCTCGCCGTTTTCCTTCACAGGTGGGCACCTCGAAAGTCACCTGATGCAACCTGAAAGAAGATATTTAAGGAGGGAAGGTCAATAGCACTGTCAGTAGAGAAACAGATTGTTCCCACCAATTCTCAATTCAAAACAAGATGGAAATCATGCAAACTTGAATCCTTGGCATGACTGCCTCTATGAAATAATATGTCACAAAGAGGGAGCTGTCCATTGCTGGAGCATTTTCTCAACAAGGTTCATTCATAGCCAGTCTCCATTCAGAAAGCTAAGCATCAGAAATACCTGGAGATGACCCAACTGGATTATTTTTCTAGTTGTTCAGTTACTAAAGAACAGTCCCAGGATTTAACACACATTTAACCCCTCATTGAACTCTCTTTCCTGCTTATTTAATCAATATAAATTTAAATATTTAAGTACTATGTGATCATTGACTTCAGCAAATATTTAGAAAGCGTTTTTGAAGTGCTCAGGATATAAAAATAAAATTAGTCCCTGCCCTCAAAGAGCCTATATTCTATTAGGGTACATAATATATTCACCTATAAGTAAATATAAAATTTATATAAAGTGGTTGCAAGTAGTGGGAGGAGGTAGGTGGAAAGAAGTAACCACTAGGGGTCGGGCTGTTTCATTTTTGTCTTTGTATGCCCAGTGTCTAGCACATAGTATGCGCTTAAATTCTTGTGAGATTGAACTGAAACCTGAAGGGACTCCTTTAAGAGATGGCAAGTGAACTGGACCTTGAAGTAAGTGAGGGATTCCAAAAAGGGAAGGTGAGGAGGAAGTTTGTTCCAGTAACAAGAGAAGGGGAAGGCAGATTCTACATAGGCATAGGGGAGGGAGATGCAATGTTGGGCATAAAGAAAGGCAAGTTGTCTTTTGGTCAAAAGGGAGATGTCTCCATGATGATATAATACATCATATATATATATATATATATATATATATGTGTGTGTGTGTGTATATATATATATATAATACATCATTAATACATTACTCAATTTCTCCCTGTGAAAAAATGAAGTTACTTCCTGAGAGTGAGCCACTTAAACTGGGCATCCATGAGCACAGTACCAGCCAACAGAACCCAGCATGGTAAGCTGTCATAAGGTACTCATGGTACAAAAAGGCTTTGGGCATCTTCCTATTTCCCAACTTTCTCCTCGCCCCACCTCACAAGCGCTTATGTGCCAGTCAGCTTTGGATTCATTTGAAAAGACACATTGTCCATGGTCCCAGTTCCCCAATTAGGCAAGTCCCTCATGTGCTAGCATCCTGACAGCTGTGCCTGTCCAAATTCAAATAAAATGCAATGTGTAGGCTCAGGCAATCATTTTAATACTTGGCGATGTATACATAGCTATCCAGGATAAATCAGAACCCTGAACCACTTTGGTTCCAAAAGCATTATTTTCCCCCACAACTTATTCAGATAATTGTCTCAGTTGTCTATTTGACTTAGCCTGTGGGAACATAGTCTTAGTCATAGGTAGAGAAGTGCCTTTCTTTTGACACATTGAGTGGGGGGCAATTTCTACCCCATTCATGAAAATCAGAGGAAGAGTCACAGTTTTATCCCTATGGACCTCAATGGACATAATTTAGAAACCAGATTAACATATTTCTCAATAGTACAGCTGGTCTGCAGGAACTGTTAAAACAGAAATAGATTTCCCATCATAGGCCATGCCAATTGCCTTGACACAGATGGTTTATATCTTCTTCCTTGTCCACAGTTTCAGTGCAGTGGTCTTTGTTTATTTATGATGTGTACCATCCCACCTGTCATCAGCACAGTGTAAAATCCACATAGCTAGCAGTGTACAAGTTCTGAGCTGGGAGGGAGGGGCCCTGGAGATCATCTAAATCCTCCATGTCATAGATAAGGAAACTGAGACCCCAACCAGTGAAGTGATTTCTTCAAGGCCAGAAGCTAGTGATAGATCTAGGAGCCTAACTTGACCACTTGATTTCCAGTCTGATGCTCTCTCTCTCTCTCTCTCTCTCTCTCTCTCTCTCTCTCTCTCTCTC
>NW_027185761.1:51059414-51069012 GCF_028583685.1 Petaurus breviceps papuanus
CTCTCTCTCTCTCTCTCTCTCTCTCTCTCTCTCTCTCTCTCTCTCTCTCTCTCTCTCTCTCTCTCTCACACACACACACACACACACACACACACACACACAATGCCTTTGTTGGAATCATAGGACAGAGGCAAGGGCAAAGAATCAGAGGATTAGGGCTGGAGGGGACTTTAGAGATCCCTAGGTCTAAAATTATCATTTTACAGATGAGAAAACTGAGACCCACAAGAAAGAGAAAGTGGCTTATCTGAAAGTTGTACAGATAAATAATGCTAAGGCAGGGATTTGAACCAAGGGCTATTGATTCCATATCTAACACTCTTTCCATTGTCCCATGTGACCTCCTGTAAAATGTTTCATAGTTGGTGTACAAACTAATTCCTAAGGTGCTGTGATATACTTCAGGATGAGTAGTGCTTCCCAAATGTCAGGCATTTAGATCATGTAATGGACAAAATCTGTTTTGAAATATTCATATATTGTTGAGAGAGAAAAAAAGTACCCTAATTATTCCTCTTATGCAATCACCATAGATATAGATTTTCCTTCCATGTTGTTAACTGTTAGGGTTGATTTGCAAGAAATGTGATTGCACTAATCAGTGTGAGGCAGAGAGATCCCCAAATTAGCTGTTGTGTTCATTAATATTGAATTAAGGAGCACAACGCTTAGCCCACTAGTCCCACCCAGGCAGGCTGTGCTGTTTGAAGAGAAACAGGAGGAATCTGGCCTCAGACACTTAACACAAAACTAGCCATATGATGTTGGGCAGGTCACTTAACCCTAATGCCCTACCTTTCCCCCTCCAAAAAGGAAAAAAAAAAAGAAGAGAAACAGGAGGTGAGATCTCAAAAAAATGCAATTTGAGTTAATTCCAACTCCCCAGGATAAAGAAGCATGAAATACTAGAAAAGACTGTACTTGAAGAAAATTTGGTTGAATGGCTGTGTGTGTGGGTAGGACACTTCTCAGAGGACAGTTATATGACAAATGTAGTTGGTAACTACAAGAGATGGTAATCATCTGTCTGTCAGCATCCCATCCTTAAATTCTATGGAGGTTGGTAAAAAAGTGGGACCTTTGGTAGCAATGGATGTGGGATGCTTGGATGGTTGTTGGGGGCAGTTGCATGCTGGGCCTCTGAAAGACCATGAGATAAGGTTCATTGAGGGTAGTTACCACGGAGAGGAAGCATCTCCCCTCCTTCCTTCTCCCCATATACATGACGGATATTGATATCCTTGGGCAACAGCCCATTGACCCTGGTCTAATAAATGGTCTGGCTAATTTGTTTTTTAAAAGAAAAGGTGGATTTCAAGCAGATACAGGTCAGGGGGAATAACATGCTAACGACTGGTATCATGGAGGTTGAAATTCTAAAACTGGCATTTATCCAAAGCATAAAACAGAATCATTGTGTTTTAACAAGCAAGAGACCTCAAGATTTGTCTGCTCAAAACTCGATGTAATTGAAGACACTGAAGTGCAGAAAGGTTATTGAAATTCAATTCAACAATTTAAAATACTTATTAAATACTCACATAAACACTGGGGATACTATTAAAGGAGCTGAGGATATTTAGCCTGGAGAAGAGAAGGCTTTTGTTGTGTCATGGACCCAATTAAAAGTCTGCTGAAGCCTACAGACTCCTCAGAATCATTTTCTTAAGGGTACAAAATAAAATACATGAGATTCCAAAGGAAAGCAATTAGAGTGAAATGCAGTTAGCAACATGTAAACAACAAACAAAAACAAATTCACGGACCCCAGGTTAAGGACTTCTGACTTAGAGAGGGATATAAGTGCTGACTTTAAGTATTTGGGGAAAAAAAGGAATATAAAAGAGAGATGGGACTTATTCTGCATGTCCCTAGAGGGTTGAAGCGAGGACAGTTTGTGGGAAATATAAAAAAAGCAAAATTACCTTTGAGGTAAGGAAAAAAAATAACTAGAGCTACACACAGATAAAATGGTCTGCATCTAGGATGAATGATTTTCCCTTCGCTTGAGGTTTCCAAGCAAGGATAAGGTGCCCATTTGAAAGGTACAATGTAGAGGGGATTCATGCTCAGGTACAAGGTGGATGCATTGGGCTATGAGGACCCTCCCTGCTCTGACATTCTGAGAAAAAGTGAAACAGTCCCTGTCCTCAGGGAGCTTACATTCTGTTGAAGCCTCCAACTCCAACTCTTACCCTAAATTCATGGTGAAAGAATTTGTCCAATGACCCACAGTTAATTACTGGAAGAATCAGGACTGGAACCAAGGAGACCTGTTGACTCTCAGTCTAGTACTTTCACTGCACTCCAGTCTGTCTGTATTTAGAAACAAATGAAATCCCTCCCCTGTCAAGCAAAAAAGTGATTGATTTGGGGCCAGTTTTAAGTCAGTTTGTATTTGGCAGGTCTAGATTTTGGAAGCAAGGAGGACTGCTCATTTAAAACAAACAAGGAAAGAAAACACACTCTTTAGAGGCATCCTGCCAGCCAGTATGCAAATGGAAACTTGGAAACAAATTAGACCAGTATCCAACTATCCTCATCTGAGAGAAAGGTGAGAAGTAATTGCTGAGGCTGCAGAAGTGACCACATTCAATATGCTGATTTGGAATGGCCAATTGGAAGCTTAGCTAGGTTGAAACAATTGGAGTGGAATGGAATCTTGCTGCTTTCCTAACAATTAGTCAGCAAAAAGCAGTTAGCATTGGGCTCAGAAAGCAAGGCTGACATTAACTAGTTGTGTGACTTTGGGAAATCACTGAACCTCTCTGGGCCTCAGGTCCTCATCTATAAAATGAGAGGGTTGGATTTGACATTGTCCAAGGTCCCTTCCAACTCTGATTCTATAATTCTATGTCCATTTCAGATACAATCGAGTAACCTAGAATCACTTTAAAATGCTATCTCTTTGCAGTACAATATGTGCTTCTTACGGATGGAATAGACCCTCCACTTTGTCTTCATATCCCAAATAGTCTAGTAGAATGCCTTGTCCATAATAGGCACTTAATCAATTCTTATTGAATTGATTAGATGTTCCTGATTTTATAATTTAGTAGATTTTAAAATCTTTTGGTTTCTTTGTTCTTGTATTTTTTTAAATAAGTACTTGTTGATTGATTGCTATTGTAAATAAATTGAGGACCATGACATTTTGAAATGGACTTAGATGTTGTGAGTTTAAATCTTTGCAAAAAGTGCATGAAATAGATAAACAAATGCTGTTTTTTTCCTGTTTGCCAGAAATTCAATTCGATTTAATTCAATTCAAGTTCAAAGAGTTCTGGCCAGTTATGTGTGAAGGGATCATTATCATTGACTCTTCCTAATGATCACCCTAGGGTGTGGCAGCTCACATGTTTTGTTCACTCTTGTGCATTGGTTACACACCAAATGCTGCTAAGAAGAGAGGCGAAAGAGTCAACTTGGGAATCTGGAAGCCCTGGGTTTCAAATCCTGCCTCTGAAACATAGTGGCTATGTTATCCAAGGCAAGTTATTTAATTTCTCAGTGGCCCAGGCAGCTTGTTAAAATGTTAATTGCAGAGAAGAGACTGCTCTGCACTACTGGAGAGAATTTCCTCGTTGGGAATTCCCCATACCAATAAGTCACAAGTCAGGTCCAAAATGAAGAGTAAAAAAACATGAGTAAAGCAATGGGGATACAAGTAAAAACCAGGGTCCCTGCCTTCAAGTTACTTAGGGTGTATTCCAAAGCAGAGGAAAACAACAAAGACAAATGAATCATCTGTTGAAAGCTCAATCAAGAAATTGACAAAAAAAAAACAAAACAGAAAACCACCAACCAGACACCACACAAAGTGAAAATAGAATGAGGCCACTAGTGCCTAGCATTGTGTGTACTACCTGGAAGGTGTGTAATAAAGTCTGGTTAATTGATTGATTTGAATAGACGTACACTACTCCTCCAGAGAAAGAATTCCCCCAATAGACACAATAAAGACAAGGAGGTCATTAACAGAATTGTCAAGAAAATACAAAAAAAATCTGGATTCTTATGGTGTAGTATGAGGAGTTCATTAAAAAGAAGTCACACTGACATGTTGCACAAGGCAGCTCCATTGGCCAAGGCACACATAATCATAAGGGTGATGGAAGCAGGGCTTCATTGAGTCCTGGACAGAAGAATCTCTATGGGTTAAGGTAGAGATCAGGAGCACCATTGGCTTTGAACCGTGTTAAGGGTGCCCTTCCCTTACTGGTTCGCTCATTTTATAGTCTTCATTTAGATTGGAACTACTCATCTCTTATTCTCTTCCTTGCTTTCTTATTAGAATATAAGGTCAAATCAATGCACTTTATTTTTGATGTCAAGGTTTTCTGATTGTTTCTTGAGTTTACATATTCAAGTCTATACTATTCGTTCCACTGGACAAAAGCTAAGGGCTTTCTCTCCCACTGTCTCCTCCCCATTCTCCACCTCAATCAGATTCCCCATCAAAAATGACTGTTAATTGAAGAGGGGGAGTAGAACAGACCCAAGAGTGGGTGTCAGAACCATGGACAGCATGAGATTGTGTCAGACTGGACTGACAGTGAGGGAGATGCTGTGTCAATAGGAATCACCAAAGCAGGTCATGAGTACAGCAAATCCTAGGTTATTGCTTGAAGCTTCTAGAAGTCATGGATTTCACTGGGTCAAAGATGTATGAATAAATAATGAATGGGACCAGATGCTGACACAGGGAGCCAGACTTCTATCATTAAAAAAAAGGTACTCCACAAACTTCACTTGGTCCTCAATTCCTTTAAGTAAATTAATCAATCAATCAGTGTTTATTAAGTAGCTAGTATGTGCCAGGAACTGGGTTAGGTGCTAGGATTTCATATACAAAGAAGGAAACAGTCTCTCAAGGACTTTGCTTTCTATTGGGAGAGACAAAAGTACAGAACATATGCAAAATAAAAGATGTTTGTTTGGAAGGCCACTAGTAGCTGGAAGATCCCATCAGGATCTTCCCATCATGAAGAAGGCAACTGCCTGTACTTGAATTGAGTCTTGAAGGAAAGGAGGAATTCTGTGGGAGGAGGGTAAGGAAGGAAACCTTTCAGGCTTTAGGGACAGCCAGAACAAAGCCAGCAAGATGGGAGTGTCCTGAGTGAAGAACAGTAATGTAAAAAAGAAAATACATTCAACTGGATGGGACAAGAATATAGAAACCGACAAGATTTTGCTTGTTTATATAAGGGGAAACAGAGTCAGATCATTCTGAACACTGCTCCAATTCTCCATGGCACTGTTTTATATTTTTATAAGTTTAAAATTAGAAGGCCTGTTGGCTTACTTACAAGCCAGGTTTATTTTTGTAGGAAATATGTCTAGGAATTGAAAGTCTGGGAGGTAAAAAAGATAATGATGGGCTGTGCCTAGGTGTGTAAGTAAAAAGTGCTCAGATAGGGAAATTTTAGAAAAAAAAGTAAAACGTGTAAAAACATTGTGATACTCATTTTGTCAGCAAGAGGAACTCACGGTATGGAGACTCACCCTATGACTGCCATTCACATTCTGACTTACTAGACAGGAGCAATGATTTAAAGCTGGAAGGGACTTAGAGGCCCTTTAGGTCAACCTCTTCATTTTACAGATAGAGAAACTAAGACACAGAGAGGTGCCCCAAGTCACATAGGTTCCTGACAAAGAGCCCAGTTCTCTTTACACAGGGCAAATCCTAGGTTATTGCTTGAAGCTTTTAGAAGTCATGGAGCATTATACAACATAAACAGGATTTGGACCCAAACCAGGTATTGGTCTTAAAACCAGCATTCTACCCACTTTAGTATGTTGCCTTACTCTAGAAAATTTTCCTTCTTTCCTTCCTTCCTTCATTTCTTCTTTTCTTTCTTTTTTGCTTTTCTTTCTTTCTCTCTTTCTTTCTCCCCCTCTCTTTCTTTCCTTCTTTTTTTCTTCCTTCCTTCTTTCCTTTTTTTTTTGTTCATTCTCTCTCTCTTAATTTCTTCCTTTCTTTCTTCAGCTTTTCTCTGCTCTGAGGTCAGCTCTCTATACATCCTGCTTCATTTATTAAGAACCTACTAAGTGCCAGACATGTAAGAAGTCCCACATTTCCTAAAATAATCTTTTAATTTCACTTTTCTATCCAAAGTGATTTGGACCTTTATGCATCTTATTCAGGGTCCACATTACCTGAAACAAAGTCAAAGTTTATGGGTATTTTAGGGAAAATTTTCCCTCCACTTTACTGCCCCTCCCATACTCCAAGCCAACAATTAAGAGAGAAAAGTAATTTTTTTTTAGCCTCCTAGACTCTCAGTTGGTTGACTGCCTGTAGTAAATGGAGTTGGTAATTGCTCACCTGTTCATTTCACTTTGCTTAGGTAGAATAAATCACTAGAGTTGCCCATCTGTCCAATTTTCTCAAACTGCTCAGTCTGTTTACCCAAGAAAGTGACTATTGAAATCAAGGAGAGAAAATTAAGTCTGAATCAATCACCAGACTGAACTGATTAGTTATTGTGAAAGGCATTCACTCTTGTTCCTTATACTCCCTGTCTTCCCTCCTCTGCAACACTCTCTTTTCATCCTCCACTCCCCATTTCTACCTGTTGAGATCCTAGCCATCCTCCAAGGCCATCTCTCCGGGAAGAAAGTTGCCCTTTTTGCCCCACCTGGTAAAAGTGATCTCTCTCCTTGTTCCAACTTCTCTTTGGGATTTCTGTTCTATTTTACATTATAGTTATTTGTAAGTTCCAATAACTCTAGGGACAATTAAATGGCAAAAATGAATAGAGTACTGAGTCTGGAGACAGTAATACCTGAGTTCAAAACAGTTATTGGTCACTTACTGGCTGAGTGACCCTGGGCAAATCACTTAAACTCTGTCTCATTTCCCTTATCTTTAAAATAGGAATAATAATAGCACCCACCTCCCAGGGTTGTTGTGAAAATCAAATGAGATTATTGTAAAGCATTTAACATAATGTGTGGCTGTATAAGTTCTAGTAGTAATTATTTTTATTACTTTTAATACATTATCTTCCTGCCATCTTCCTGATTAGACTGTAAGCTTCATATGATCAGGCACTATACCTTTGTACTTCTCTACCTCCTTCATTGTCTAGCATTCTGATTGATAATCACTAAATGTAATATTTTTGACCAAAGTCTGAATTAATCAAATAGACTGTTTTGCCTTACTTTAAAATGCCTTTTCTGTATCCGCAACTCCAGAGACAAGATATGGCTAAAAGTGGGATTTCCTCTTATCAGACCCAACAGCTTCTTTGTTCTCTGAGTAAACTCAGAGAATATCTCCTCTCCCACACAGGGCTAACTTGAGGGCATTCTGTCTTCTAAGAAAAAGACTCTGAACCTAAGATACTATGTTGAATAATGGGACCTTTTCTTATCTAAATATTTTGTGGGGGCATGTATTATGTTATGGCATGTTAATGATAAAGAAAACTCAGAAGTTCTAGGTTGACACTTTGTCAATTCCTTGTAATCATAAATTTTACCCTGAATTGGGATGGTTCTAAAATATATTTAAATCTTCTGATTTCCCTGTTTATCAGTTAGGACTTAGCCCTCCTAACTCCTTGTATAAGTCTCTAGTCTTAAGGGAATAAGTGCTGTAACTGTGTATCACTATTTGATTGTCTCCTTTAACCAAGCTATTTTAAGGTTGACATGATATTCTAAGAGATGTGTGGTCTCATTGGCATTGTTATTTCCTGCAATAATGCAGATCATCCTGCTTAACTCTTGGCCGTGGTGGGAGTGATGGTGATGGTTCTGCCCAACATGCTTGAGCCTTCCTTCTCTACTTGGTCCCTTTTCTGCAATTTATAGCTTTAGAATGATGCTTAGAGCACTGAGATGCTAAGTGTTTGCCTATTATATGTCCATCATGTATTCCAAGTGGGATTTCAACTTAGGTCTTCCTGGTTGCACCACTGGCTCTTTGTCCATGATGTTGCCCCCATTGTCTTCTGACACATTAAAAAAGCAAAGAAAACCTCCACAAAACCCCAAACACCTTCATTTCTAAACAACTCACCCTGGAGATCTGAGACCAGTTAGGAGTCTATTGTAATAATTTCTGGGAGGGGCGATGAGGGCCCAATTAGGGTTGTGGCTATGTGATTGAAGAGAAGGGAATAGATGAAAGACTCACCAACTGATTTCATGTTGGGAATGTTTCCAAGTCTTTTCTAAGTTTAAAGAGTTGGTGGAGTGTTTAAACCTATCAACAAGATTACAAACCCCAGAATGTTAGCAGAGTGTTTCCAGGCTCTGTTTGCCAGAATGGGATACTTCACTAATATATTACTCTGTCAAAAGCCACAGCTTCAAGTTGTGATTGGGCTCTTGTCTGCTGTGACTTCTTGTCCTTCCATGCATCACACAATAACCAGTCTCACACGCAGACTGCATGCAACACAAGCATTTGACAGAACTCTTGCCCAGCAGGAAATTCAATACATCCGCCTCATTGGGATGAAATAAAATGTAATCGCTTGCATGTATAGAACAAAATGCAATCTTCTGAAACCCTCCCAAGAAGCTTATTTTCCTGTCAAAAAATCATGGACTTATAAATCCTCAATCCTTCTTGAGTTAGTTATATCAGTATAAACACAGAATCCTTTAAAAAAAAGTGACTGAGACACAGAAAACATGATTCACTTAAATTAAATAGGAACAGCTTGCTCAACAGATTTATTCTCTGGGAACAGACAAAAAATGTGCCCTTTTTTGCCCATAAATAGAATGCCACCTTTGTTTTCAGTGGTTTCCCAACATTCATGGGATTCATTAAATTATTTCTATGCCATGCTCACATAATGGCATTCAAGGATCACCTTCAAGAACACAGCTTAATGGCAGCTGCCAATGTTTTACCTTTATTCGATTCAATTTAATCCAATTGAAGAAGCTTTTATTAAGTATCTACTCTGTGCCTGGCATTGTGCTAGGCCTGGTGATTCAAAGACAAAATAAAAATATACATCTTGCCCTCAAGGAGTTTTCATTCTACTAGGAGAAGGAAGGGAAGGGGATAACCTTAGAATGGGAATCTTTTTTCTGTCCTTCTCCTTTGGAAGTCTGATGAAGCCTATAGATACCTTTTCTGAATAATGTTTTTAAATGCATGAAATAAAACACATAGGATTACAAAGGAAACCAAGTTAGGGGAAATAACAATATAAATTTTTTCCAACCCAAATTTATGGATCCCTTGATGGAACCCATGTACCCTAGGTCAAGAAACCCTATTCTCCACAGATAAAAATGACAGTGGATGCAGTACTGGGCCTAGACTCAGGAAGTCCTGAGTTCAACCCTGGCCTCACATACTTACTAGCTATGTGACCCGCAATAAATCATTTTATTCTGTTTCTCTCAGTTTTCTTAGTGGTAAAATGGGAATAATAATAGCACCTTCCTCCCAGGTTTGTTGTAAGGATCAAATGAGATAGTATTTGTAAAATGTCTAGCACAGTGTCACACATATGGTAGGTATTACATAAAGACATTAATTATCATTACAAAATGGCAGCTATTGCTCATTCTTTTTTCTTTTTCCTTCCTTCCTTCCTTCCTTCCTTCCTTCCTTCCT
>NW_027185761.1:51069112-51088094 GCF_028583685.1 Petaurus breviceps papuanus
TCATGCTTTGTTTTCAAAGAGGACCAATGACATCACAAGGTTATGTGTTGACTTGCATGTGAGTTGGATTTAAGCAAGGCAGATTTGCACAAGATTAGCCTTACTCTCTCCTCCAGTGTCATCAAAGTCAAGTGGCGAGACAAAAGTCTGGCAATGGCTGATGAATCAGTGACTGACCTTGGCGTTTTCAATGTCTGACCAAACCCAAAGAGATCCACAGCACCTGTTCATCTGTCCATTTTGTCAGGAGAAGTCTTCACGTGCATGGGGTAGACATCCCCCTAACTCACCAATGGTTTTGAGGCCTGTTGGTTACTTTTTTTCTTGTCTTTTGGAGGGTAATTGGGGTTAAGTAACTTGCCCAAGGTTACCTAGCTAGTTTTTTTTTTCCTGTTAAGTGTCTGAGGCCGGATCCCAACTCAGGTCCTCCTGACTCAGGGGCTGGCACTTTACTCACTGCTCCACCTAGCCGCCCCGCTCTTGGTCATTCTTAATCTGAAAACTGTTTACTGGGGTGTGGCCATGGCACATACTACAGCTTTTTAGAGCCACAGATGAGAGGTGGGTGAAAAGTGGGCATCAAAGGTGGCTGAACAGGCCTGAAAAGGACTCAGTAAGCCCTCACCCCAAGTAGAAGTAATAAAAATCAACTGACTAGATAAGAGAGAGGGAAAGGGGAGAATCAGAGCTGTTATCTATTATTAGATGAATAAACAAAACATGTTCAACGCAATTCAAAATCATTTCAAGAGGGAGAGAACACTGAAAGACTGTAGAGATAAAATGGAGCTATGAAGTTTGCAAGATTTAACATTAAAAAAGATTAAATTCATCTAAAATTTTATTATAGATTTGCAAAAGCCTTGTGGGCCTTGGGAGACTTGAGCTTTGCTTTGCTAGCAATCCTAAGACCCTGAGATGCAATGGTGAGGAGAGAGAGCATTCTAGGCATGGGTAGTGTGAGAAATGACACAGGAGCAAAGATGTAATTTGTGGGTGACAACTAACAGACTAATATGTTGGGAATAGGGGGTACTTGAGGGGGATCCAGGACCCCAAAGGTAGGGTGGAGCAAATTGTGGAGATGTCCAAATGGCCAGCTAGCTAGGCTTCTTATATGTTATCCAAGAGGCAATGGTGGGCCAGTGAAGATGTTTAAAGTGAGGCAAGGACGTCCTCAGACTTTTAGTTAGTATCAATTTGGCAGCTATGTGGAGGGTCATTGGAAAGTGAAGAAATTTGGAAACAGAGAGACCATTTAGGAAGTCTGCTGTAATAGGACAAGCAAGGGCTCTTCATTCAGGCCCCCGTCATTCAAGCCCATCTTTCTGCTCCCCTGCGTGGGGGGGGGGGGAGGGTCACAATTCTGCATAGGCTGGGATGAAATGGAAGAAATATTGACCCTTATGGAAACTACAAACATTTATCATTTGTAACATGACAATGTATTGTTTTCTTAATAAATTTTTTAAAAAATGTAACAATCAGAAAGATTTTAAACAATTATTTTCATCTAATATCAAAGGCATTTTTCTAATGATTGGATAACAGCACATTGTATAGCACATGAATCTTGTAGATTGTAGGTTCTTAATCTGGGGTCCACTGATTCCCAAGGGGTCTGTGGATAGATTTCAGGGGACTGGTGAACTTGGATGGGGAAAAATCATATCTTTGTTTTTTACTAGCCTCTAACTGAAATTTATCATTTCTTTAAATTATGACTGTAGGCAATAAAACATAATTGTGAGAAGGGCCCATAGGCTTTGCCAGAATGTCAAAGGGTTCCAGGATGTAAAAAAAGGCTAAGGATCCCTCCTCTGGAATCACATTTAAGGACCTGATGAAAGAAAGAGAACTCAGGTATGCTTCTCTGCTTAGTTAATAAGGACTATGGACTCAACTGTATGAATTATACAGGGTCCTTAGAAATGACTGAATACTCAAAGTTTTATTTTAAACTTAATAGTATTAATAAATGTATTGAAAAATCATAATTATTTTGGCTTCTGCTAAATTACACACCATTGGACAAAGGGTCATCCTTGGAGCTTCGGATTATGTTCATATCCCAGCTTTTCTACTTACCTGTGTGACATTGAACAAACCATTTCTAAAGGCCTCGGTTTCCTCATATGTAAAATGAAAATATTGGACTAGATGAACTTTAAGGTTTCTTCCAGCTCTAAATGTATCATCTCCTGACCTAGGCTCATGGCTCAGTTACCTGATACCTTATTCTAGGCAACATATGATTATACATTTGGAGATAGAAGGGACTTTAGAGGGAATCTCATACAATCTACTCATTATACAGATTGGGAAGTAGAGGACTGGAAAGGGGATGGGATTTATATATATATATATATATATATATATATTTTAATCAACTTCACTCACATGATGCAAAACCTGGATGAAATGTTCTGGGAATGCAATAGTATAAATGATTTCAAACTCCAATAGACAAATGGGCCACCAAACCATACAAAAAGACTCCTGCAAGGCACATATTGACTTAAAAAACCACAGATGAACATCATCTATGTTTTATTGTATTTTCATTTATTTTATTAAATACTTCAGAATTACATTTTAATCCGGTTCTGGCTGCACTTGGTTGCCTGATGGCCTGGTGTTCAACACCTTTAGTATAAATCATTATTGAGTCATTTTCCATTAGCTTATACCCTTTGTAGAGAGAGGAACCTTTAACCTCATTGTTCTCTAGTCCCTCTCATTAAGAGACACTCAGACTAGAGACAGAAAGAAAGGTGAAAGTATAAGAAGCCCAATGGAAAGGTTATTCTAACCTCCCCTGAGGCATAGGTTGATAATCAGAAAGGGCAGAAATACTACATGGGTAATAGCAGAATGGAGAGACATCTTTGAGAATCTTTGAGATTATTTAAATAGTTAAGTATCAGAAAAATTGAACAAGCTATAGATGAAATCGCAAGACAAAAATACCACAAAATGAGCAAAGGAAACAGTGGGAGAATGATGTAATATTTAAAGCATGTCCTGTTTAGTCATTTCAGTTGTGTCTGAATCTTCATCACCCCATTTGGAGTTTTGTTGGCAGAGATAATGGAGTGGTTTACCATTTCCTTCTTCAGTTCACCTTACAGATGAGGAAACTGAGGCAACAAGGTTAAGTGACTTGTCCAGGGTCACACAACTAGTAAGCATCTGAGGTCAGATTTGAACCCACAAAGAGGAGTGTTCCTGAATTCAGGCCTAGAACTCTATTTACTGTGCTAACTAGCTGCTCAAAAAATGTCACAGATTAACAAAAACCAAAACAAAACCCAGAATTGTTTTGTAAGAGTAAGACATTTCCTTAGCTATGGGTTGCAGGTCCACACATTCCTTTCTGATCCATTCCACTAATTGGAAAATATATAGCAACCTTTGAATTTGTAGCAATTCATAAAGCTTGGCAGTTGAAAAGTGAATGTAGTCTACATAAATTCTCACACACACAATCACTGACAAGCATATATACTGAAAGATTAGCAAAAACTGTGACTCTGAAAGTAGAAAATATGAACTCATACATCTATAAATTTAAAAAGACATTTTTTTTCTCTTGGTCCAGACTTGTGATTTTGTCAGTTTGGGGAATTTCCTGTGTGGAAATTCTGTCTACTCATACATATTGGCATTTGATCTATGATATAGAGTTAAGTGAGTTTCCTGGGGAACCAAGGAGATAAGCTGTCTATTACCATCTCCCCACTGTCTATTATCATCTCCCCTGTATCTGATGGAGGAAGGATTTCAACTCAGGTCTTCCAGATTTCATGGTCAGTTCTCTGGTACATTCTACTGCCTCATGCATGACACACACACACACACACAGAGTACAATGTGCACACATAACTTGTAGCACTGACATGGATGTGTATATATATATGTATATATGATGTATATACATGTGTGTATATATATATACATATATATATATATATAGTGTGTGTGTGTGTGTGTGTGTATAAAATAAGAGAAGCAGAGTGACCTAGTGGCTAGAGTGCAAGGCTTGGAGTCAAGATGCTCTGGGTTCAAATTCATCCTTTGAAACTTACTAACAACATGGCCATATTTAAGGCATCTAAACCCCCATAAGCCTTGGAAATTTTTCTTGGAGTAACTTACTTAGTCACAAATGGGTTGCATTCTGTGATGGTGGCGGGAATTTCCATATCATACGTTCCCTATGGTGATGAAGATGTATTTGTACAATAACAATGATAACTGGTATTTGTGTGATTCTTGCACTCTATCTGCTATGTCAAATTGCTTCTCAAAAAAACCCCAAACCCTCGACATTCATGTATCACTTTAAGGTATGTACGGTGCTTTAAGTATATTGTCTCAATTGAGCCTTACAACTACCTGGCGAGGTAGGTGATACAGGCATTATTATTCCCACTTTATCAATGAAGAGGTTGAGTCCCAGAGAGCCTTGCCTAGGGTCAGACACCTCATGAATGTTGGAAGTGAGATGGAAGATAAGTCTTCTAGATTCCCAGGCCAGTATGCCATCTACTGTCATACTTCCTCTCCAACTTTTTTTGAATTGGCATCGACTGCGGAAATATTTGACCCTTTAAAGCTTAACTGAGATCAATTTCATCTCCTACCCTTTATTTACCCTTATTTTGAGTGGCTCTCCAGCTTTTGATTTAGCTCCAAGTGCCCTCTTGGCAAGGCAGCTGTATTTTAGCAGGACATTAGACCTGGTGTATGATCTAAACACATTCTTACTTGAATGTATTTTTAGAATTTTTTTCTATGTTTATATTCTCCACTGCTGTAGAAGACTTGCAAGAGTAGTTCCCCACATGGCCAAGTATTGCAAGCCAGCTGTTCTTCCCCACAATCTAGTCTATGGCCCATGAAATTGAGCCAAAGTAGTCTTTGAGATTGATGCTAGGGAGCAGGGAGGGAGAAGAAGAAGAGTTTCAAAATTAAGGAAAGCATTGAAGAGGAAAGATTATAATTACTGATCTCAACCAAGTGGAGGCTTGCCAAGCACAATAAGGAAGCAGAACTCCGAAGATGAAAGAGTGTTGACTCCTACAATTTATAGTTCCATTTACCTGATTGTAACGGAATTTGTCTTAGTAACAGCTAGCATTTATATAGTGCTTTAATGTTTCAAGAATATCTGGGTGGCACAATGGCACAATAGACACAGTGTTGAGCCTGGATTCATCTTTTTGAGTTCAAATCTGGCCTCAGACATTTGCAAGTTGTGTGATCCTGGGCAAGTCACTTAACCCTGTTAGCCTCTGTTTCCTTACCTGTAAAGTGTTCTGGAGAAGGAAATGGTAAACCATTTAAGTCTCTTTGCCAAGAAAAGCCAAAAGGGGATCAAAATCAGACATGACTACAAAATGACCTAACAATAATTTTCTCCTCACAACAAGCCTACATAGTAGTTTTATTATTATTATTCCTATTTTACAGATGAGGAAATAGAGGATGACAAGTTAAGGGATTTGCACAAGGACCACAAGGCTAGTTAAGTGTCTGAGGTAGGATTGAAACTCAGTTCTTTCTGGCTCTCAAGTTGTGTACTTTATCCATTGTGCCACCTGCCTGGGGGCTTAATGCTTATAGTTCCATAAAGCTTGGTGACGGATAATAGTAACTAATTTCTTTGATCAGCATGATTTTGTGTGAATGCATATAGACTAAAATTGGAAAAGATCAGCTAAACTCTTGTCACTAATTATGCCCACTAAACGTTTCCCTAGTGAAAGTTCAGACAGGATGCCAATTTATGATCTCAATTCATTTTTCTCAGAATCAAAAAAATCATAGAAACTCAAAATTGTAAGGGGTCACATTGGTGATCTAGTCCAATCCTTAGCTGAACAAGAACACCATCCAGATTGTTCCTAGCAAGTGTTCATTTAGTATTGACTCAAAGACCTGTAGTTGGGTGAAACTTGCTAATTCCCATGGTAACCCATTTCTCTTTTGAATAGCTCCAGTTGGGGGGGGGGGGGCTTCCTTAACGCTGAGCTGAAATTTTCCTCTCTCATATCTACCCATTGCTCCTACTTCTTTCTTCTTGGGCCAAGAAGAAGTCTAATCCCATTTCCGTATATAGTACTTGAAGATAGATATCTCCCCCCACACCCCTACCCTACTGAATCCTCTTCCCCAGGCTAATGTTTCCTGTTCCTAAACTAGTTCTTATATAAAGAACTTTTTAAAACAACTCTCCTTGTTCTGTCTCCCCTGAAAGTTCTTGAGTATGTTGTGCTTACATGGGGTATCAAAAAAAAAAAAAAGCAGAATTACCCATACATCATCTGAGCAGGGCTAAGTACAGTGAGATTCTGTCTTCTGAATATAGAGCTTTTAAATTCAGGCTAAATTTGCATTTGACTTTTTTGGATGCTATGTCACACCATCGAGTCATATTGAGCTTTTGGTCCACTAAGACCTCTATCTTTTCCAGATGAATTAATAGCTAACCATGCATTTTACACTTATGAAGTTCTGTGCTTTGTTTTGTTTGTTGTTATTTTTGAATGCAAGAGTAACACTTTCCATTTGTCTCATTATTCTATACTGTCAAGGTCTTTTTAGCTATTGACATTCTATAACATAGGGTCATGGGATCATTGATATAATGATGAAAGTAATCTTCACAGTCATCCAACCAAACATTTCATTGCTGAGGAAATGAATGACCGTAGATGCTAAGTGACTTGCTTGAGGTTCTACATCAGGGCTATTTCTGCCAGTTTTAGTGTCCCATCTATGATTTTATGTATATGTATGTACTTATATGTATGAGTAACATAGGGCCACACATGGATCCACAAAGCACTCCACTAGAGACCCCCCTCCAAGTCAACACTGATTCATTAATCACTACTTTTTGTGTTACATCATTTAACCAGTTCTGAATCTGCAAAACTATACTTTATCTAGTCTATAGCTCTCCAACTTTTTCATAAGGATAGTATGTAAGACTGGCAGATGCTTCTTGAATTTGTGGCACATTTTTGTCAGTAGTAAAAGTAAACAAGTAATAGTTGTGGTGGTAGTAGGAGTAGTATGACATTTTTCTGATCTCTTAATCTAGTAATCTTGTCAGGGAAGGAAATTCATTCAATCTGGAATGACTTGTTCTTGATAAAACTGAGATCATCTTGGCTCCTAGTGACCAGTTTCCTTTTCTAGATGTACCCAAACCATCTTTTCTAATAATTCATTTTGAAATTTTGCCAGAAATCAAGGAGAAGTCCATTGACTTATCATTTCATCTCCCCTCCCACCTCCCTTTAAAAAAATAGGGATATTTGCTCTTCCTCAATCTCATACTCTCTCCACCTTCCCTCCTTCATGATTCTTTTGAGATAATTAACAATGGCTCAGCAATCACATCTGTCAATTCTTTCACTATCCTAAAATTTGCTTTGTCCCAGTCTGGTGACTTGAACTCACCAAAGGCAGTTAGATGCTTTTTCATGATCTTTTATTTTACTCTATGACATATCAACATTCCTTCCTTCTTCAGATTTTGCTAGTTTTCTTATTGGCTATCCTGCTCCCTTTATAACTTTTACAATGTGGGCACCATTTAGTAGAATAACTCTAGCCGACAAGCAAACGGAGTGCTTTTCATTGTATAGAACATCTTAATGATCCACATTGACAGTACCTGCTGTCTGATGGAGAAATCCAATAGATTTCACTGGGATTCTAGTATTCTCAAGCAAAAGTTCGAAGGACAAAACCCTCTCTGCTGGAAGTAGCCGTGCTTAAGAAAAGAATTTTTTTTCAACAAAGGTCACTAACCTTTTGTCAAGATATTTCTTGGATATGACAGAAAAGGAACATTTTACCAAGATACCAATGACTTCAATGTTCCCTTTACTCAGTCATGGAGGGAAGAAGAATAATTTTAAATAAAAAAGAAGGAACTTTTTAAGGCAATATAGATTTGCTCAACTACATGAAAAGAAAATTTTTCCTCACAACAAAACAGTATAATTAAAATAAAAAAATAGACTGGGAAAAATATGTATGGTGTATATGATAAATAAGCATTGACATTTAAATGATATCTTCATGGTAGTTTCTAGTCTGCAATGGTGAAATGTTTAAAGTTGTTCCACATACAGAAGAGATGCCAGGCCAGGTCCTCCCATGTCAGTAATAATGCAAATATTCATTCATTCTATAAGCAAACTTCTTAGTTCAGTATTTAAAGCTCTTGGTCTGACTTCAGTTAAGATTAGCAAAACAAAAACATAGAAACAAAACTTGTGCTGACCTTGGATCCAAGGACCTGGCTTCAAACCCTGACTCTGCCAGTTGGCCTTTGGGCATATCACCATCCCTTTCCGGACTTCAGTTTCTTTCTCTGTGAAAGGAGGGAGCTGGGCTAGACAAGGAAGAAAGTCCCTTTTACTTTGAAATCTAAGATCCTATGACCTCATGTGATAATTCTTCCTTGTTCCTTTCAGAGGAAGTTGGTTGAACAGGAGTGGAAGGGACCTGCATTTGAATTCTGTTTCTGATGCTGACTAGCTGTGTAAACATAGGCACTTAACTTCAATTTGTATTAATTTATTTATCTGCCAAGTGGGGATTATAAAACCTACTGGAAGTGTGATTTCAGTTGATCCAGGAGCTCTTTGTGGAATCCTGCTTTTACAATGCAGAACAACTTCCAGTCTTAGAGAGCTACCTGGGGGCTTTGAGTGAATAAGTGACTTGCCCAGGATCACTTATTTGTTATCAGTCAGGGGTTAGGGCTTGTACTCAGGTCTTTCTTACTCTAAGGTCAGGTGTCCACACTCCATGCTATATTGCCCTTCTAGTGGGAGAGAGCTCTATGCTCAAGTCCAAGAACTGTACATTTGTAAAAGTTTGACTGCTATAGGAAAGTGGTGTCTGGCTGTAGCCCACTTGGGGAATCTTGAACTTGTGAACGTGACAGACAAGTTTGGTTCATTTACAAAAATAACATCACACATTCCTCTGTGCATTCATTACATATTAGCAAGAAATCAATTCCTGATGAATGACAAGTGGTAACACATGATTCCAAAATATGAATCTACAAGCTACAGAATTCTGATTTTTTTAGTGATGCAAAAAGAGCAAACAATAAAACCCAAACAACAGATGTCCTTGTGTTAAGGTGGTAACATGCTTGGGAAAAGAGGCTTTCAGACAAATTGCTTAAAAAAAACCCTGGTAAGAACCCCAATTAGAAAGGAATTGGATAGATAAAACCTATTATATTCACATTTATTCCCAGAATTTCCAAAGATTCTATGGATTCTCTAAATAGATGTCAAATTGATATTCCTAAAACACCATCACTACCATGCTCAAAGATTTTCAGTGACTTCATATTGCCTGCCCCTGAATTAAATATATAAAACCCTGAATTTGATGTTTACCTCTCAGTAAAATGGTCCCTACCAACCTTTCCAGTCTTATTTCAAATTACTCCCCTCCATGAATTCAGTTGAACTGGCCTACTAGCTGTTCCTGTACACAACATTCTACTTTCTGCCTCATTGCCTTTTTGTAGCTGGTCACTTATGTTCTAAATGCTCTCTTTCCTTAACTTAGGCTCTTAGGATTTCAGCTCCTTTAAAGGCACATTTCAGTGTCATCTTTTCCTGATGCCCTGAGTTGTTAATGTTCACTCACTCTGTAATTACTTGTGGGCATAAGATACACACACACACACACACACACATGCTTACATACACATATATACAGGCATACAGAGAGTGGGGGAGGGAAGAGGGAAAGAATGGAGAGAGAGAAAGAGAGAGAGGGAGAGAGAGTATATATATATATGTGTGTGTGTGAGTATGTGTATGTATGTGTGTGCATACATATATATGTACACACAAATCTGGAGAAAATGTATATAGGATCACTGATTTAAGGTTAAAAGGTACTTTATAGTCTAACCCTTTCATTTTACACATGAGGAAACTGAGTCCCAGAGATGTCTATAGTCATATATCTACTACCTAAGGTTCAATTCATATCCAGATTTTCTAATATGGATGCATTTATGTATCTGTGAACTGACCTGTCATTTCACCAACATAGGTAGCCCCAGTAAGGAGCTTCCTCTACCAGTTCGTTGGTACCTGCTCTGCAAGTTAGAGTCTTAGAGAGCTGCTTGAGCCACTGGAAGGCTAAGAATGACTTGTCCAGGTTCATACAGCTTGTGTGTGTCAGAAGCAGGACTTGAATCTGAGGTTTCCTGGTTCTTAGGGCAGATTTATGTCCACTAAGTAATGCTCTATACTTTCCTCCCTCTTGTTCTCCATCTCTATATTTCTCAATCTCTCTGCAATATATGTACATATGTGTGTATGTACATAAACATACATACACATTCTCTCTCTTAATGTATACTATCAGCATATATATGCCTTCTATTTAACTTTGCAAATATTTCGTATTGACTTATTTATTTACACATTGTGTGTCTTTCCCCTCCCCCCTCCAGTAAAATGTAAGCTTTTTGAGTGAAGGGATTATTCTATTATTGACTTTCTTTCCTCAGAGTCTAACCCAGGGCCCGAAGCTTTAAAAATGCATTTTGAATGGAATGGAATTGAACTGTAGATTCAATGTTATCTGGAGCTGGGCATGGACTCAATGACCTCTGGTAATCCCTTTCCTCAATACAATTCTAATAGCTTCCTAAATTAATCATATGTATGTATCACGTAAAATGCAATCACTTTGACATAAGTCCATTTCAATAAGCCTTAGCTCATTAAAACTCTGGAACTCACTGCCATATTGAACCCTAAGAAGACTGGTAGTTTTGGTGTGTGGTCAGTAAGCCCTTGGAGATCATAGTCATCAGACTGTCACAGCCAAAAAAGGGGGAAGTTCTTCCTTTTGCTCTTAGCCCACATTTAAATTTCTCTTGGACAGATGCCAGCTCACCCTATTTTTAGAATATGTCAGAGAAAGATGCTCCCAGTGTCCCTTAAACCATTTCTAACCACTCTTCCTTTTGGGAGGTTTCTTAATGTTGAATCTCAATCCCACTATAACAGTTGCTCCAGTTTCTCTTATCTTCTTTTTCACTTAGTAGAAGAGAACATCTGGATATTATTCCATGAGGCTAAGACTCATTCATTTGGGATGGACCTCACCTTAGGCCAAAGCTGTTTGCTCCAAGTTATTGTTCAGTTGTTTCAGACATGTCCAACTCTTCATGATTCTTCTTGTGGGTTTTTGTGGCAAAGATACTGGACTGGTTTGCTGTTTCCCTTTCCAGCTCATTTTACAGTGGAGGAAACTGAGTCAAAGAAGGTTAAGTGACTTGCCCAGGGTTACATGGCTAGTAAGTATCTAAGGTTAGATTTGAACCCATGAAGATGAATCTTCCTGGCTCCAGGCCTGGTACTTTATCCACTGTGCCACTTAACTGCCTGAATTCTTGAAGATTTGTGCATAAATTATATGCTTATAAGTCAAATTATTTAAAGGATTGCTAAACAGTTCTTTTAATAAAGTAAATAACTGTCTCTTGATTTACTGTTTGTATGAATCTTGATCTTCAATGTTATCCACATAGTAGGTGCTCAATAAATTCTTTCATTTGATTTTTGGGTGTCATAGGTTCAGAAATTTAGATCTAGAAGTGATCTTAAAATTAGTCCAACTCTTTTGTTTTACTGAGGGGGAAACTTAGAGATGGAGAATGACTTAGGAAATTGTCATCAAATATCTATCCTATGAAAGCATTTAGCTTGGAACTGTGAAGATGAAAAGAAGAATAAGGCATGGTACCTGTGCTCAGGGAGCTTAACATTGAGAAGAGGAGGTAAGACATGTACAGCTACTATGTGTGTGCTAGGTGCTGGGAATATGAAGGCAAAAATGGAACACTCCCTGACCTCAAGTTTACATTTATGTAATAGAATAAGAATTGCTATAAGAGTTCAAAGGAGGAAGAGATTACCTAGGCAATGAGGAGGCACAGTGAATAGAGTGCTGGTCTTGAAGTCAGGAGGGCCTGAATTCAAATTCACCTGTATATAAATTTGGACCAGCTATGTGGCCCTGGTAAAATCACTTAACCTTTGTCTAGCTCAGTTTCTTCATCAATAAAATGTAGTTAATAATAGCATCCACCACCAAGGGTTGTTGTGAGATTAAAATGAAGTGAAGTTTGTAAAATGCTTTGCTCACCTTAAAATATGAGACACGTATTGGCTATTATTATTTATTTTGATTGAGGGCCCTAGAAAAGGTTTCATGGATAAAGTAGCATTTGATCTGAGCATTGAAGAATGGGTATTAATTGAATTCAGCTCTCCTAACCCTGAAGTCAACACTCCACTGTACTGCCCTGATGTCAGACTAACTCCCTAACCTCCACCACCCAACTGGGACTAAGAAAATTTAACTGTAGGCTCCTGTTTGTGGTCTTTAGGCAGAACCATGAGAGGGCATTGAGACATTCTAAGCAATGTCTAAAAATTGTGCTCCCTTTGTGTGACTGGCCACTGACATCTTTAGCCTTCACTGTAATACTTGTGAGTCACCATATCACAAAATAAGTAGATGTCATGGAACCTGGCATTTTCTTTTGGATCAAATATTAAAAGCATCCTTGGTTCTTTCCCTTTCTTCCTCACTGCATTTAGCTTCTTACCTTGCCTACTCCAGTCTAGGTTCTATCTTTAATCCTTTAACAACAATAACTAGTACTTATATAGGGCATTAAGAGTTGCCAAGTACTTATATACATTATTTAATGTTAAGTATATAGCAATGTGATGACATATATTCTAAAGGTATTCTTATCAACATTTTAAAGGTGAGGAAAATGAGGTTGAGAATAATAAAGCACCTGTCAAGTATCAAGATATTTGAATCCAGGACTTTCTGATTCCAAGTACAACATCTTATCCATTGTATCTGTCAAGCTCCTCTCTAACTTCTCTCCAAATTTTCAATATTCTTCTTCAGTTGTGGATCCTGGAATTAGATTCTTTATTTTAAAGGAAACTGAGCAAATCTGAATTCACTCCTCCATTTGAGAATGATGAGGGAAAAGCCACTTAACTCAATTTCATAGTCTGCTTTTGTAACCTCATGCACCATACCAATTTTTAAAAATGCCCAGTGAATATTTGCCCAGAGGGGAAAGAGTTCACAAAATTAGTTTTGACCTATAGTACTGAATAACTTATTTTCATAGGACAAGGCATTGTAGTCACCTAATTTGAGGGCCATATCTTGGTTCTTTACATACAAAGATGAGTTTCTGACTTGAAGTCATGAGAAAACACGTATGCTAATTTCCTGTATCTGGAGACAAGGTACCAGACTTAAAGCTTAGTTTTGCAAATTGCTACCTTTTTACCTCTGACAAATTACCTCACCTCCATTAGCCTCAGCATCCTCATCTGGAGAATAAAAAGGGTTAGACAAGATGATTATCAAGGTATAATGGAAAGATTAGAGGCAGCTAGATGGCTCTGGGAATAGAGGGTTGGACATGGAGTCAGGAAGACCTGACTCAAAATTCAGCCTTAGACACTTATGATCTGTGTATCCCTGGGCAAATCATTTAACTTCTGTTTGCCTAGGAAGCAGCTAGGTGGCTAAGTGGATAGAGGACTATGACTTTACTTTGTAAGATCTGAATCAAAATCTGGCCTCAGACACTTGCTAGCTGTGTGACCCTGAGCTAGTAACTTGACCTCTCTTTAGATTAGTCAACTAGAGACAGAAATAACAAACTAGTCCAGTATCTTTGCCAAGGAAATTCCATGGACAGTATGGTCCATGGTGAAGAGTTGGGCATGACTGAAAAAAAAGTGGAAAGATTACTGGACTTAGCACTCCAAGATTTGTTCTGTCACTCCCTAACTGTGTGGCCTTGTTACAAGTCACTTTGAAAGTAACTTTATTTAAAAAACCATGTTGGATTAAATGACATATAAGGTCAACTCCAGTTCTATATTTTTGGTCTTATGATTCTATGATTTTTTTTGCCTTTTGGAGGGAAATTGGGGTTAAGTAACTTGCCCAAAGTTACACACATAGTATCTGTGGGGGGGGGGGGGGGGGGGGTGGGTGTGGGTGTTAAGTGTCTGAGGCTGGAACTGAACTCAGGTCCTTCTGACTCTGGGGCTGGCACTTTACTCACTGCACCACCTGGCTGCCCCGATTCTATGACTTCTAAAGGCCCCTCTAGATGTAAATCTATGAGACTATTAGCCCCCTGCTTCCCCTGTCCATCTCTAGAAAATGCTAACTATACTATGAATGCCAGGGAGACTTAGGGACATAAACAAAGGGCTAAATTGGGGTCAATGTATTTGCTAGCAATACTCAATTTTCGTATTTGAAAGAAAAAGAAAAGAAAACTTGCCCCCCCCCCCTTTTTTTTTAACAATTGCATGGAAGTCAATCTCCTGAACATTAAAAAAAGGTCCAGCACCATGGACAGCAGTGATCTGACCTGGTCGGCAACTGGTGTTAAAATGTATCTTCATTCTGATTCTTTTCATCTCTGTTTTATCCTGTCTCTCCCCCTCATCCCTCCCAACCCATTATTTCTTCCCACAGAGTATGGCCAACTTTCTCTGTCATTTTAGACCTAGAAAGAGTTTGCAGTAATAAGCTGAAAATGACAATCAACCCAGCAGTGTGAGCTGGAAAAACTTATTATTTTGCCTGTGGCAATCCTTGTTGGAATTTAGAAGGAAATGCTCTTTTCATGTTGGCAATCTCTCAGATGCAAGAAGAGCAGTGTTATTTGAGACACAAAAAGTTGTGTGTAAAAGTAACAATGCATTAATTTATCTTGGCAGTGAACACCTAATAGAAAAAAGGGGAAAGGCTTAAAAATGCTCCAGTTTTTCAACAGGAAGATGATTCATCTCCAAGAAATAGTCAAATGTCCATCTCCTTGAGGCCACAAGTCTTATATTTTTGTCTATTTTGACTATCTGGTGACTGTGCAAGGACACAAATGTGAATAGAGGAGATCTTTCCCCTTATAGAGGCTAGCTACACAATTTTCTGTAGCCCTTTTTTTGTCCTTTGATCAACACAGTGAGTACCAATGGCTTCAGAAGATGGATAATGAAACATCTCTCCCTCTTGGGGGCAGAGAGGTGATAGACCAGAAATATGAACTGAGACATAAATACTCATACATTCATGATGTGTTGATTTGTTTTGTTTGACTATTTTTATTTGTTACAAAAGAAGACAATTTGGGGTAGGGGTAGTGTGAAGCAGCAAAAATGGAAAAAGAAAGAAAATGGCATGAATAATCACTGAAATACACAAAAGAAAACAAAAAGGAAGTTTAGAGGGGGATCTAGATCAATTTTGTTGCTACTAAGTTAAATTTAATATACCCATAAAAGCAATATTGTATATACAGAATTAAGTTTCACTTACAATTCTCGGATGGGTTCTAGTTTGTGTATTGAAATGTTCATGTTTATGGATATTGATGATTGTTAAGTTTTTAATAAAAAGGAAAATGAAAAACAAACAAACAAGAGAAACCCAACCTTTATCATGGTCATGAAGGAAAAGATTGAGAGAAAGACACTAAATGGTGAATCTTTTGCATAGTCCACTGAGGTTCATGCACTGTTCTTCTGAAAGTAAAAAGGATGGGGAGTAGGGATGAATTCTTACTGAAACCTTATTCCCATTCCCCTGTGCCTCAATGATTTCTCCAATCACATGTAGTTGGAAGGATCTTGGGCTATTATAGAAATGGTAGCAACCCTTTATGCCAAGCTGCCCCATTTGGGGCTGGAGAAATTTTGGAGTTCAAGAGGGAAGAAATAGCAGCTAGAGTTGGAAAGGAACTTGGAGATCACTTAGTCCACTTAATCCACTTAGCTTTTATTTGTAGTCTGACCCTTTAGACAGTCTGGTGAAGCCTAAGAATCCCTTCTCAGACTAATTTTTTTAATATATCAAACAAAATATTTTGGATCACAAAGGAAATCAGTTTTGTTGAAATATGGTGATAAAAATATTTTAAAAGTTAAAAAGCCCCAGGTGAACACCTGATCCAGTCCAATACTATCATTTTATAACTAATAAAAATAGCAGCCCGTGGGGGTAAAATAATTTGTCAAAAATTACATAAGTAGTTGATAGTAAAGCAGATGTTCCAGTCTTTCATTTTATGGTCAAGATCCTGAGAATTCTGGCATTAACATTCCCCTCATAGCAATCACAAAAATTAGAACTTTATTTTTAAATTTTTTTAATTAAAAATATTTTTAAATTAAATATTTTTAAATTTTAAAATTTATTTGTGAAGGACTTTACTGTTTGCTGAAGACTTTCTCATTTCAGCTACAAAGTAACTCTGCAAAGTTCCTCCTATGGCTACTATTATCCTTCTTTTGTAAATAAAGACATTTAGACTGAGAAAAGTGAAATTTCTTGCTCTCAGCCACAATCAGTTATATGTGAGGTGGGATGGAAATAATTCAGTTCTTCCTGATTCCAAGTATAGCACCTTATCCACTGGCCTATGCTGTCTCTCTGAGGTGGATGAGTTAACAGGATTGCTGCTTTGGCTCCATGTGATTGAAAGGCAGTGTAGTATAGAAGGAAGGGGCTGTTGTTGGAGTCAGAGGACCAGGGTTCAAATCCTGACTGGGTCACTTACTACTCATATGATTTTAAGCAAGTCAGTTAACCCCTTAGCCTCCGTTTCCTCAGCTATAAAATGAGAGAGTTGGATACAGTGACCTGCAAAGTATTCTTTCAGCTCTAATTCTATGATCTTATGCTCATATATATGCCTTGTTCATGCCTTATCATCATTGCTCATTCTTTCTGGGTACAGATTTATTGACTCAAACTGCATAGCCACAAATACAAACAAAGCTTCAGGGAAACAAGCACCCTAACTCCTCTACTGCTATTCTTCACAGATGGCCTCCAGGAAAGCACATTTAAAAAATCACATATTGGACATAGCCAGGACTCCAATTGTTGGGTTCAAGGTACCTGGTTGGCCACAATCTTACCAGGCCTCTGCCTCATTCCATTCTATAATAAAACAAAATAAAATGGAAACAGTCTGCATACCTAACAATTGCATAATATCTAAATAAGTTATTGTATAGTAATGAATGCATTCTAGGCATATTTTAAATCTAGATCTTCCTGTCTGCAAGGTCATGTTTCTTTCTAATATGCCATAATGCCAATATAGACCAAAAGCTTCCTATACCAATGAAAACACAGATGTAGTCCCTATTTTTGTATTAATGTAACAATCTTATCATTGCATAGCCGCTAAGTGGTGCAGTGGATTAAGCATTTGGCCTGGAGTCAGGAAGACCTGAGTTCTAGCTGCATGATCCTGGGCAAGTCACTTAACTCTGCCTCAGTTTCCTCATCTGTAAAATGAACTAGAGAAGGAAATGGCAAACTACTTCAGTACCTTTGCTAAGAAAACCCCAAATGGGGTCACAGAGAGTCAAGCATGACTGAAAAATGATTGAACAACAACAATAAAACCAGTAGTAAATGTTGAGGGCCAGTGTCTAACCCGGTCCATGGATGGGAAGAATCTGGTCCAGGATTTTTCCCAAGCCAGCTCTCCATGAAGGCTATATTATGTCTTAAGATTGGCTCACTGTCTCTTCCTGACTTGCAGGAGTTTAGGATATGATAACTGAGCAGTGACTCAGACATAGATGCATGCAAGGGAACAAGGACATTAAAAGTATGTAAGTGGGGGCAGCCAGGTAGCACAGTGAGTAAGAGCACTGGCTCCAGTGTTGAGAAGACCTGGAGATCGAATCCTGGGCTCAGACACTTAGCACCCACCCAGAAACACCTGGCTGTGTAACCTTGAGCAAGTTACTTAACCCCAATTGCTTAGGGGCGGCCAGGTGGCTCAGAGAGTAAGAGCACCGGCTCCAGTGCTGGGATGACCTGGATCAAATCTGGGCTCAGATACTTCGCACCACACCCAGAAATAACTGGCCATGTAACCTTGAGCAAGTTACTTAACCCCGATTGCTTAAAAAAAAAGTATGTAAGTGAACAAGGCCATTAAAACTTACAGATGTATGTTAATGAATAAGTACATTAAACATTTTCTCAGGGGATTCTAAGAAATAATTGCTTTATATTCATTATATCAACCCTGCCCTCTGATCAATAAATTGGAACTGCCATGATAGATTCTTGCCTGGCTCATGTCCATCATTCCACACTTCTCAGTTTGGTCTGTGCCCATTTTGATGCAGGCATCAAGTAAATATTCATGGACTATGACAATTTTTTTAAAAGAGGGAAAGAAAGAAGAGCCAAAGGCAAGCCTTTCTACAGATCTGGAAGCTGAAATGAAACGAGAATCTTTGCTTGTTTGTTATTTGTTGACCTATTTGATTCTGCCTTGGGAAAGAATATACTTTAGGCTAAGATTTTACCCTTTTGATTTTTTTTTTATTACTTTTGTTGATGGTTAAGTTTGTAATAATTTTTAAAGAAACATATTAGGTGGCTTCTATGTGGGGACCATCATGCTAGCCATAAAAGAGATATAAATTTCAGATGAAATGTATTCCTTGTCCTTTTGTAGATGATGATCTAACAGCATCTATGTGCAGTGCACAGAAACAGAATTCAAAAAATAGCTCACAATTATATCATGTTCAAACCACTTTTTTCATAACAATCCTTTGAGGTAGACAGTGATGGTATCATCATCCCCATTTTATTTACAAGAAAATTGAGACTTAGAGAAGGTTAAGTGACTTGCCCAGGTTCACACAAGCTAGTGAGAATGAGAGTAGATCTTGAACCCAGGTCTTTTAGCTCAAACTTTAATTCTGCTTTCCAATACCCTATGTGATACAAAAAAGAAAATGCTATCTACAGATTCTCTGGTGTGTGTGTGTGTGTGTGTGTGTGTGTGTGTGTGTGTGTGTGTGTG
>NW_027185761.1:51088104-51119192 GCF_028583685.1 Petaurus breviceps papuanus
GTGTGTGTGTGTGTGTGTGTGTGTGTGTGTGTGTGTGTGTGTGTGTGTGTGTGTTGGGGAAGATGAGAAGGGGTGAAGAATATTGATAACAATTCAAGGGATTAGGAAAGGCTTAAAAGAGGAGGTAGCATTTGAGCTAAACTTTTAAAATGTATAAGAATTCAATAGAGGAAGAAGGTTAAGGGAAGCCATTCTGGGCTCAGTATGATCAAAGGCATACAGGCAGGAAGGTATAGGATGCACGTGGGTACTAGGAGAATTAATCCAGTTTAACTAGAGTTTAATGTTAGAGGAAATAGGAAGAAGTAGTATTGGAAAAGTAAGATGTGAAGTTGGGGGTGGGGTTGAATGCCCTATAAATTGATTTTAAAACTGATGTTAAGGGAGGGGAGCAGAACCAGGAGAACATTGTACACAGTGTGTGAGGACTGATTTTGACAGACTTAGCCCTTCTCAGCAATGCAAGAACCTAAAACAATTCTAAAGAACGTATGATTGAAAATGCCAGTCTTCTCCAGAGAAGGAACTATGGAATTGAAATGCAGAATATTTTCTCTTTTGTTTTTTTTTCTTTCTCATGGTTTTTCTCATTCACTATAATTTTTCTATGCAAGATGACTAATGTGAAAATGCGTTTAATAGTATGTGTAGAGCCCATATCAGACTTCAAACTTGAAGAGGGAGGGGGGAGAAAAGGGGAGAAAATTTTAAACTTAGGGAAGTGATTGTTGAAAACTAAAAATAAATAATTTAATTAAAATATTAATTTTATTCAGAAGCCACAAAGTTTTTCAAATAGAGAAGTAGCATGGACAGTTATAAATTCAGGAAACTTATTTGCCAGAATTTTAAAATATGGACTGAGAAGAGAAAGTGGAAGTAGGAGGATCTGTTAAAAGGCTATTACAATATCCTAAGAATGAGCTATGGACATCCTGTACTGGGTGGGTGCAGTGGGAACCAAGAAGAAGGGATGGGGGTGAGTCATATCAGAGAGAGAATTACTAGCACTTGGTAATTGATTGGATTTAAGGGAAAAGGGCAGGAAAAAGTGAATGAGAATGTGACCATTTCAAACATTGGTATCTGGGTGAATTGTAAAGACTAGAAAGTATGGGTAGAAAGTTTAAATAACCATTTTTAGACATGCCAACTTTGGAGTGGTGGTAGGACATACAAGTAGAGATATCCTGGAGGCCACTGGAGATATAGATTTTCTTCCTCACCCACATTCTGCAATCTGTCAAATAACGTGACTGATCTCCACTTACTGCACACCAGTAGCTTCCCTTCTGTCTACTTTCCTTAAATACTGTAACTGTATTCTTAGGTGGAGTCCCGATGCAAACTGCCTACTGTGCCTCACCTGGACTGGTCCCTGCAGCTCAGCATGGCAGAAGCTTCTCCTGGCAGTCTCTGACTCGTCCCCTTATACTTCCTACTAGGTGGCATCTCTTCAACCCCCTCATTCTGCTTTGTTTCCTTCTCCCACCACTTTGTGCCTAGGGAGTCACACAGAACAGGCTTCTCAGCAAGCAAATGTGGCTCATTGTGATATTTTTATATCAAGTTTTTAAAAATGAAGTCTTCATGAAGTCCAACCCAATGTTTTAGAGGTGTGTTTAAAACTATTTGAAAGGATTTTAAATGCTGATTTAATTGTTTGAAAATATTTATTTTGTGGAATGTTTTTGTTGTTGTTTGGTCATTTCAACTCTTTGTTATCCCATTTAGAGTTTTCTTGGCAAATATATTGGAATGGCTTGCCATTTTCTTCTCCAGCTCCTTTTACAGATGAAGAAATTGAGGCAAACAGGGTTAAGTGACTTGCCCACAGTCACACAGGTAGCGTCTGAAGCTGAATTTGAACTCAGGAAGATGAGTCTTCCGGATTCTAACCCAATACTCTGTCAATCTAATCACTGTGACCCCTAGCTGCCCTGTTGTTCATCCATAGTGGAGTCAGAACACCTGAATTCACATTCCTCCTCCGATACTTATTTAGCTGTGTGACCATGAGCAAGTCACTTCGACTTTCTAGCTTGAGTTCTCTCAACTAAAGAAGTGGAAAAAAATGATACTCATTGCACCTTCTTCCCAGGCTTGTTGGATACTTAAGTGAGATAATGTATGGCAAGGGTTTGTCAGACTTGAAAGCCTTATGTAAATGTCAGTCATTGTTATTTCAGGGAGTGTTTCCTGTTTGTGTTGTTACCATAGAAAATAACCCAAAGGAATCTTACTTTTCCATTTTACCTAATCTATATGGGTACTAATGGAGAGACAGACAGACAGACAGACAGAGAGAGAGACAGAGAGAGACAGAGACAGAGAGACAGAGACAGAGAGAGAGAGACAGAGAGAGAGAGACAGAGACAGAGAGACAGAGAGAGACAGAGAGAGAGACAGAGACAGAGAGAGAGACACAGAGAGAGAGAAACAGAGAGAGAGAGAGAAACAGAGAGACAGTGACAGAGAGAGACAGAGAAAGAGAGGCAATGAATATAATCCTATTAAAGACCATTTGCAGCAATATTGCAACATGTACTTAATTGGCTACACTAATTGGTTCAGTGGATCCCAGAATGGAGTTAATGAGTTCAAGGTTAAAGTTAACTGCTTATGGTTGCTAGCTTTATTTTACTCTGTGGTGGAGACAAAATGTACCCCAGACTTCATGTCTCTAGAGTCAAGGCTCTTCCCTCACTGCCTTGATCATGGGGGCCTGCTGTGGTAGGGATAAGAGCACAGAGTGATTGGAAAGAGACACGAAGAATGAAAATGTCATACAGCAAAGAGCCTGGAGCAAGGAGGCCAATGTAGAGTGGATCCTTTATACTTAACTATTATCGGTTATATAAACTCACTTTGTCTTTTCAACCCAGACTTGAGGATGCCTACTAGATTAGAAGCTCCTTGAGGGTAGGCATCATGTTTTATTAATCTCTGTCTTTCCCTAGTACTAAGCAGGAGGACTTGATTGTGAAAGATGCTTTATTGAATTGAATTTAGCTCATAAACTTCAGATGAGCCAAGTAGCCATATGAGCTTAGCAAAGGGTGAACAGAGGTTCAGTTGCTTCTTCTACAGTTTCTCTTACATGTCCTATCTGCCTGGGCTAAATTTGTTACTGAAGAACAGAGGGCCAGGAGACTTACTCTGTGGATTTTATTTCATAGAATATAAATTACTTGGAGCCAAGGATTTTTCCTTTTTTGTCTCTGTATCCCAAGAACCTAGCATAGTGTTTGATACTTAGTAGATGCTTAAGAAATCAATCTTTTTTGTGATTTCTTAATTGGTAGGTACATTGAAAGGAGAGGTTAGTTGGGTGGTTAGGCAGAAACTGCATATTGAGAAAAACAAAACTTCATTGTTTAATTCATCATTCCTTAATCCATTTCTTCTCACCTTAGTTAGAATCTTCAGGCCTGAGCTGTAACTCTAGATATAGATCCTGGATAAATTAAATAGAACTATAACTCTGAGGTGCTTTAGGAAGATTGAGTGTTTTATTAAAAAGTCTTCTTTTCAAAAGCAAGCAATATATCAATATAAGAAATAAGTGGAAGTCTTAAGACATGGGTGTTACACAGGAGTATTGTACAGAGTATTAATTTCACAACAGGGAGCTGCCTGGGGAAAGTGCACAGCCCTAATGGGAAGAAGAGGGAGGCATTGTGTGCCTGGCAATATGGGAAGAAACCTTTTAAAGTATTCATCATCCCCCCTCTAGCTTAAGTGTGGTGTTATGGTTATTTAAAACCTGGCTAGAATGAGTGTTGACTTGCCCCGGTAGAGTCATGCTTTTGAGAATGATAAGGGCAAGATGATTGTGATTTTTAGATCTCAAAGAGTTATTAGAAAGAATAGACTCAGTGGGTCAAAAATCAGTAGAAATTCTTAGGGCTCTGGGGAGAAATTCCATTATTGCCCTGCCTTTTTCATGCCCAGAATTGGCAGGCGATGAGGACCAACCGTGTAAGGCAGAGTCTGATTCCCATCTGGGGTTAGGTGCTGGCAATGGAATGCTTTGGTTCCAAATACTTTCTCTATGAAGAAAAAATGTATTTGAGGTTGGTTGCTTTCAGAGACCCTTTTGAAGTTTCTGCTTAGTGTGAAAAAGCAGAGTCAATCAACAGTGATGCCTAAGCGGCAATGGGAGATGATGGATGCTAAATTTGAATATCAAGGGAAAGTTTAAGGTTGAGAAAAGTGAAGTCTCATAGAAGTTATCAGCTAAGATCTGTAAAAAGTTTTCTTATGTATTTGTTTTATCATATGTGACCCATGTATGAACAAAAACCATCTCTGTGCCTCCTTTCATTGATTTCATCAGTGAGGCTAATCAACCTATTTACTCAGAATGCAAGTCAGCCATGTTTTCCCATAAATCCTTGTTAGAGGATATACTCAAAATGGTAAAAGGCCTTTCTTTTTCATTATCTCAGGAGTACCAATGTACCCTTCACTCCAGTGAGGGTGAAATCTGCTACCAAGTCAAATGCTAGATATACATTTTCACTGCCTTTTGTTACCCCATGAATTTGACTTGGAACACATCCATGAGGATATGGCTCAGAGAAAAAATCACAGGTTGTAAGTGCCTGAAAGTAATTTTACCATCCAGTTGTTTAGGGGAGTGAGCCAGGGTAGGACAAAGGTTAGTCCTAAATAGTGGGGACTGAAGAATCATCCACATCAATTAGTACTTGGCAGAACTGTGCTTTCAGGCATCAGGAGAGACAGACTGAGGGAGTTTTAATGTTAGGCTCTCAGCTGGCTGCCAAGGTTTTAAAATGTAGGGGGATGTTCCTTCTTCCCATTGAACCAAGTTCTCTAATAGAGATTTTCTGTACAGTGCAAATTTATAGCCAGTGGATCAGAAAGTATGATGGAGATATTGTGGGGATTCCATGACATCTCACTAGCTTCTTTTTGGTTATTTCTTATCATACCACAGGGTTAGAGTGAAAAGGTGAACCTTCATGCTAATGGAATTAGAGGTCTGGAACTTCAACAGGTGTCAAGGGCCATCTAGTGCAACTTCATCATTTTACAGATGAGATAACTGAGCCCACGGGATGGTTCTTGAACTCAGGTCTTTGGACTTCAAGTTAGTAACTTTGGCAATATATCATGGAGCGGCTAGGTGGTGCAGTGAACAAGCCAAAAAAAATGCAAGGAACATAAAGAAAGTGAAAAAAATATGCTTCAACTTGCACTCAGAGTTCATCACCTCTCTCTGGAGGTGGATAACATTTTTCATCATGAGACCTCTGGAATTGTCTTGGATCATTGTCTTGGTCACAGTAGCTAAGTCTTTCATGGTTGATTGTCCTTCCATTATTGCTATTACCATGTACAGTGTTCTGGCTCTGCTCACTTCATTTTGCATGAGTTCATATAAGTCTTCCCAGGATTTTATGAAACCATCCTACTCATGATTTATAATGTACAATGGCACAACAGTATTCGATCACAATCATTTACTACAATTTGTTTGGTCATTTCTCAATTGATAGTCATCCCTCAATTTCTAATTCTTGGCCACCACAAAAAGGAATTTCTCTACATATTTTTGTACATATCAATCCTTTCCCTTTGATCTCTTGGGGCTATTAGTAGTGGTATTTCTGGGTCAAATGGTATGCTCAGTTTTATAGCCCTCTAGACATGGTTCCAAAGCTCTAGAATGGTTGGATCAGTCCACAACTCCACCAACAGTGCATTAGTGTACCTATTTTTCACATCTGATGGAGGTTTTTTTAAAAAAATTTCTTGGGTGTTAGAAAGAAATTCTTCCGCTTCCCAGGTGCTATAGTGAAAAGAGCAATGGATTTGTAATCATAGAACTAGGCTTTGGACTATTTCACATTTTTATCAATGATGTGTAGAGAGACACAGGGGGCAATAAAATCTTGAGGACAGGATTCTTGATCATTAAATAGTATTATCTTAGCCTATACAATCCAGCTATTGCTGCTTGCTGCTTATGTGACCTCAAACAATTCCCAACCTTTCTGGGCCTCAGTTCCTTAGCTGTAAAATTAAGCAGTTCAATGAGGTCACATCTATGGTCCCCTCAAGTTCTAGATGTCTGATACTATGATTTTTTACACCCTTTCTTTTTTCTTTTTCCCTCCATAGAGAAGCATCATGGTAGAGTAGAAAGAATATTGTTCCTGAAGTTAAGAGGATCTTGATTCAAATCATGCTACTGAGGCCTCAAATGGCTTAATTTCTCTAATGGCTTTTTTTTTTATTTGTACAATGAGTGGATTGAACTACTTGCTATGACAGGGAATATGCATAGAACTTGAGCAGTGGCATTATGTATGGGAAAGAGTGTTGGATTTGGATTTTAAAGATCAGAGTTCAAATCATATCTCTACCACTCTACATGTATGACCCTGAACAAGTCACTTCATTTCTCTAAGCTCAGTTTCCTTATTTGTAAAATTGGGGGTTTATACTGTATTTATACTGATCTCAAGAGTATCTTTCAGTTCTGAATAGGTGATCCAATGATCTCTATTAGTACTAGAGGGAGTAAGAGCTTAAAATTCATGTGGTAGAGCATCTGTTTTCACTTAGGTAAGGTAAGTTTCCCTTAAGGAAGCAAAGAGAGTCAATTTGGGAATTTTATTGATCAAGAAGACTAATGGTATAAACCTGTCTAATAGGGACTTGATACCCATTATAATTAAGGAGACAAAAAGGAATCCCCTTGATAAATTTAAGACACCTGTCCCAGATGAACTATATGCTTAGATCCTAAAGGAAGTGGCAAATGTAATATTTCAAAAATAATGGGAAAGAGGAAAGATTCCATAAAATTGGAAGAGGGTAAAATTTTTCCCTATTTTCAAAAGAGTGAAGAGAAAGGAGTCCACAAACTGTGACAATTAATTTGATTTCAATTTCAAGAGAAATCCTAGGACAGATCATTAATGAGATGTTTGACAATCATAAGAAAGGAAACCAGACAGGGAAAAGTCAAATCTTTATTGTCATATGGCTTTGTGAAGAACAGGTCATGACAAACTAAGCTTGCATTTCCTTTCTAAACAGGATTACAAAATCAGCAGTTGAATGTGGATATAGTTTATCTAGATTTTAGCAAAACCAATTCTAAATTTTGATTCATTATATCATGTGACTTGTGGATGAAGATGAAAAGTTGGGTTTAGAACTAGTTGGATAGACAAGTTCTAAGAGTAGTTGTTACAGGTTTAATGTCAGTCTGGGAGGAAGCCACTGTTGGAATACCTCAGGGATCTGTGTTTGGCCTTTGACTGTTACACATTTTTATCAATGACTTCCAGAAAGATATAGGGGGCAATGAAATCTTGAGGACAGCCTTCTTGTGTCATTAAATGGAATTGTCTTAGTCTATACAAAATAGTTGCTTTTCCTCCAACAATGCTTATTTGTCTATTTGTGCTTAAAACATATCTACGGAGCCCAGGATTTTCTAATTCAAAATATGAATCAGTATGTTTCCAAGATAAAGGAGTAGAACAGCCAGGGGAACCTTAACCAGTGATTTCATTGACCAGATGGTAGCTCACCAAGCTTGTGCTCAATCCTTGGTACAAGTGGCTAATTTTAGATGTGGATAAGCTTCTTTTGGCACCCTGAACTAATTTCATAGTTTGATATTTAAAAAAAAATAATAGCTTATGGATTCCTCATTTGAGAATTGAATCTAAACCCAGAGAGAGAGAGTTTCTCAGGCTAAACTCTACCTGAGAGATCTAATTTATCGGTATTTATAGAGGGGATTTCTCATTCTAGGATCATAGATCTAGAAAGGGAAGAGACTCCAGAAGCCATCTAGTCCAATTTGCTGCTGGGCCAAATGAAGTTCAGACAAGTTTAGAATTGGAAGGAATCTCAGAGGTCATCTAGTACAATCCTATTATTTTAAACTGAAGCAACTCAGGTCCAAGGAAAGTAATTGATTTGCTCAACATTGCACGGTTCGGTGTCAGAGGTGGGATTTAAGCCCAAATATGCAGACTCTAGAATAAGTTCTCTTTTCCCTGTTCCTAGTGCCTCCCCATTGTACCACACTACCTCCACATATGGATTGGAATAAGGGCCTCTGAGATTCCTTCCAGTTATGAAATTCTGTGATTCTATGATTTCATCCATTGCCTACGGGCATCCCTCCCTGCATGATCTTCTGGCTTCTTTTATCCATCTCCACATCTCAATCTTCTCTGGAACACCAAGGGAGATAAAAATAGACATGAATGTCTCAGCTCAAATCACCACATAGTTGTCATTGGAACCAGATGGGCTAGAGGATCTCTCAAGTATCTTCATGCTCTATACCTGTATGAAAGTGAACTTCAAATATTTTTGTTCTGAAATTCAAACTTATTGATATCATACTGATAACATACAGAGAGCATAGAGAATAGGTTGTTGAATGTGCAGTCAGGAAAACCTGAATTCAAATCCTGCCAAAGGGATTTATTGCCTTTGTGACCATGGGAATATCTGTTTCCGTTTCTTCATCATTAAAATGGGGACAATAATAGCACCTATCTCCTATAGTTGTTGTGAGAATAAAATGAGATAGTATTTGAAAGTACTTTGTAAACCTTAAAGCACTATATAAATGGTAGTTACTATTATTAATATTATTATTTGCCACAAGGAATTGTAGCACATTTGAATGTATATATTGGCAACATTATTGGAAAGGAGACTCCAACATGTAAATATAAGTTCAATATAAAAGAGTGGGAGACTTGGCCATGTGCACATGGCATGGCAAATGTCATTTTCACATTATTCAAGGTTCATTCACTGAGAAAACAATGATTTATAACTACTAATGTACTTGGAGTGGGTTCAGGATTCAGAAATCTTCTCCATAGCCTGGGAAAAGATGAGGTTTTACAGGACAACCTGTTACTATTTAAAAGCCTTTTGGGTATCAGCTGCCTGCAGAGAAGCAGAGCAGATGTCACAAAGAATGGAGTGAGCAATCATACTTTTGGTGTTTAAGTATGAATATGAAGTCAGGAGGAATTTTCTCCTGAATATTATTTATTTTCAATCAAAACCCAGGGAAGCTAGTAATTTCCCCAAGTGTAATCACATATGGCTGCTCTGCAAACATTTGGCTTTTTACAAAAATAAACACATACATGCACAAGATGGATTGGCATGGCAAGACAAACTGATAATTTGACCTGGGCTGGTTCACCCCTCTTTAGACAGCCTGGCAGCCCCCAGCCTGTGGGAGTTCACTATATTGGCTTAGGACTTTGTGCAGATACTTCCCCACTGCATCTTGGAACTCCTGAGCTCAAGCAATCCACCAGTCTTACCCTCCCAAGTATCAGGTATCTCAGCTATGTGGCATCATACCTCATGGAAATTTCTATCTAACTGATTGGGCTCTAATGGTTTTTGCATTCTCTTGTATTTCTAAGATACTGTCATTTTGTAATTAGGAGATTCATCTTCAACTCTTTATGTCCACTAGAAATTGCTTTGCTTTGAAAGATGTTTAATTTATTTCAATTTCATATTTATTAAGTATTTATTAAAGACTTCCTATGCTCAAAACACCAGAATAGGACATGGTCATACAAAGATAAAAAAGAACAAGTTGTACTGGTGGAGTGCATTCTGTTGTGTATGTGTGTGTGTGGTGGAGGGTACAGAAGGACAGGATGGTGATATAGCATATACGTAGATAAATGGAAATAGAGATAATATTTTTTTTCAGTAGGAAGAAGAGAACTGACCCTTTTAAAGACCAGGAAAGGCTTTGCCTAGAATGAGGCATCTATGTGACTCCTTGAAAGATAATAGTGATTCCCAGAGACAGATATGAGTCAGTAATATTCCAAATACAGGGAAAAGCTTGTGCAAAGATGCAAAGACCTGAGATAGAATATTGCAGAAGAGGAGGAGAATATAGGTTAGTTTGGTTGGAAGGTTGAGTATGAGAGGGAGTCATGTAAAAAACATGGAAAAGTGGGCTGGAGCCAAATTATAACTGTGCAGAGATTTAGGAGAAGGAGAACAGGTAAGGCAAGTCAACAAGCATTGATTAAGGTTTTAGAAAAATAAAGTCCTTGTATTCAACAATTAAGAGATAGTAAATTAGGAAACATATTTTCAAAGAATGTTGGGGTCAGAAGTCTGATTATAAGAGGTCTGATGTGTGTATGCATGCATGTGTGTGTACACACACACATCAGAAAGGGAAGGTAGTGAGTGCAGATAACTCCTTTTTTCTAGAACTCAGGAGTAAAAAGGAAGAGAGATGCAGGGAAGTAGCTTGAAGAGAGGCCAGGCCAAGGCAAAAGTTTATAAGCATATGGGAGACCTGAGTGTATTTTTAGGTACCAGGAAAAACATAGTGAATATCAAGAGATTGAAAATAAGAGAGAAAATAATTGATGGAGCAAGATCCAAGAAAAGATGTGGAAGATGGGATTAAGGGTACAAACAGAGAGTGTGCCCTTTACACAGAAAAGTATTATATTTTTTTTTTCTCAGAGACTGGTTGAAGATGAAAGAGAGTTTTGAGATATGGTGGAGGGAAGATGAGGGGGCTTCATAGATGATCTTAATTTTCTCAGCAAAGTAGGAGTGTAAAGTCATCTATTGGTATACAGTGGGATAAGGGAGTCATAGAGGACCTGAAGAGAGAATATGGCAAAGCTCTTGTGGAAAGTATGATGGAAAAGAGGATAGACATGAGTAATGCTGAAGAGGCAGCATTCACTTGACTTGGCAACTGAGTCAATATGTGGAACAACAGCGAGACAGGAGTTCTTGACAAATTCAAAGCTATGCAGCTGGGTAACTGGAAATTGGAAAGTAAGGAGAAGAGGATGCCCAGGAAAAGGAAGATGATGCCTAGGAAGGAGATTAGTTTGGGTTATGTTATATTTGAGATGCCAGTGGAAATCTAGTTTTAGACATCAATCAGGTACTTGGAGAGGTAAGACTGAAACTGAAGAAGTTGGGAGTTAGATTTGGGAATCATTTGCCTCTTTTAATAAGCATGCCAATAAAGAGACACATATAAATATAGGCACATAGAAAGTATTTTATCAAAGGCCTAAAATGGAAATCATACTATAGCAAGGTCAGAGAAAGTATGATTCTTAAGCAAGGTTTGGGTTCCATTAAGGTGTCATGCTTATTCAGTCATTGAATTTTAACTCCCCATAGATTATTTTCCATATCCTTCTCTTTCTCAGTGGCCATTTGAGTGGTCATTCTTTTCTCCAAGAATTAGAAAACAACTTGCTTTCCATGAGGCATATATTTCATTAAATCCTTGATGTGATGAAAATTCTTCTCTCTTGTCTACTTAAAAATTTAATCTATATTCATGAAGTCTCTTCATGACATTGTATCTGGGTTGTTGTTCAATGTGCCTCTCAGACTGTCTGTTTACTGAAAAAACAGGTCTTCCTTTGATCATCAACATTCTGCCTCCACAATCAGGGTATTTTCATTACATGAAAACAAACCTGTTGTCCTTGGGTGACTGACATGAAGAGAACTTAATGAGTTTGAGACTAGAGTTTGCTCCCAGGTCATATCAAGAGTTAAGTAACCTTATGTCCATAAAATAGAGGGGGTATGACAGAAACAAGCTGTGTGTCACTCTTTCCCTACCCCTGGGCCACATATACAAAGGCATAGGAAACTTCACTTTGAGGGTAGGAGGTACAGGAAGAATGTTGATCTTGAAGCTAGAAGAAAGACTCTGTCTTTCAAAATCCCAAAACTTGGCTTGGTCTCTGGCTGGTTGATTTGTCTCCACCAGGGTGGGAGAATATGGAGTACATTACTACACTCAGTCAAGTTAGAACCATGGAATTAGACTGACCACTAATGTGTACTACCATTCTGATATTTTGTCTTGCTTTGGTCATCCTCAGTTCTGATCCTTGGGAGGAATTGAGACAGCTGCTTTTAACATCTTTGTGGCCTTCATCTCTGGCAATAATGATAACTGGTTCTCTTTACTAGTGAACTTTTATCCTTTGGTAAAAATTGTCTCTGTAGATATATGAAAACAAATGACTCTTTCAAGGGGTGACAAAATCCCAGTTAATGATACCAATACTAAAGTATTCAACATGACCCCTAAGCCCACATGTTATTGAAGGATGAGAGTGAGTCATGTTATGGTATAGTCCAGGGGTGGGGAACCTGCAGCTGCTAGGTCTTCAAGCATGACCCTCTGATTCAATCCAAACTCCACAGAGCAAATTTCCTTAATAAAATATTTGCAAAGTGCTTTACCTATAATATTGCATTGTTTATCTTTCTAATCATCTCACATTGCTCCCCTTCACACTGTGGGGGTGGCAGCTAAATGAGCTTACTAGTTCTTCCCTTAATTTCATAGTCTCCTGCCTCCATGCATTTGTACAAGTGGTCCACCATGCTTAGAATGTACTTCTTACTAATCTCTGTCTTTCAAAATCCTTATATTGCTTCAAGATCAGTTGACATATAATCCCCTCAGTAAAGTCTTCTCTGATTTCTTGTCATTAGTTTTCTCATCCTCTTTCAATTTCTTGAGAATACTTTTTTCCTGATTTCTCCTTTGCTTCCATCACTCCCCAAATGCAAAAAAATAACACCTGCCCTCAAGGAACTGACAGTTTATGGAGAGAGACAGCAGTCAAACAGCCATGTGAAAACTATACAGTGACAGGATAAACTGAATATAATAAAAAAATGGAAAAGGATCAATATTAAGGAGAACTGGGAAAGTCTTCTTGGAGAATAGATTTGGAGCTGGGATTTCAAACAAGGAAGTTAGGGTATGGAGAGGAGTAGGGAGAGAAATTCCGAAATACGGCAAGCCAATGAAAATGCCCATAGTAAGAGATAGATTGTCATATACGAGGAACTGCAAGAAGGCCAATACCACTGGATCAATGATTATGGGAGATAGGGGGGAGGACATAAGAAGATTGGTAAGGAAGACTGTGATATAGAATTTGTTGGATAGTCAATCAATCTAGCTCTTCAGATGTTGCAGATAGGCACTACAGTTGGACAATGGACTAGAACCAAAATTGAATAGGAAGTAGAAGGTGGTCACTCTTTATGAAAGTGTGTTTTCTTTTTAAAACTCAAAGCTTCTCAATGAAACAATTGCCCACTTTTTATTATCAATATTTTCCTACTGATGATATCTGTCTGGGTCAAAGAAAACCACAGCCTAAGTTGGGGCCACACAAAAGGCTGTAATATATTATATATTATAATTACTAAGAAATACTAATGCAGAATAAGTTGGTTAAGTATATAATAAGAGAGACATATTGGTAAAAGGATGTGGGCTGTTTTAGTAGTGTCATCAGCATATCCCATTGTCTCTGTTCACAATATAATAGGGCAGGTGTCCTTGAGTTTCTCTCTTATGCCAACCTTTGGATAAGGCCAGGGTCTTCTCAGTTTCTCAACTGAATTTGTTTTCAAATATTTATTTGAAGGGGCAGCTAAGTGGTACAGTGAATAGAGCACTGGCCCTGGAATCTGGAAGATCTGAGTTCAAATCCGGCCTCACACACTTGATACATACTAGCTGTGTGACCTTGGGCAAGTCATTTAATGCCAATTGCCCTGCTTTCCCTCATCCAAAAAAAAAAAACAACCCACATTTTTATTTGAGAATCTTTTCTGTGTTGTGTGGCGTATGAAGAAAAATGGCTAGTTATGTCTCTGGATATACTATAAGAATTGTGCACTTTTATATGAGGTTCATAGGATTAACTGTCAAGACCAGGCCCAGGTCAGATACTAAAGAATGGGTCACCATACCAGATCTAAAACTGTATTATAAAGCAGCAGCCATCAAAACTACTTGATGCTGGCTAAGACATATAGCGGTGAATCAGTAGAAAAGGTTAGGTACACAAGACACAGTAGTCAATGACTCTAGTAATCTGCTGTTTGATAAACCCAAAGACTCTAGCTTCTGGGATAAAAACTCTCTATTTGACAAAAACTGCTGCGAAAATTGGAAAATAGTATGGCAGAAACTGAGTATTAGACCCACATCTTACACCAGTTACCAAGATAAAGTAAAAATGGGGGGCACAATTTAGATATATAAGGTGATACTGTAAGCAAATTAGGAGAGTAAGGAATACTTTACTTGCCAGATCTATAGAGAATGGAATAATTATTACCAAACAGGAGATATAGAACGTTATGAAGTGCAAAATGGATAATTTTGATTACATTAAATTAGAAAGGTTTTGAACAAACAAAGTCAATGCAGCTGAGATTAGAAGGGAAGCAGAAATCTGGGAAACATTTTTTACCACCAGTGTCTCTGATAAAGACCTAATTTAATTTTTTTTTTTTGCTTTTTGGAGGGGGGAGGGCAGGGCAATTGGGGTCAAGTGATTTGCCCAAGGTCACAGGGCTTTTAAGTATCTGCGGCCAGATTTGAACTCAGGTTCTCCAGGGCCAGTGCTTTATTCACTGCACCACCTAGCCACCCCTAAAGATCAAATTTTTAAGATACACAGAGAACTGAGTCAAATTTATAAAGCTACAAGTCATTCCTCAGTTGATAAATGGTCAAAGGATATGAATAGGCAGTTTTCTGATGAAGAAATTAAAGTTATCTATAGTCATATAAAAATGCTCTAAATCACTATTGATTAGAGAAGTACAAATTAAAACAACTCTGAGGTACCACATCACACCTATCAGATTGGCTAACATAAAAAAAACACACACACAGGAAAATGATAAATGTTGGAGAAGATATGGGAAAATTGAAACACTAATGAATTGTTTGTAGTGTTGTGAACTGACCCAACCATTATGGAGAACAATTTGGAACTATGTCCAAATGGCTATAAAACTAGACATACCCTCTGACCCAGCAATACCACTTCTTGGGCTGTTTCCCAGAGAGATTATAAAAAATGGGAAAAGGACCCACACATACAAAATTATTTATAACACCTTGTTTTGTGGTGGCCAAGAATTGTAAATTGAGGGGCTGCCCAGCAATTGGGAATGGCTGAACAAGCTGTGGTAAATGAATGTAACAGAACACTATTGTTCTATAAGAAATGATGAGCAGGAGGACTTCAGAAAAACCTGGAAAGACTTATATGAATGGATGCTGAGTGAAACAAGTAGAACCAGGAGAACATTGTATACAGTAACAGTATGATAGAGACCAACTTTGACAAACTTAGCTCTACTCAGCAATGCAAGGATCTAAGACAATTCCAAAAGACTCATGATGGAAAATTTTATCCATATCCAGAGAAAGAACTTTGGAGTCTGAATGCAGATTGAAGCATACATTTTCTTTTCATTTTTTTTGTTTGTCTCTTCTTTCTCATCATTTTTCCCTTTGACTCCAATTCTTCTTTACAATATGATTAGTGTGGAAATGTGTTTAATATGATTATCCATGTATGGTCTAATAAAAGCATGGGTCACTACTTTTATAACTCAAGCTGTTGTCCTTAAGGCTTCTTCCTCCTGTCTTCAATAATTCTTTTCATGCCTGTGTTTTGCCACTTGTGGATAGGTTTGCCTAATGGTACTTTGTTTTTATAACTAAAGCAAAAACTGAAAATGAAAGCTCTTGGATGTGTTAGGCTACATCCAAATGTGTGGTTCATTGGGAGAATCCTTCAGAGCACTTAATTGTGACATTTTACAACATAATTCTCTCTTTATTTCAAATACACCCAAGCTCAGGGCTTTTGTGTACTGTGTCATTATTTTGGAAAAGGGATATGCAAACATTAGTTTATGCTTCATTTTTTTCTTTAAAAATTGAGCTATAATTTCTACAATACATGGGGTTTTATAGGTACAGAAAGAAAAAACTTGGGAAAGAAGAGGGGATGACATGGGAGCTTAGATGCTGTGATAGCAGCCTTACAAAGAGGGCCCAATGAGCTTTTTGTCTAGTCTTGAGGATGGACTTTTTCTCATCAGCAGTCACATCTAAATAGCTTTTAGAAAGGAAACTGATGTTATCTTGGGCCTGGGTAACTATGTCACAAGCAGGGGCTATCAGTGAAAAGATGAGTGCATCCAGGAAAGAATTAGATGAAAGGAAAACTCATCTTGTTTTTGCATTTGAATCCTTAGAGTGACTTACATTTGATTTTCTTGCTAAGTATTCTCCTCGCTGGAGGAAAGGCCTGTGATGGATTTTGAAAGTAAGTAGCCTGCCCACATTCTTTCATCTGCCTTAGGCTCACAGTCATCTAAGCTAATGGGGTCATGGGTCAGATCATCCAAGACAGTAAGGCAGCGTACTTTAAATCAGTTATATTTACTTTCAAGATGGAAAGACTTCTAATATAGCAGTATAGGCTTGGTGATAAGCTGTCTGTCTCTTGTCTGAGGATGAATATAAGTGTTTGAAAATATTAATCAACAGTTAGGTTATTGGGTGATATCTATATGCCCTCTACCTTTCTATACATATGAAAAGGTGTGTGTATGGACACCTGTATGTATGTATACATAAACATTTTGTTGTTGTTTAGACAATTAGCTGTGTATGACTCTTTGTGACCCCATTTGGGGTTTTCTTCTCAAAATTGAAATGGTTTGCCATTTCCTTCTCCAGTTCATTTTACACAGGAGAGAACTGAGGCAAATGGAACCAAGTGACTTGCCCAGGGTCACACAGCTAGCAAGTGCTGAAGGCTGGATTTGAATTCAGTTTTTCCTGACTCCAGGGATAGCACTCTATTGTACTACCTAGGTGCCGCCCATATGTATATATGGGTAAATGTGTGTATACATATACATGCATATTTTACATATACACATATACATGTGTGTGTGTGTGTGTGTGTGTGTGTGTGTGTGTGTATATATATAATCATAGCAACTTCAAAAAGTATCTACTAAGTCATAGATGAGTGCTATATGTGTGAGAGAAAGCAGCACCCACATAAAAGAATTTGCAGATTCTTGGAATAATGACAGAGCCCCAGAATCCCAGAATAAGAAAGGATTGTAGGGGGCATTTAGTAGCCAACTTGCACCTAAATGAGAGTCCCTCCTACACTACATTTGCCACAGAGCCATATAGCCTCAAGGTGAAGATCTGTGATGAGTGGGTGCCCACCATCTTTCATGGAAGTGAGTTCTACTTTTGGATCTCTCTCATTGTTGGGAAGTCATTTTTTTCTTCTTTTTCCAACTTCATGCCTAAATCATCCTTATTGTAACTCTTGCTCATTGCTCCCAGTTTTGTCCTCAGGGTCCCACCATAAGTCTAATTCTACTCCCAATAGATAGCTCTTAAAACATTGGAAGAGAGTGATCATGGCCCTAATTTATCTTCTCTTTAATGTAAACATACTTGGTCCCTTGAGCTAATTCTTCGTTGGCCTGCCCAAGGACTTTCACCATCATGCTTGCTTTTCTTTAGATTTATTTAGTTTGAAAATAAAATCTTTAGCTTGATAATGTATAGCATGATTTTTTTGCCACCCTAATGCTGTAAGAATATTTTTTTGAACTTCTTTTTTTGGTGGGGGATGTCCAGGCTTCTGATTTCCTTTTAGGGGTAGCTGGTAGCACAGTGAATAGAATGCTGAGCTTGGAGTCAAGAACATGAATTCAAATCCAGCTTCAGATATTTACTACTAGCTGTGACCAGGGGAAAGTCACTTAACCTATTTGTCTCAGTTTCTTCAACTGTAAAATGGATATAAATAATAGATCCTACCATACAGAGTTGTTGTGAGGTTTAAATGAGATAATATTAGTAAAAGTGCTTAGCAAAATGTCTGGCATACAGTTGGTGCTTAATAAATGTTCATTCCCTTCCCACCCAGCCTCCCCAATTCCACTGAATCAGATATGTAATTATAATAATAATTTGCACTTGTAATAATGTAAAAATTTGTCTTACAAAGTTGCTTGGACAAATAGCAGCTAAGTCCTTTGTTTGAAGTTACCAGCTAGCATGCTTAAGGTTCAGACCAATCTTCTGGACATTAAGGTACAGCCAACACCCTCTATGTACTCTTCCATGTTGCTATTTTGCTTAGGTTGATATTAAATTCATTTGCATTTCTCCAGGATACCATAGCATGCTGTGGGATGAATAGCCCAGGAGAAGTCTGAGTAGCCAAAGGAAAGGCAGGATTCCCTTCAGATAAGTCATAACACAGCTTATCTATTGGAGACAACAGTACATTTTTACATGCCCTCATTCAAATGCCAGGGTTCTCTTCTCATCTTTAGTGTCTCCTCAGCACAAAGAACAAAAGCTCCTCCAACCATAATGCTGAACATTGTGCCTCCCTCCACTTCACCTGTAAAATCTATATGACACAGAAGTGGAATAAATGAGGGGCAGCCAGGTAGCACAGTGAGTAAGAGCACCAGCTCCAGTGTCAGGATGACCTGGGGATCGAATCCCGGGCTCAGACACTTAGCACCCACCCAGAAACACCTGGCCATGTAACCTTGAGCATGTTACTTAACCCCAATTTCTTAGGGGCAGCCAGGTGCCTCAGTGAGTAAGAGTACTGGCTCCAGTGTCAGGATGACCTGGGGATCAAATCTGGGCTCAGATACATAGCACCAAACCCAGAAATAACTGGCCATGTAACCTTGAGCAAGTTACTTAACCCCGATTGCTTTAAAAAAAAAAAGTGGAATAAATGAAATCAACATCTTTCAAAGTCCAAGGGTTGTGGCCAACACTTTTATCTCAGATTTGAATCTGGCTTTCTGATGTCAAGGATTGCTAAATGTATTAATTATAGCAGATGTCTAGAGGCATCTGCATCTGGACTGAAGTAGTGAGCAAAGCTCAGAGTCAGGAAGACCCATCCCTGCCACAAATTGGCTATGTGACCCTGAGCAAGTCAGTTAATATCATCATGTCCCAAGATGCTTCTCAGATTTTTCAGTTGCAAAGTTGAAAAGATTTACATTAATAATGGGAGTTTTCTGTTTGGTAGTTTCTACACCAATGAAATCACAGGTTTGATTGAGAAAAAAAATAGCACAGGTATTCATCAGAATACTTTTATCTCCAGAGCATGAAAGAAACTGGACTGACCCCAAAACACAGAGAACTGTCCTTCATATAAGGAGGGAATTAGAGAAATATTGAATGCTTTGAAGTGGAATGAGGGTGGAAAAAAGAGCTAGAGAATATTAACAAGAAAACCTTTTAGGAAGACACATAAAAAGAAACTATTTAATTCATTCAATTAAAATTAGAAAAGAATCAATTAACTGGGGAGGAAGGAAGAGGGGAAGAAAATCTTTGCAGCAAACTTCCCTGATAAAGGTCTGATATTCATAGAATATTGCTTCAAACATAGAAAAACAAGAGCCATTCCCCAAGAGATAAATGATCAAAGGGTTTGAACAGTCAGTTTTCAACAGAAGAAATAGAAGCTGTTATAAACCATATGAAAAATTCTCCAAAATTTTTTAACTATTTCCCCTCCCAAATCACTAAACTGTGTATGTTTTTTGACTCAATAATACCACTACTAGGTATATTCCAAAGAGATCAAAGAAATAGGGAAAGGACCTAATCATATTTACAAAATGATATTGGCAAACTAAATTCAATCTTTCTTGAACCTCTCTGCAGTGTTTGATTCTGTCAAGCAGCCCCTCTTATGAGAAGTCTCTCCTCCCTTGCTTTTATTGACACTTTTTTTTCATGGTTCTCTTCCTACCTGACTGATTAACCCTTTTTGGTCTCTTTTACAGGATCATAATCCATTTCTCACCCTTGATATGAGGCCATGTCAAAGTACACCATGTTGGGATCTCTGCAAACTCTTTCTACACTTTCTTAGTAATTTCATGACCTCTCATGGATCAAATTGTAATTACACATGAACCGCAAATATACATATTCATCTGTAATCTTTCCTAAGCTCTGGTCCCATATCTCTAGCTGCCTGTTAGACACTTCCTCTTAGTTATCCTTGAGGCATCTGGAATTTAGCATGTTCAAAATAGAACTCAGTCATTTTTGCCCTAAACCCACTCCTTCTCTAGCCTACACTCTGCTCTCACACATGATGACATTTCATCTCTTGTCTCAAGGTGCTTGTTCTGTCTATCTCCCATGTCTAGAATGCTCTCCATACTCACCCTTTGGAAGATTTGGAATTCCTAGCTTTCATCAAGGTTTAACTCAAGTGCCAACTCCTTCTTCCAAAATCCTCTCCTATGTCCCCCAGGTGTTAGGGTTGCTGTCCAGTCCTAACTTTGCTTTTTATTTATTGTTTTATTTCATGTATATTTCCTATATCTATTTATCTCTGAAAATATTTTCTTCCCCCACTATAATGCAAGCTCTTCAAAGGCAGTGGCCATTTCACTTTTGCACCTGCATCCCTAATATGTCAGATGGTCTATTACCATGAAGTAGGAATTAATAAGTACTTAATGATTGATTATATCCATGGATCTTTTTGAAAGAATAAAAAAATACAGATGTTTAACATCATTAGGTTTGGAGTTAGAGGACTTCAGTTCAAATTCTACCAGCGTGACCTTAAGTGAGTCAATGCATTCAGTCTCCTTTTCCTATCTGTAAAATATGAGGGTCATTCCAGATCACCTTTAAGATCTCTTCCTGTTCTAAGTCTGTATGATATCTCCTTTATATGGTAGGTGGTAGAATAATATTGCTAATCCATACCTCCTGCAATAAGTCCTCTGAGTTCATCTTAGAGAATGGAGTAAGTCTAAGACATCTCCACATAATGTGTTGTCTTATAACTCTAGCACCTGGTATTTTCCTATACATAAAATAAACAGATCTGATCTTTATGTCCCTGGAATTCTTAGAGATGAAGAACTCATGTAAATCAATCTCTAGCAAATAGTATTTCTAATTTATCTGATAGAGGAAGTTTACTTTTTATACCCAGGGAAGTCCTTTAAGGGAACTCACCATGAATCCTATTAAATTGTCATAATTTTTCTTTCTTTAGGGTGGAAGCCAGATGAGCCCTGTCTGGAGAAGCATCACCAGAGGTTAAATCTATCAAGATGAGTGGAATGCCTACAAATGAGCATTTTAAAAATCCGACCATTAATGTTGAGATTCAGTTGAATCACTCCCCAGGTCCATGGGAAGGGCAAAGACTTGCTCCTTTGAGAACCTCTGATGTGTGCATTTTCTCAGTGCATCTGAGTGGGGTCATGGGTCATGCTCTAAGAAGCTCTCCAAGGAATCTCCGTGTAACACTGTGATTTATTTTTTAATATTTCCACTCTGTCAAAGATAGATGTCTTTTGTAATTCTGAGTGGTAGATGCCATTCTTAAAGCTTTAAGAATTATACAAATCTCTGTATTCTGGGTCTCCCCACCCCCCCCTTTTGAAAAAAAATTCTCTGTGCCTCCTTTCATTGATTTCATCAGTGAGAGCAATCTATTTATTCAGAATGCAAGCCAGTTATAGCTTCTCACTCTGTGGGGTTTTGATCCATGTTTTCCATAAATAAATCCTTGTTAGAGGATGTACCCAATATATTAGAAGCCTTGTCCTTTTCCATTATCTCAGGAGTATCCACAGTATCTTATTTCTGAAGGTTATCAATAATATTGGTAAGTTCTGGATGCCATAGGCTGCATTTTCTAGTCTTTTTTTCTTATTATTCTTATCTGTTTCCAACCATTTTTCTCCCCCCTCACTTTTCCCCCTGTGTTTTGTAGGTTTGCTTTTTTAGCCTCCAAGCCTTAGCAAGTTTATTTGATATCACATCTTCCTTTTCATTTATTACTTGTCTTCATCTCTTTTCTGTCTCTCAGATGCTTTCATCTTCCTCCTTGGCTGCTGAGAGCCCCCTCATGGCTTCTAGATTAAATCTCCCACTCTTGTCATTGTCCTCATCACTTTTCTTAATTAGATAATATCTGGGACATGCTTTGAAGATGTAAAGGGCTGTACAATTGCTGAGTAAGATTGTTATTATGATCTGAAATCTTTACAAAATTCAGATTCCTCCTTCCTCTCTTGAATTTTCTGGAACCTATGGCAGGGTGCAAAAAGGTGCAGGGGGTGGAGATTTAATGTCTGAATGGAAAATAGAAATATAGCCTCCCCTTTGCACATAATGCAGTGTCTGGCACATTGCAAACTCTTAATAAATGCTTATTTTCTTTCCTTTGGTCCTGTCCTGTCCATCAGTGGAAACGAATGCATATTCATGTGCAGCTCCTTTTCAGGAGCATAAACGGGGAATTTCTGAGAAATCAGGACAAAGGGCAGCAAGACTTGTCAGACAGCTTAGTCAGTAAAGGGTTGATTTCAAGTTATCAGGAAGCCTCTTTTTCTCTGTTTGATACTCTTTGGCAAATGAGATGTAATCTGAATCTGTTAATATGTGATAAGGGTATAACTATATTGGAAAAACTTCAGTAGGAGCCTGGGGACTTCGCATGAGAGCTCCATTCATTCTCCAACTTCTCTATGACTGGGCACAAGTGGCCTTGCTGTCACATATGGATGAGAGACCCAGCTGCACTGAAAATTCATAGGATTAATTCTTAGAACAGGCAAGGAAGTTCATAATCTTCCTCCTTTCTTTCAAACATAGTGAGACTCAGTCTTTTAACATTCTTCAACTTGTATCACTTTCTGCCTTAGAATTCCTCTGTAATCACTTGATTTAATCCAGGAGTTCCCATATTTTCCTTCCTGTTATTGATCAGTTGTGTCCAACTCTCATGACTCCCATTTGGGTTTTGCTTGGCAAAATAATGGAGTGAATTACCATTTCCTTCTCCAGCTCATTTTACAGATGATGACATTGAGGCAAGCAGGGTGAAGCAACTTACTCAGGGTCACACACCTAGCAAGTGTCTGAGGTCAGATTTGAACTCAGCAAGGTGAGTCTTCCTGGTTCTCTATTCACTGAGCCACCTAGCTAACCTGTGTTTTCCTTAGTATCATTTTTATATCCTTATTCAGGGATTCCATAGATGGTATTTCACTTTCTTTGATGAAGAAAATGCTTTCTGGTGGATATTTTTATAGATTCTTTCCATTTTAAATCATCTTTCACCTTTCATCCTTAAATGCTCTCAGAATGACATAATTTACTTGAGTCTTTCTTGAGCCTGGTTTTGATCATAAGGTCCAGCTTCTATTTGCTTAGCTCTATAGCTTTCTAACATGGCATCATTGAAATTGGGGACCATGAACTCAGAAAAGTTTTGTTCATTCATTCAAAATTCAGCAAAATGATATGAAATGTTTACTGTGAACAGAATACCCTGCTTAGTTCTATTGGAGATATGAAGAGAAATAAGTTCCTACTCTTAGGTTCTTAAGAGTTTAAGGAATTCTTATTTCCCAACAATGTTACAAAAGTTCCCTCTGAGTTTGCCTCCCAGTGCTTAATAAATGTTTGTTGATTGACTGATCGATCTAGTCCAGCTTCCACTGATGTTTAAATGACTTACTTGGAAGGTTACCCAAGTGGTGGGAGCCTGTAAATCACCTCTCTGGGCCTAAATTTTCTCATTTATAAAATGAGGGGAGTTCGATGAGATGAATGGAAAGTTCCTACTGTCTAAATGATGATCCTGTTATTATTTGTGATGGTTTAGGGGGATTACATTTGTTCCTCATGCAATGTGTTAGAGTGATTGTGGGCAGTTGGCTGCTGCCCAAGCTAGGACAAATGCAGGAGCTGCTGAAAAGCTGGAGATTTTTGCGGAACGTTTAAGAAGGATATGAAAGTCAAGTTTGCGGCAATGCGCTTGATGAAAATTAATGCTTTCTGTTTGTACTGTCTAGGCATGGGAAAATGCCAATAGGAAAATAAGTGGTTATCTTTCATCAGCTGCCTCAGACCTTTCCCATTACACATTGAAGCTTCAGCAGTTCTGCCTCCCAGATTTATGCAGCTCCCCCTGAATCAGGAAGAAGCTGAGGTGTAGGACTCAGTTCCAGTGGTTCTAATGTATACCAGGAAAAAAGAAGTTATGGAATTTATTAAAATGCAGAAGTAAAGATCTGAAAGCACTGGGTACCTTCATGGGGATAAACATAAAAACAAACATTCTAGAGGAATGCAAAGAAAAGGTCTCTGAGGAAGACAAGTGTCATTCAATAGACCCAGCCAAGTTTTTGGAGGGTGATCACTTCACAGCGAAGGCAATGATAAGGGCTCACATTCATTTCCATAGCTAGACATTGAGGATACAAGAATGAAGTTGTCCTTTCCCTCAAAGAACTTCTATTTTAGGGTGGCTAGGTGGTGCAGTGAATAGAGCACTGGTCCTGAAGTCAGGAGGACCTGAGTTCAAATCAGGTCTCAGACACTTAACAAACACACACACACACACACACACACAAACTAGCCATGTGACCTTGGGTAAGTCACTTAACCCCAATTGCCCTCCAAAAAGCAAAAAAAAAAAAGAAAAGAAAAAAAAAGAACTTTTATTATAGTGGGTGGGGTAGGAAAGAATGATGTCCAGTCATTTTTTAGTCATGTCCAACTCTTTGTGACCCCATTTGGGGTTTTCTTGGCAAAAATAGTGAAGAATCTTGCCATTTCCTTCTCCAGCTCATTTTACAGATGACAACACTGAGGAAAACAGGGTTAAGAGACTTGCCCAGGGTCACATAGCTTGTAAGAATCTGAGGCCAAATTTGAACTCAAGAAGGTGAGTTTTTCTGTTCCACTCAATTAAAGTCAGTCAAAATAATTGGGACGAGGTCACTAACAATTGGGGAATGGAACAAAGACTCCCTAAAGAAAGTAAACTCAGGGTGTCCAAAGACAGCAATGAGGAAAGAGAGCTTTCCAAGAATGGGAATGACCTACACAAGGACAAGAGGCAGGGGAGGAAGTAGAATGTTGTGTGTGGGGAACAGCAAGTTGGCCATTTTGCCCCAACACAGATAACAAAGTGATTTTCTATAAATGCTTATTTGACCACAACATTCCCCCCTCCCTCCTCAGTTAACTTGAGTGGGCTACTTTTTTCCTATAGGATAAAATATAAACACTTTTCTTTAGTAAATACAATTATTTTTATTTGACTATTTTTTTACATTTTTTCTGGACTTAATAATAAAAACAGCATTTGTATTATACTTTAAGATTTAGAAAGCACTATAAATATCTCATTTGGGTCTCACAACAACTTTGTAAGGTAGATAATATTATTACTCTTATTTTACAGATGAGGAAACTGAGGCAGAAAGTTAAAGTGATTTGTCCAGGACCACACAGCTTGTAACTTTCTGAGGTGGTAATTGAACTCAGGTTTTCCTGATTTCAAGGCCAGCCCTAAGAACATGTGGCCTCTCCCACAAGTACATGTAAGCTTCTTAGTGGGGGGATTGTTTCAGTTTTGTCCTTGTATATCCAGACCCTGGTATATTTCCCAACACATAATAAGCATTTAACAAATATTTATTGATGGATAGGTTAAAAGTTTTAGGTGACCAAACTGAAATAATAGGTAGGAGATAGCTTAGTAAGGGCTTTAGCTGCCAAACAGAGAAATGTATATTTTTCCTTGAGAGAGACTGATGTTTTAGGGGGCTCGGGAGTAACATGGTCAGATTATTCCTGACCCCATTTTAGGTTTTCTTGGGAAAGATAGTGGTTTGACATTTCCTTCCCAGTTCATTTTACAAATGAGGCAACTGAGGCAAACAGTTAAGTAACTTTAGGGATATTCCATTGCCAACCTTAGGAAGGATGAATTGGGAGAGGAGAGGCTGGGTGCAGAGCAACCAACTAGGAAGTTATTCTAAGAGTTCAGTGAGGAAGAGACTGATCTAGGGAGCTGGCTGTGTGAGAGAAGAGGAGCAGCTTATAAAAGAAAAGTTTTAGAGATAGACTCTAGCTATGGTACTGCCCTGCAGGACTACCTGTGTAGGAATTCTAATTACTGTCCCTGTGCCAATAATGCACATTCATTTCTATAATGGAAACAACAATGGATTTCAGGGTCAGAAGTCCTAAGTCTAGGGCACAGCTCTGCTACTTGATAAAGTAACATGTGTGATAATGGAAAGGATGTTCAACACGATATTAGGAAGTTTGGATGTTGTTACTTAGTACCTGTGTCCATGAATGAACTCCCTAATCTCTTTGAACCTCAGTATCATTCTCTGTAAAATGGGGATAATGATATTTATACAACCAATATTGCAGGATTTTTATGAGACTAAAAGGAAACAACAGAAGTAAGGTGCCTTATAAACCTTAATGTATGCATTACTGTCAACCCAGAGGTAGCTTGCTTTATGAGAGAATAGGCTAACCTTATAGCTGAGATGTCCTGGGTTCAAATTCTACCCCTCACATATTTTATTTCTGTAATCATGGGCAAGTCACTTAACCCCTCAGTTCCCCAGGTAACTTTCTAGAAGATAAATGACCAATGAGTTGTCCACCTGCATTAGTGGAGGAAATTTCCTTATTGAGAGCTCTCTACACTAATAAAATCACATGTTAATATACAACTATTATTATTTTTTAGAGGCTAATTGAGATTTTCCCCTTTTCAGTATCAATATTCTCTCTTATGGAAATTACTGGCTTCTAGACATTATCTTGAGCTCTTAGGAGTTCATTTGTAATACAGGGGCAGAAAACTCCAACACTAAGTGTTTGAGAGTTGCCATTTTAACACAGTTGAATAGTAAAGCAACGGTTAACATTGGAAAAAGAAAACAAACCTCCAACTCCCACAAAATAAAAAATCCATGGCTTATCATCTAATGCTAATATTTCGTGATAGCATTGGTGGATTAGATCAAGACTAGTAGAGATGTAAATGCAGAAAAATGGAGAACACATCCCTTAAAATATGTGTCCTGTGCATCAAAACCATTTCAAATCCTCTAAGGAATCATGATTTCTTTCTTTCCCAGAACTGCAGTCTCAGAATTGGGAGGGACCTCAGAGAGAACCCAAATTAACCTACATAAACTTTATTTTGGATGTAATAGTAACAACAGCTAACATTTATGAGACATTTTAAAGTCTGCAAAAAGCTTCACATCCATTATCTAATTTGAGTTATTGCTATCATTTTCATTTTATATATAGGGAAATAGGGGAAGGTAGGTTAAGTGATTTGTCTAGGGTCATAAAACAAATCATCAACTATGGTAGGACTTAAACTCAGGTCTTCCTAACTCCAAGCCTAACACCCTATTCACAATTCCACTTAGCTGACTCTGTTAACTTTGAGGTCCCTTTGGGACATTCAAGTGGAGCTGTCCAGCAGGCCATTTAGCAAGGCAATTTTTCAAGCATGAGTTGTTAACCTCAATGCCCATTCATTGCTGAGGGATGCATTGGAGGGATGCCTGTGTGGGTAGGAGATCAAAAGTCCCCAAGTCAGTGAAGACTCTTACTCATGGACAGTAAGACTCTTAGAGAAAGGCTGAATGGACTTTTTAATTTTGCTTGTTTGTTTGTTTGGTCCTGCCTTCTGTTTCCTTTCCAGAAAGCATTACGGAAAGTGCTTGAGAACACACTAATGATTTGGCTGCAGTCACTGTGTTGAAAATTGAAGTGATTTTTAAAATTATAGAACACAGTCATCTGGGCACTAGTGATGAACTAGTGGCAGAAAGCAATTCACATCCTGTTTTCGTTTAGTCTTGCCCAACATAAGGTCCTTACATTTATTTCCAATGCAGCACGCTTTGTTCTAAACAGAATATTTATGCACTGGGGCCTTGTGTTTGTTTTTTAATCTATCCACAGAAGGGGACTATAACCCTCCATCATTCCTCAGAGCCCATGTTTCGTGCTGAGGAGCTCCTCCATTTCCTTGCTGAGGACTTCATTAAGGAGAAAGCTAACTCTAAATGCAAAAATAAAATGTTTTGTGCTGATGTAAGCTTTTGTTTTCACTGCCTGGTGGGAAGAGAGAGTGCAAAAAACTCACAAAGATTGCTTCTTAAATAGCATACCGAAACTTTGCAATGAATTGTAACATGGTCATAGGAACCAGTTACTTCACAATTTTTGTAAGCAATTTATTGATGCCAGAAGTCATTGAGAATGTATTTCCGGTAATTAGCTGGTAGCAATTATCAGGGGCAAAATGAACAATTCTAGAATATCACAAAGTCCCATAAAAGGGAAAAGAGACCCTAGGACATTGACTTTTGCAGGAGCAGACCTCAGCCTCTATGCATGCAAACCTTGTGAAATTGGGAGGCCACCTTCAGGTGCCATGTATCAGGGTGGTGAGGAGCAGGCCTGGAGTGAGGCAGCCACGGGGGAGTGGGTGTGTAGGGAGGAAGCAGCATTTGGGTAACTTCCTATTTTACTAACTAATCATGCCTACAAGGGACTGAGATCAATTGCTTCTAACTGTTGAAGAAGTAGAAGCTTTACCAGCACTTGCTTAATTTTGGTCCAATGGATGAAGGGAAACCCTAATTGCTGTTTTTTTTTTCTTTACTCTAGTTTTTGCAAATATTTTTTTTCTATGAGGAAGAACTAAGACTGACAAGGGAGATCATTTTCTGCTGCCTATGTCCTTTGATCCTTCAGCACAGTCTCTTTCAAAGAGAGAGCATTTAATAACTAATGAGTGAATGAATTAAAAAAAGCAAATACTTTAATCACCTACCCTGTGCCAAGGATGCAAACCCCATAGTCTTTGTTTTCAAGGTTACATATATACAAATGGTACATATAAAAGAGTGATGGACAGGAAAGCATGTCCTGACTTGGGTGTCACAGGAATTGGGGATGGGGTTATGGGGCAGTGGATTGTCTCCAGAGGTGAGGAACCTGCAGCCTTGAAGCCACATGCAGCCCTTTAGGTCCTTGAGTGTGGCCCTTTGGCTGAATCCAAACTTCACAGAATCTATTCTGTGGTCTGGTCTATACCTTTTCATATCAATGGTAGTACTAAGTGAAGTATTGTTCCTAGTGCAAGAATTACAAAGTAGGGGAGGATAATTCATGTGGCTGTAGGGCACATGGCAAGAAGTCCCTAGGGGTTTGGTGTGGATGGATATGAAACATGATCTGGTAGAAATTTTATCTGTTAGGTGATTTTTTTCTATTTACTCCCTCACCAATTAAGCTTAGTTTGAGGGCAAAGTTGCAAAGCTGAGTAGGCTACCTTACACAGGATGAGGGAGGCACAGTCTTTGGTTCAAGTGAGAGTGCTATTGCAGGTAAAGAATGAGTGGAGGGCCAGCAGTACAGTAGATGACTCAATTCAGCTAGCTCAGATTTTATAAAAAGAAATGTTCAGAAAATGGAAGTGGGTGGACAATGGCAGTTCAACATAAGAGAATGGCAGTCTTCTAAAATAGTGCTCACAGTTCTAAGACTCAGAATGAAAAGACTGGCTATAGAAGCTAGGAGCAATGAAGAGAGAGTCTGAAAGTTACTTTGGGAGGAAAGGAGGCTCAGAGAAATGAGAGGACCTCTGATGGGGCAGACACAATCATCACAACTGACTGAAGACTTCCCCTCTGTTTTTTGCTAAGGAGAATAACCTTTGCACTTGAAATGGCAGAACAAAAATGATTCCCAGGGAATTGTTCTACCTGAGATAATTAAGAAGATAATAAAGGAGCACCTCATTGCCTTAAATCAGTTCCGATGGCTGAGATGAACAACATCTCAGATATAAAAAAAAAGCTGGCAGATGTCATTGTGGAACCACTGTCAGTGATAATTGAAAGACTGGAAAATGGAAGAAGGACTACCACATTGGAGAGGGCAATTTTTCAAAAAATGGGAGGAGACAAAGGCCAGTGAGCTTAGGTTTGATTCTTGGGAAAATTTTGGAATTGATCATTAAAGAGAGAGTGAACGTCTGGAAAGGAAATTATTCATTATAGAGACTCAGCATGAGTTAATCATAAGCCAGCTGTGCCACACTCACCTTATGTCCTTTTTTTTTTACAGGAAGATGAAACTGGTGGATGAGGATAATGCTTGCCTGTTGTTTTCTTAGAGTTTAGCAAAGCAATTGATAACATATCTCATCTTCTTATGGACATGGTAGAGAGGTGTGAACTAGATTATAAAGTAGATTAAATCTAAACTGGTCAAATGGCTGGACTCAAGGATGAGTTTTTATTGACTTGCTATCATATGATTCTGGTGAGAAGCCTCCAACATAGTGCTTTAGGGATCTGTTCTTGGCTCAGTGCTGTTTAGCAAATTTAATCAATGACATGCACAAAGGTAAGATGATATGCTCACAGGCCCAAGATAGGGGAGGCATGATTGGATGGTACTTTTTCTAAAAAGATCTTGGACTACAGAAGACTTCAAGCTCATTATGTAACATCAGTGTGATGATCAAAAAAGCTAATGTGATTTTGGACTACTTTAAGATAGACACATCTTCTAGGGAAAAGGATGTGATAGCTCCTCAATAAAATGTGATAGATATAGGCAGAACACATTTGGAGTGTTGAGGTCAATTTTGAATAGCATAACTTAAGAAGTACATTGATAAGATAGAAACTATTCAGAGGAGAGTAACCAAGGATGGAGAGTCTGTCTCATATGAGCATTACTTTGGTTGAATAGGATTTTTTTTCATTCCAGAGAAGAAACACTCAGGGGAGACATGATAGCTATTTTCAAATATTTGAAGGGGTACCATATGGAAGAGGGATTAGAGTTGTTTGACAATAGAAGAAGGATGAGCAATGGGTTGAAGTTGTAAAGAGAAAAATTTAAACTTGATGGTAGGAAATACTTTCTAACAATTAGAGTAACTCCAAAGTGAAATGGGCAGGCTGGAGAGGTAGTGGACTTCCCTTTCTTTGAGTGAGTAGGTTTTCCCTCTTTTTCAAGCTAAAAACTGGATGACCACTCGCTCATCTGGCATGATTTAGTAGAGATTGTTCTGGGGGTTTGGGTTGGACTAGATGGCCTCTGAGGTTCTCAAATTCTGTGATTCTGAAAACTGAATGTCACCATTGAAATTTGCCATTATGTGTAGGTGCTATTTGTTTTTGACACTTGTGAAGACTTTGAAGAAGTCAGTGCTGTGAAGTTAATTTGGCACCATATTCCTAATATTAGTATCACATTGTTTTGTTGT
>NW_027185761.1:51119202-51137126 GCF_028583685.1 Petaurus breviceps papuanus
GAAGGAAAGAGGGAGGGAGGGAGGAAGGGAGGGAAGGGGAGAGGGAGAGGGAGAGGGGGAGAGGTGAGAGGGGAGAGAGGAGAGGGAGAAGAGAGATTGTAGACACTCTAAGTTTTGTCATAAAGAATACTTATAAAGCATTTTACAAATGAGCATCTTAGAAGTAAAGTGAGTTAACTGCTAGGCAAAAAAGATTGCAAACATATAAAATCATTACAAATGGTTGGATGGGGTAGGGAAGAGATTGACAGGAATGTTCACCCTAATAAAACATTCAATGTCTGAGTAATTGGTTCATAGATCTAAAGCTGGAAGAGACCTCAGAGCTCATCCACTTCAACCCAATTCAATTTATTTTACAAATAAACTAACTGAGCCATAGGTACATATAGTAATTTGCTTAAAGTCACACAGGTAGCATGTGTTAGAGGTGGAATTTGAACCCAAGTCTTTTGATTTCAGAGTCAGAGCTTTTTCCTCTATTAATTTTTCCTGAATCAGTGCTATCAAAGATGTTCAAAGGATCATAAATCTAGTTCCATAAGGAAGGTAAAAGGTCATTTACTCTAATTCCTACATTTTATAGGTGAAGGAAGGGAAGAGAATATGCATTTTAATAGCACTTATTATGTGGTAGGCACTGTGCCAAGAGTTTTACTTTACTTCCTTTACCCTCTTCTCAAAGGGTCTCTAGCCCAGACACTTTTCTGATTTAGGATTAGGGATTTCCCTTTGCTTGAATATTAGGCTTAGAACAGAAAGAGAGCTTAGCTATCAATTTCCAACTACCTCATTTTATAGATGAAGCATCTGAGTTGTGAAGACATCAAGAAACTTGCTAAAAGGGGCACAGGTAGTTAGCTTCATAGCTCATGTCTGAATTTAGGTTATCTGACTTCCAATCCATCCTGCTTGCCACTGCACAACACTGCATTTTCTTCTATGTCTCAGTGGTTTCCTGTGTTCTCTGAGTCTCATGACTCACCTTGGACCTTTCAACTTCAATGATGTCCCTATTATATAAATATTCTTTGGCTAAATACTGGGGGAGGGAGAACCATCTGTTGGACTTCGTGCCATCACAGTGAAGTTCCTGTCCCATTTACACAAATATGCCTTTTTTTCCATAGTGGGTAGAGAGTTAGCTTCATAATCAGGAAGACCTTCCAAGTCTGACTTCTGACACATACTAAATGTGAGACCCATTTGCAGTCTTAGATGGTGTGTCTCACTTATAGCTCCCTATGCCAGTAGATCTGGCAAGAAAAAACAAGATATTACATTTTATGATTGGTTGAATAGAAAGCCATTCATGAACATTACACAATTAACAATTTTTTATCATAATGAATTTTCACAATCAGTAGATACTAAGGGTATAACTAGTCAGCTAGATGGCATAGGAAATAGAAGGCTGGTGCTAGAGTCAAGACCTGAATTTAAATCCTACCATAGAGACTTATTTTCCTCATCAAATAAGAGAATGTTTATAGCATCTGGCACATAGTAGGTATTATACAAATGATGGTTCCTTCCCCTTCCCTTCCCCCTCATCTATAAAATGGAAGTAATTGTAGCATCCAACTCACATGGCTGTGATGATTCAGTGAGGTAATATACATAATATGCTTGCAAACATTAAAGTGCTGAAGGAATATTAGCTATTGTTCTAGCTAACATCATATGAGGATGTCCATGAAACTTTGAAAAAATAAATAGGGTCTTTATCTTTTAAAATATGGAATCACTGATCTTTGATATTTGTCACTGTAAGGATTTTTCAATTTCCTTACCTTCTGAATCATTCTAACTTCCACAGGTTAGGTCGCTTAATTATCACTTGATCTATTGAAGATTCAACTCTGAGCCTAACCCTGGCACATTCTGCTGCCCGCCTGAACCCCCAGGGAAATAAACAAGGACCTGTTGCGCCATAGCTACTGCAACCTCAAGTCAGCCAGAAATATCCAACTTGGTGTTCTTAGTTCCATCATGACATTAAACCCTAGTTTCAGGATCTGGGCTTTTACCTTGTCTCTATTGTCTGAAACTTTGTCTATAACCATTACCTTGGTTTCTACAGGACTGAGGTACTATTATCCTCATTCCACCCCTCTCAGTGAGTTAGATATGTTTTCCTCAACCTAATGCCCCATAGATGAGTCCTACTATTTCTTTTAGAATACTCTAATGTCACTTACTTGCCAGTCTGAACAGATTCTTGCCTATTGCCCATTGCCAGACTTGTCTAGCATGCTCTGCTTGCCTACTGGATCTCCTCCTATTTCCACTTGTAGAAATCTTTCAATCCTGTTTGTTTATCTAATCTCTGACTCTCCATATTGTGTCTTGCAATTCCTCTATAAGATTTCTCTAATTTCAGGATCCCTGATGTCTCTCTTTCTGCTGCTGACTGAGCCCCAATTCTCATATTCATGGAACTTGGAACTGGAAGGACTCTTAGAGATAAGCTAATCCAATCTCATTTTAACAGTTTAAAATAAAAAAAGCCCTGAGGATCAGGGAGAGAAAATGGCTTGCTGAAGGTACACATACAAAATCCCCAGTTGGAATCTGAACCCAGGCCCTCTGTTCTCCAGGTACAGTTCTCTTTCCATTGTACTATGCTGAACGTCTAATGGAAATTTAGCAAGAGCTTTGTTTAGTTGTTATACAACCCATGATTATTTTTAAAAAATCAAAACCTAGTTGGATGAGAAATTTATATGGCTAAAACAATCAAGCTGCCATGGTGGAATTAGGAACAATGGGTATACCAAGGAAATATTTGTAACCAACTTTGTTGCCAGGGGGTGTCTCTGTGGAAGGTAGTATTGACCAGCCTGTACTCCTTCCCTTCTGTTTCCTCCTCTGTCCGGATTAATCAGCCACCCCTTGTTATAGAAATTAGATTACATTCAGTCTAGAGTTTATATAAGGGCCCTCAGATCCTCTAAGTCCTTTCTTATTTGTTTCTGGTATTTATAGCACATGAAAAGTTATCAACTCTCAGTTTGGAGTGCAGAGACTCTAGTTAGGAAAATATCTAAAATTCATAAAGAGAGTTGACTTGCTGGTTTAATTAAGGTTGCAAGAAAAAAATATTGAGGGGGGTGGCTAGGTGGTGCAGTGAATAGAGCACCATCCCTGGAGTCAGGAGTACCTGAGTTCAAATCCAACCTCAGACATTTAACACTTACTAGTCTTGTGACCTTGGGCAAGTCAATTAATGCCAATTGCCCTGCCTTACCCCCTCCAAAAAGCAAAAAAAATATTGGGGTTAGCCTTATCCAGGAGGGCTATTCTTAGGTGACTCCATGAGTTCCCCTTCACTCAAGGAAACCCAATAGAAACTAGATGAGTATTTGTTAGGGATGCTGCTATTAAGGAAATTCCAATTTAGATGTGGGTTGTAATAGTGAGTAATCAGTGAGGCAACTTCTAACTCTGACACACTGTAATTCATCACATAATTGTAGTGAGGGACAGACATTTTGAAAACAGGGACTACACCATTCCCCAAACTACAGTTTTGGCAACATCTCTACCTTCATGCGTTTGGTGGTCATTCATGAATACAGACCTCCTCAAGGGCAATTCCTCTGAAGATCTGACAATCATAGGGATCATAGGTTTGGAGCTGGAAGCTACCTCAGAAGTCAAGTTGTCAAATTCCTTTCTTTCACGGAGAAAGAAGGTGAGGAACACAGGAAATTATCTGCTCTATACCTTGAAAATCAATCCTCAAGAGACTTTAACAATAATTGATTCTATTATATTGTGCCTTATGCTTACATAAAACCTTTAATACATTGTTTTAGATGAATCATAAAGAAAGCCATTGGAAGATCATCTGCCAGGAACTCCTCAAACCTATATTTTGTGCCATTTTGAATGATTCCATAAGCTATGCATCTCAGAAATGAAATACTGTTTCTGTCAGTCTTGGCAGCAATGGAGAGCAGCAAACACTGTACCTTTCTCTTTGTTGTCCACTTATACCCATTCTGCATATCAACTAAAAGTGAGAAAAATACAAACCAAGTTGATGGAATTGGCAATGATCAGAGGGACTGTCTATTGAGCCAAAGCTAAATAAAGCCACTTTCAATGCTCATTTCTCTTTATTGATTTTTCCTCCAGTACCAAAACACACTAAATGGAGTACTGAATTAGGGGGTGGAGGGCTGATGGTGACATGTGCCCTTACCTGTTTTTAATTTTTCTGTGGTGAAACAATCTCCAAGGTCCCTCCTAAGGGCCCTAGGGGGTGTTTACTTCCTTTCCCATTTTATTCTTTTCCTCCTATAAGATGTCATTTTTACTTAGATCAGACAAGATAGGTTAGAAAATAATTTCTCAGTGAAACAAAAACAAAAGTGAGCTGCAAAGCACATTAATGAATGTGGGACAGTTAAACATAGGTTTGCCTCAGTTAAGGGTATCACATGGGGTGGGGTGGTTGTCAGAAAGAAATAACAGTCTGCCCATTGTGGGTAAACCCTTTTATAATATTCAAAGGTGTCTTTCTCTTCCCTGTGAGTTACAAGTCTTACTACTATTGACTTAGAGCAGTAATTACTAATTTAATTTTGGAAAGAATAAATATTGAAAGCATTCACTAGTAGGCACAGCATAATGTGAGTTATTGTCCTGCAGTGAACTCAGTACTGGTGGAATTGTGGGAGACCAGGGGCACTCTAAAGTTACTCATTCGAATACAGACTAATTGTGCCTGACCTCTGATAAAGTCTTTTGAGTTAAATTGGACTGATCAGTCACAATCGGACACACCGTACAGTGACCCCCAACATTGTGGGGTCATTTTGGTCCTCTTTGAGCATGAAGGACAAATGACAACAAACTTATTCATTCTTGATAAAATCTTGACACTTCCTGAAGGTCAGTCATCCTCAAATAATCAGGAGTGGTTCATGCCATCATCTTCTTTTCCCCCCACCTTCAGGGTATACTTCTCAGAATTCTCTGTGTGGGGCTGATTCAATGTAGTGAAAGAACAGTGGTCTTGGCCTTAGTGGGAGAATGATTAAAATACCTATGAAGGCATGGACACATAGAAGGTCTAAAAGAGATAGGATAAGCCCTGAGAGCCAAATGCAATACTTGGAGAGACCTTGGTTCTCCTGAAATAGCATCCATCATGATGCCACTCTAATACTTTGTTAGTCTTTCTGACTCCAAAGCCAGTTCTCTATTAGCTACAACACACTGTCTCTCAAAGCATTTATTAATTATTTGAATTCTCTCTCTCTCTCTCTCTCTCTCTCTCTCTCTCTCTCTCTCTCTCTCTCTCTCTCTCTCTCCCCACACACATACGCACACAGACACACACAGACAAAAATATATGCCTATAGGTATTAATTAAGCTGTATATTCAAATATACACATGTATAGAATTTATGCCAAATTTAATATAAACTTATAGCCCCCCTCAATATATTTGGAACATATATTTGTACACACAGATTTTCGTTTGATGTTAGATAATGATCAGGATTCCTCTCATACATTATAGTAAGTGGAATTGACATTGTACTGGATTTAGAGTCAGGACAACTTGGTTTCAGATTCTGCCTCAGACACTTACTACCTATGTGATACTGGGCATCATTGAAACTCTCTGTGCTTCAATTTCCTAATCTGTAAAATGAGAGGGGTTGGATTCAATGGTCCTGAGGGATCTTACAACTCTAAATCTCTGATCATATGGGCTGACATTCATTTGGACAATCTTCAGCTAAGAATTTCTATGAAGATGTCCCAGAATGAATTTTGTATTTATATCCCCAGTTCTTGAACAATAATAAGCCCTTAATGAATGTTTTCTCTCCATTTATTTATTCATTGAAACTCCTGTGTGCCTGCCTTTGGAGATTCAATCCATTTTGGATCTTTTAGAATTCAACCCCAGGTAATATTCAGTTCAATGGGCCCTGTTCCAGTGGGCTACTATGGCGCAAACTTCTTATGATTCTCTTGATGACTGAAGAATACCCATGGGGTACTTTCAAACAATATGTTTGACCCCTTTGCTGACAGTTTGCACAATCCTTTTATTATATGCTTATTAATGAAACACTGCTCAGTCAGATGAGTAAACTTCTGGTGGCAGCATGGAGTTAGAATTTTCCAATGATCAAATGGAATACTCAAGTATCATAAGAATGATAACAATATTCCATATTAGATGAACATTGAATATATTGCAAACCCCTGATTTTACCTCCTTAATAAAGTTACAAAATGAAGACAGCAAGTTTCATAGTTAACTGGCAAAAATGAAAATTATTGAATCTAAATTCCTTTTATTTTAAGAATAGTTTTCTTTCACAACTTTGTTCTTGGTATTTTAGCCATAAAAGTCAAGTTACTTGCTGTACATCAGTGGTGTCAAACCCAAATAGAAACAGATTGCTATGGATTGCATATTGACTTAGAACGCAAACTGACATTATCCATTGTACTGTATTTTTATTTACTTTGCTAAACCTTCTTCAATTACATTTTAATCTCATTCATCCATATTTAAGAGTTTTGTGGTCTACAAGTTTGACATCTCTGCTGTATGCCATTGGCACTGTTAGTAGAAGAATCAACACACACCTCAAAACTCTTTAGAGTTTCTTAAAATGACATCATTGCATATTCTGACATATTTGTCTGATAACCTATTAAATAGCTTCCTTGAATATGTCATTTAAAGATTAATTGCTTTTATTCAGATGAATAGGCAACAGATTTTATTGTCTTTTTTGGTACACAATAAACTAAGTTGTCAGAAGCTGATGAATAAACACTGATTTAGTTATTAAGATCAGAACCAATGTTAGTGATATTAACTTTTAATGTCTTAGGAGAAAATAACTTTTAAATGATTTAAATTGCTAGTATTTCAGTGTCTAGATTCATCTGTAATAAGTGCTTTTGAAAAAAAATTGTTTTGAATTGGATGACTTAAAACTGCTGGTAACTCAGTTTTGAGACTCGTGCCAAGAATAAAATCATAAGACTTTGCAAAGTAAAAAAATATTCAGTCATAATTATAATAAAAGAAATGGGGACTGTTTAGAGTAACATAGATGTTCTTCAGAATGCTACTCATAGAACAAATTCATCAGCATTTTAAAATCTTGGGAAGTCAGTGTTCCAAATTGTTCCAAAATGGACAAGAGAATACTTAGTTATGTCCAATAAATGGTCAGTACTTGAGACATCCAATTATTATGACCAGGAAATGAGGCAGCAAAAATTTCTCCTAGGAATATGAATACTTCTGAAAGGGTAAAAAACAGATTCTAAGAGGATTTCTATCTTGGTTCTAGATTGGGATTTATGCTCTTTTTAATGTTTTCTAATTAAAACAGGGAGTGGTATGATATAGTCCAAAGAACAGTGACTGATTAAAATCTTACCTCTCACTTCATTACTCATGTGACCTGACCTGGGTAACACATTTCAACTCTTTGGGCTTCACCTTTATCATGTATAAAACAAGGAGGTTGGGCTAGATGGCTTCTGAGGCCTCTTTCAACTCTAAATTTGTGATTCTGTGATCTGACTGGTTTCTTGAGAAGAATATTAGGAATATCAAAACTGGGCATTGGCTATCTGAAGTCTTTTGAACCTTTACCCCCAAATTGGAAAAGGACCGAATTGAATAATTACATCTACCTTGGTACTGAAAGCACTAGATAAATAGTTATGGTCTAGTGCTGTGACTTCTTAGGCTTTCCATGCCCCTATTGACTTCCAGTCTTATGGGGGCCAGAGTAATTGTAATGCTCTTCATGTATGTATACTCATCAACAGATTGACCTTTAAATCTTAATTGGTTAATCTCTTCTCTAACTGTTTCCAATGAATTACCTTGTGGGCATTAAATATTACCTCTTCATAGAAAAATGGAAAAAGCAGAAAACTTGGAGTCAGAGAACCTGAATTTGGATTGTGTGTCAGCAACTTATTGACTGTATGACACTAACTAATCCACAGTTTCCTTGTTTATAAAATAATGGTTGTTGGACTACATGACCTCAGAGACTTCTAGCTTTAGATCTAGATTCTATGAAAAGTAAAGACCCCCCCTAACTTTGGTGAGAGAAACACTAAGCTCATTCTTTGTCCTTTAATATTCCCTAGATTTATATTGATCTCCAAGGAAATCCCCATGCATTCATGGAACTTCGGAATTATTTGGATTTACCATACAGAAAGAGGAGAGCAAATTGTTTGAAGAAGAGCACCTGAAATTACCTGAAAGGATAGGCAAAATCTATGTCAATGCTGAGGTCACTCTCGGTTTTGTTGGCACAATCCACGCTCAGCCTCAGTGCGCCAGAATAGCCACCACATGTTGCAAATGCAAAGATTGCAAAAAGCTGAAAAGAAAAGAAGAAAGTTAAATAAGCTTGGAAAATGAGCAGAAATTATTTCAGATTACTCAAAGTATTAGACAATCTAATGTCATAACTTACTGTTTTTTCACTCAAATGACCTAAACATCCACATTGTGCCACATGCTACTGACAAAGAGTATTTTTTTTTTAAAGCAATTGGGGTTAAGTAACTTGCTCAAGGTTACATGGTCAGTTATTTCTGGGTGTGGTGCTAAGTGTCTGAGCCTGGGATTCGATCTCCAGGTCATGCCAACACTGGAGCCGGTGCTCTTACTCACTGTGCTACCTGGCCGCCCCGGCAAAGAGTATTTTTGATCTTGTTCTCTGATATAGCCAAAAGGACCACAGTTACAAGAAAAGAAAATATTTCAATTAGTTTTTATTAGTAGTATTAGTCAAGGGGCTGGTGCTCCTTGGTTCTGGATCACCAAAGGCTATGATCAAATTTGGTGAATGGTTCTGCATGTATGTGACAAGCCTATTCATGCCTAATTAGTCAGACAACCAATAACACAAAGAAAACCCCAAACCCAGGTCTCAAGTCTTGCTCTCTGGATTGACCAATTGTGTTTGGCCTCAATCTTGTTAGTATTACCTGGAACTCAACCTGTCCATGCTTCTATAGCAATTGGACAAAGTGAGATTCCTATATTGGAAACTCCTTTCTTAGATAAATCCTTGAAGCTGTGGCCTCCTTTAAAAAAAATCTCTGTATCTTCCTTATGTCAAACACACTGTCAATAATTAATACTGCTACATGATTGGACAATGAATGCATGAGCATTATTCAAGTACAAGAAGGATGACCATGTGGAAGACTGATTATGTTACTTAACCCTAATTGGCATATCTTAAGTTCAACAGGTGGACATTTAATAATAGCAACTTAGATTTGATATAAGGTTAATCTATGTAATAATTTGAGGTAATCAAAGTGGCTGGGTTTACCTTGTGAGGGCTTGAATTTCCTTGCCTGCAAGGCCTTTGAGAAATGACTGAATGTATGAAGTTCTGTTTTCAAACAGATAATCTTAACCTAACATCCATGAACCCAAGATGTCAGTGCATAGATCTTAAGGGGTTCATGGACTTAGATATGAAAAAATAGATCTTCATTTTCACTAACCTCTAAATAAGAAACAATATTTCTTCCAATTACAAATTTAAAAACAGTATACTGATAAATGATCTAATGATTTCACTTGATGGCCAATGGGGTCCAAGACATAAAATAGGTTAAAATATGAATCTCTTTTAGAGGGATCATAGGATCATAGATCTAGAAGGAACCTCAAAGATGATCTAGATCAATGTCCTCACTTTATAGATGAGAAAATTGAAACCAGGAGGTTTAGTGACTTTCTGAATGTGACACAAGTATCAAATGTCAAAGGCAAGGATTGAACCCAGATTCTTTGACTCCAGAGCTAGTACCCTTTCACTGTACCACACTGCCCTAAAGAGATTCTTGTTTGTGTATGGGTTGACCAAGATGGCTTCTGAGGTCCCTTCCTACTTGATTTTATGTGATTTTGTAAAAATTCTGATGCACCATAAGATCCTGAAATTGAAGTGCTTTTTAAACATAAAATAAATATGAAATTTGGTTCAAAATATTTTGGGTGTCAATTACGTTTTATCATCATTCATTAAGAAATTGTCCATTTAGGTTTGGTATATAAGATAATTAGGCAGCTAGATGCAGTGGATCGAGCACTAGACTTGGAATTAGGAAGATTTGAGTTCAAATCCTGCCTCAAATGTTTACTAGGTAAATGACCAGGAGAAGTCACATATCCCTTGAGACCCAATTTCCTCACCCATAAAATGGAAGTAATAATGGCATGTAACTAAAAGGGTCGTTGTGAAGATTAATAGATAAAACATGTACAACACTTTGCAAACATTTCACAATAGAGATGTATAAACATAGTGCTTAATAATAATAATAATTTTGATATTATTATTGTTGTTATTATGGCTGCTGACAATGAACTTAGTTTGGTCCACTCGAAGTACAAGAGACACAGTCAAAACAATGGTGATATAGGAGGAGCAATGAACTGTTATTCACCTTTCCCTTTCAGAGGATACTGAGACAGAGAGAGACAGAGACAGAGAAGGAGAGGGAAAAGGTGAGGAAAGGGGAGAAGGAGAAGAGGAGATAGGAGAGGAAACAAGAGATATAGAAAGATATAGAGAAAGAGACCCACAGAAAAGGTCACAATTGTGGGGTATGGAAGAAAGTCTTTTTAGCATGGTAGAATGACCTTGAGGAAAGATCATTGGCCTAAGGAAGGGACCTGAATGCTAGTTCTGACTCTGATCTTCCATTTTTTTCATCTGTAAAAATAGAGGTCCCCAGGGAGCCAAATGGTTTCTGAATCTCTTTCCTGCTATAGTATTAACCCTTCCACCCTGCAAGCCTTTAAGCCCACTGACATAGTTTTCCACTCTCTTAATCTAGGCTCATCAAGGCCCATTGTACTTGGGTTCATTTTTATGCTGTAGGAATACTCATCAATGATGAAGACAAATTTGGTCTGGCTTCTTCTAATGGCACTATGACATTCTTAAAATTAGAAGCAATGGAGAGGCAGGCCTGGAAGGTGAGGCCCACAGATGCAGAAGCAGGCCCGGAAAGCACAGCCTGCAGAGGCAGGCCCAGAAGAGGCCTGATCAACTTAGAGGGCAAGTTGTCTGACCAACCACAAGGGCCACTACCAGGCCTATCACCAAAGGGTTGGGACTGGAAAGGGCAAGGTAAAAACCAAATTCAGGGGCCCCTGTCCCAGACAGCAAATACTTCTGGGGCTACCACTTCATAGCCCAGAAATTAAAAAAAAAAAGCCCCTATCAGGACCTCCAAAGACCAGGATGACAGTCCGAACCTCGCCTGCTCTAATCCCCCCTTCCCCGGGCAAAACCCTCTACAGTAAAGGCTTGGGATCCCTAGAGGAAGGGCGTGGCTAGGGTCCTGCCTCAAAATGGGTAGAAAGCAGACTACAAAGACTCTGGAGTCCTACTATTCTCAGAGGGAGGAACCAAACTCAGAGGGAGACAATGTGGACTCCACACCCACAGCTGAAACATCAACAGGGAATGGGTCCCAAGCACAGAAAGCTCTCCTAGATGAGATCAAAAGGAACTTTGAAGATCAAATGAGAGAGATAGACGACAAAATGAATAATTCTCTCAAAACCAAAATTGCAGAATTAGAAAAACATTATAATGAAGAAAACATCTCTCTTAAAAGAAAAGTGTATGATATAGAAAAGGAGCTCCAAAAATTAACCAAGGAAAATGATTTGCTAAGAAATAGAATCAACCAAATTGAAACAAATAACTCTATGAGGAACCAAGAATTAGTCAAACAAAACAACAAGAATGAAAAATTAGAAAAAAGAGGTAAAATACCTCAATGGAAAAATAACTGACCTGGAAAACAGATCCAGGAGAGATAATCTGAGAATCATAGGCCTACCAGAAAATCATGATGAATAAAATGAACCTGGACAACATTCTCCAAGAGTTTGTTAAGGAAAACTGCCCTGAGATATTAGAACCTGAGGGTAAAATAGAAATTGAGAGAATCCCCCAGACACCTGCTGAAAGAGATCCCAAACTGAAAAGTCCTTGAAATGTTGTGGCCAAACTCCAGAACTACCAGATAAAAGAGGGTATCAAGCAGGCAAAACAATTCAAATATCGAGGGTCCACAGTGAGGATTGTACAGGATTTGGCAGCCTCTACACTGAAAGATCGGCGGCAATGGAATACAATTTTTCAGGAGGCAAAAGAGCTCGGGTTACAACCAAGGATCACCTACCCAGGGAGACTGAGCATATTCTTCAAGGTAAAGAGATGGTCATTCAATGATATAACAGAGTTCCAGACCGTCCTGATGAAAAAGCCAGAACTCAATGGAAAATTCAACCTCCAATTACAAGATGCAACAATGACGTAGAAAGGTGATCAAGGAAAACACACACACACACACACACACACACACACCCTGCTATTTGATAAGAGCAAACTGGTTATAGACAAATGGACGGTATAAGTATAAAATATCCAAAATGACGATTAAAAAAAATCTTATTAAGCGCTACAAAGGTACTGCAATGTAAGAAGAGGGATGAATGAAGTGGAAAAGGGTAAATTATGCCACACAAAGAGGCATAAAAACAGTATAGCAGAGTAAAAGAAGGGAGGGCAATGAGAATCATATGAGCTTTTCTCTCATTGGTTCTGGTACAAGGAAGGAATAACAACCAGTTAAGCATAGAACTCTATGGAGAAGAACACAAAAAGTATCATTTTCGAGGGAAAGAAGGGAGGGAGAGGAGCTTTGCAAGAGATTTTTTCCTGTCACTCTTGGTGCGAAGAATAAATAACATGCTTCATTTAGTATAAAAATATCCTACAGGGAGTAGGAGGGGGAAAGGGCTACAAAAGGGGGGGTAGTTAGTAGGGAAGGAAGAAGTAAGGGGAAAGGGGAGGAAAAGTGAGGGGGGATGATAAGGGAATACTGAGGGAGGCAGTGGTCAAAAGGAAAACTAATAATGGGGGGAAGGGAGAAGGGGGGGAAATAAGAGCATTAACAAGGGAGAGAATACGATGGAGGGAAAGAAACAGATAACAATCATAGCTGTAAATGTGAATGGAAGGAACTATCCCATAAAATGGAGATGTATAGCAGAATGGATTAAAAATCATAATCCTACAATATGTTGTTTACAAGAAACACATCTGAAACAGAGGGTTACACACAGGGTAAAGGTAAAAGGCTGGAGTAAAATATATCATGCCTCAGCTAAAGTAAAAAAAAGCAGGGGTAGCAATCCTTATCTCAGATAAAGAAAAAGCAAAAATTGACCTAATTAAAAGAGATAAGGAAGGAAACTATATCCTGTTAAAAGGCACCATCAAGAATGAAGCAATATCATTACTTAACATATATGCACCAAGTGGACTAGCATCCAAATTCCTAGAGGAGAAGGTAAAGGAATTAAAAGGAGAAATAGATAGCAAAACTATACTAGTGGGAGACCTTAATCTTCCCCTCTATGAACCTGATAAATCCAACCTCAAAATAAACAAGAAAGAAGTTAAGGAGGTGAACAGAATTTTAGAGAGGATAGGTATGATAGATCTCTGGAGAAAACTGAATGGGGATAAAATGGAATATACTTTCTTCTCAGCAGTTTATGGCACATACTCAAAAATTGCCCACGTTCTAAGGCATAATAACCTCACAATTCTATGCAGTAAGGCAGAAATATTAAATGCATTCTTCTCAGATCATGATGCAATATAAATTATATGCAATAAAGGGCCATGGAAAGACAGACTAAAAATGAATTGTAAGTTAAACAATTTAATCCTAAAGAATGAGTGAGTCAAACAAGAAATTATAGAAACAATCAGTAATTTCATTAAAGAGAATGATAATAATGAGACAACATACCAAAATTTGTGGGATGCATTAAAGGCAGTTCTTAGGGGAAGTTTTATATCCCTGAGTGCATACATGATTAAATTAGAGAAAAGGAAGGTCAACAAATTGGGCATGCAATTGAAAAACCTAGAAAAAGAACAAATTCAAAATCCCCAATTAAATACCAAATTAGAAATATTGAAAACCAAAGGAGAGATTAATAAAATTGAAATTAAGAAAACTATTGAATTAATATATAAAACTAAGAGCTGGTTTTATGAAAAAACTAACCAAATTGATAGACTCAGTCAATATGATAAAAAAAAAAGAAAGAAAACCAAATTATGAGTATCAGAAATGAAAAGGGTGAATCTACCTCCAATGAAGAGGAAATCAAAATAATAATTAGGAATTATTTTTCCCAATTGTATGCACATAAATTTGACAATCTTAGGGAAATGAATGAATATTTACAAAAATACAAGTTGCCCTGATTAACTGAAGAGGAAGTAAATTACTTAAATAACCCCATCTCAGAAAAAGAAATTGAACAAGCCATCAGTCAACTCCCTAGGAAAAAATCTACAGCACCAGATGGATTTACTAGTGAATTCTATCAAACATTTAAAGAACAATTGATTCCATTACTCTACAAACTATTTGGGAAAATTAGTGAAAAGGAGTCCTACCAAATTCTTTTTATGACACAAACATGGTACTGATACCTAAATCAGGAAGAGATAAAACAGAGAAAGAAAATTACAGACCAATCTCCCTCATGAATATAGATGCAAAAATTCTAAATAACATACTAGCAAAAACACTACAGCAACTTATCTCAAGAATAATACACTTTGATGAGGTAGGATTTATTCCAGGAATGCAAGGATGGTTTAATATTAGGAAAACCATCAGTATAGTTGATCATATCAACAATAAAACTAGCAGAAGCAACATGATCATCTCAATAGATGAAGAAAAGGCTTTTGACAAAATACAATATCCATTCCTATTAAAAACATTAGAAAGTATAGGAATAAATAGAGCCTTCCATAAAATAATAGGTAGTATCTATTTAAAACCATTAGCAAGTATTATATGTAATGGGGAGAAGCTAGAAGCATTTCCATAAGATCAGGGGTGAAACAAAGGTGTCCACTATCACCCCTCTTATTCAATCTGGTACTAGAAATGTTAGCAGTAGCAATTAGAGAAGAAAAAGAAATCAAAGGAATCAAATTAGTCAAAGAAGAGACCAAGCTATCACTCTTTGCAGATGATATGAGGATATACTTAGAGAATCCTAGAGAATCAAGTAAAAAAAACTACTTGAGACAATAAATAAATTTGGCAAAGTTGCAGGATATAAAATCAACCCACATAAATCCTCGTTATTCCTATATATTTCCAGTGAAATTTAACAGCAAGAGATAGAAAGAGAAATCCCATTTTAAGTTACTGTAGAATTATAAAATATTTGGGAATCTACTTGCCAAAACAAACCCAGGACCTATATGACCACAACTATAAAACACTTTTCACATAAATAAAGTCAGATCTAATTAATTGGAAAAATATCAATTGCTTGTGGCTGGGTCAAGCTAATATAATAAAAATGACAATTTTACCTAAATTAAATTCTATATTTAGTGCCATACCAATCAATTTACCAAAAAACTACTTTATAGAGCTAGAAAAAATAGTAACAAAATTCATTTGGAAGAATAAATGGTCCAGAATATCAACAGAATTAATGAAAAGAAATGCTAGGGAAGGTGGACTAGCTATACCAGATTTCAATCTGTATTATAAAGCAGCAGTCATCAAAAGTACTTGGTACTGGCTGAGGAATAGAGGAGTGGGATCAATGGAATAGATTAGGCACACAAATTTCAGAAGTCAACGACTATAGTAATCTATTTTTTGATAAACCCCAAGACCCTAGTTTTGGGGATAAGAACTCACTATTTGACAAAAACTGCTAGGAAAACTGGAATATATAGAATGGCAGAAACTGGGCATAGACCATTATCTAATACCATATACCAAAATCAAGTTTAAATGGGTGCATGATCTAGGTATAAAGGTTGATACTGTAAGCAATCTCAGAAAACAAGGAATAGTTTTCCTGTCAGATTTGTGGAGAGGGAAAGACTTTATGACTAAACAAGAATTAGAGAACATTATAAAATGTAAAATGGATAATTTTGACTACATGAAATTGAAAAGCTTCTGTGCAAACAAAGCCAATGTAACCAAGATTAAGAGGGAGGTGGGAAATTGGGAAAGAATCTTTACAACCTATGTCTCTGACAAAGGACTCATTTCTAAAATATACAGAGAATTGAGTCAAATTTATAAGAATACAAGTCATTCCCCAATTGATAAATGGTCAAAGGATATGAACAGGCAATTTTCAGAGAAAGAAAATAAAGATATCTATAAGCAAATGAAGAAATGCTCTAAATCACTATAGATTAGAGAAATGCTAATCAAAACAAACCTGAGGTACCACATCTCACCAGTCAGATTGGCTAAGATGACAAATCAGGAAAATGACAAATGCTGGAGAGGATGTGGGCAAATTGGAACACTATTGCATTGCTGGTGGAGTTGTGAACTGATCCAGTCTTTCTGGAGAGCAATCTGGAATTATGCCCAAAGGGCTATAAATACTTTCATACCCTTTGACCCAGCAATACCACTCCTACGGTTATATTCCAAAGAGATAATAGAAGTGGGAGGAAGACCCATATGTACAAAAATGTTCATAGCATCTCTTTTTGTGGTGGCAAAGGATTAGAAATTAAGGGGGTGTCCATTAATTGGGGAATGGCTGAACAAGTTGTGGTATATGCATATTATGGAATACTATTGTGCTATAAGAAACGAGGAGCAGATGGACTTCATATTTACCTGGAAAGGCTTATACAAACTGATGCTGAGTGAGAAGAGTAGAACCAGGAGAAATTTGTACACAATTATAGACACAACGTATTTGTGATGACCAACTTTGATAGGCTGGACTTTTCTCAGCAATGCAGTGATATAAGTCAATCCCAAAAGACTCATGATGGAGAGAAATGTGTACATCCAGAGAAAGATCTAGAAAGAACTTAGTTTATATCCAGATGGAAGCAAAATACCTGATCTTTTTCCTTTTCTTGTTTGGTTTTATGTCCTCTTTACCATTTTTCATTCCATCTGATACAATCTGTCTTTATAACCTGACTGATGTATAATGTGAAAGTATTTACAGATCCTATACTTGACTATATGCCACCATGGGGGGGAGGGGAGGGAGGGGGACAAAATGTGAAACTCAAGGAATTGTGGATTTGAACCCTGTAAACTAAAAGTAAACAAATTAATTTTAAAAAATTAATTAAAAAAATTAGGAGCAATCTTGACTTGTCTCTGGAGGTTGGTCCGCTATTTCTAATGTCAGTCATTACAAAAGGCTTTGAAGAGAAATAGTCTCTTAGGAGTCAGGCACAGAAACATATTTCTTTCAATTCCATTCAGTGCAATTCAATTCACAGAACCAGGCAGGAACCTCAGTGGCCGTTTAGTTCAATTCCTCCAGGAAAGGATTCTCCACTGAAGAATAACACAAGCAGACATACAGCTTCTCCTCTGAATTAAATTTAGTTCAACTTAGCAAACATTCCTTTGCATACAGTGTTTGGCATATAGTAAATATTGAATCATACTAATATTGCCTGACTGTCTTAATAAGAGCTATCATTTATGTTCTTAAAGTTTTCGTTTGAAGTTTTGCAACACTCTTTACATATGCTATCTTACTTAATCCTTACAACAACTCTTTAAGGTAGGTGGTATTGTACTCATTTTACATATGTCAAAACTGAGATTTTTAAATAACAACTTTCCTGGGGTTATACAGCTAGTGTTTGAGACAGGATTTGAAATCAGAACTTTGTAACACCGGGTCTAACCTTCTATCCACTGTGCTGCCTAAATAGATGTTTCATCCATCCATGCATCCATGCATCCATGCATCCATCCATCCATCCATCCATCCATGCATCCATGCATCCATGCAT
>NW_027185761.1:51137136-51169636 GCF_028583685.1 Petaurus breviceps papuanus
CATCCATCCATCCATCCATCCATCCATCCATCCATCCATCCATCCATCCATCCAACAGTATTTTACAGGCCTAATGAAACATAGGCTTTCCTTTTTGTTTATGTCTTTATCCCCTGCTTCCTCACTCTCTTTCTACCTGGACTGTGCCTTGGTCCAACTGAGAAATATGCAAACTTTAGCATCCTCTTGTCTTCCATTTCAGGCCAGTCTTCCCTTTGTGTGTTTTCAATTCCCCCATCCATTTTAGGAATCAATCTGGTGTGCCTTTCCCTGAGAGACTTGATCCTAACCAATCATTTGTTTGGTGATCCCTACTGAGATCATTTTAAAGTATTAGCCCTCCCAGGAATAACTTCCTATTGATGGGGGATTCTTAAAGATTGAAAACCTTTGAGAGTCCAAAGAGATGAATCTTTAACAGTGGAACTTTAGGTAACTCTGGTTAAAGGGAAGAGGCAGGGACTTTCCTGGTGTTTTGGGCCTTTCTTTGTATCCCCAAGGCTTCATACAGTGCCTGACACAAAATAAGTGTTTAGGAAATGGTTGTTGATTGAGTACTGTTTTCCTTTGAATGATGCTGTGTAGGCAGCCAGTCAATCTACATACTTGAAAAGCCAGAAGGAATCTTGGCTAGTAGGTCCAACTCCTTTATTTTTACAGGTGAGGGAAACTGAGCATCAAAAAGCTAAAGAATCTATTAGTTTACTTTAACCTTTGAACAGCTAAAACCCTACTATATGCCATGTGGGCCAAAGTAATTCTGCATGGTACAGCAGGCAAAGTGTTGGATTTGGAGGCAGGAGAGACTTGGGTTCATATCTTAGTTCACACTTATTAGCTGGGTGATCCTGGACAAGTGACTTAATTTAGCTAAGTCTCAGTTTCCTAAACTGCCAAATAGAGATTTGACCTATTGGTTGAGAAATCTATCCATGAGGGAATAATTTTATTTTGGTGGGAGGATATAAAATCTGCTAGGAAGTGTCATTCAGAGGACTAGTCATTCTCCTATCAAAATCCATAGATTCATAGATCCACAGCTGGTACAAACCTTAGAAGCAGAGAATCATGGGTCCTAGATACAGAACATGAAAGGATCCCAGAGGTCATTAAGTTCAACTCATGTATTTTTACAAATTAAAGAATTGAGAAATTGAGGGAATTAAGGCCCAGGAAAGTTAAGTGACTTATCCTAGGTTGCAGAGGTAGTGACAGATTTGGGCTTATACTATACTATTCCATATCTACTTTACATAAGTTTGGGGACGTTTGAACAATGTCATATTAAACAATATGAGTAAAGTTAGATGCTTTTGGAGAAAGTAATTTTAGAGTGAATTATTCAATATTTTTGGAGGCATTAAAAGAGTAGGTATTATAACTAGAGTCCAAGCCCTAGTCCTCTGGTTCCAGATGTGACTTTTGCTTAAAAGCACACCAAAGCTTCCTTGTGTCTTGGATTTGAATCCTGCTTTGACAAGATAATAGCACTAATCCATTCTTTGCATCTGTATTTCTATCACTTAGCACAACAGCTAACACACAATAGACAGTCAATAAACATTTGTTAATCGAATGATTGAATCCACCTCACTACCTCATTGGGAGGAAAGCATTATATAAACTTTAAAACACTATATCAAAGTGAGAAGTTATTGTTAGGCAATTATTCTTGGCTAAGGTAGAAGTTCTACTCTCTTACAGGAGCAAGCTGGCACCACCCTTCCCCAGGTGTGGCAATCAAAGCTCCTTCTGTACATGCCCATGTAGTAATGTCAGCCCTGCTGATTTGGAAATTAGGTGCTGCTAAGTGTATATAACAGCAAGATGACGATTCCAACTTGCTATAAAATATATCAAGGTACTCAGCTGAAGGGAATGAGGCCAATTCAATAACATAATGGATTAGGAGGCTTGGCTGCTAGCAATCTAGCTGTCTTTTTTCCCCCCATATTGAGTTAAGGGTGAAGAAAACAGATGATGGAGATCTGTCAGTCATGTACACCCATAGGCTATGTAAACACCAGAATTGTGCCTACTTTAAACGTGACCATTATGAGAAGGTCAGAGATGGCACAATGGGAGGCAAAATGGAAGAGGAATCAGGAGATCTGAGATCAAATCCTAGTCTTGCTCCTTACTAGTCTTTTAATCATATACATATCTTTTCCTCTCTCTGAGTCTCAGTTTTCTTACCTGTAAAATGAGAGGGCTGGACTAGAACTACATCCTCCAAAGTCCCTTCTAGCCCTGAGAGTCTGTGATTCCTATTTTAATAATTACAAGGTGGTTTTTTACTAATTCCTGGCCTCAAGGATTCAGTAGAAATTAAGATTGTATTTTAGAACAGGAAGGGATGTCTGAGGCCATGTCTATATCGTCCAATGCTCTCACTTTTACAAAGGAGGAAACCAAGTCAATTGAGGAAAGCCCTAAGATTATACATTTAAATGTATAATCAAGACTTAGCCCCATCCCATCATTATCCAGAAAAAAATGAACAAACTGGGGTCCGGAGAGGTTGGATGTGTCCCCCACAGCTACACAGATAGTAGTTAGCAGGAATGGAATTATATTGCCCTCACCAGTTTCTATTTTGCCTAAGTTATTCTAGAGTGAATAATTGTATATTTGGGGAGTGCATAAACTCTGCCAAGCAAGATCATTTACACTGGGCTGTTCATAGACTAATAAAATCATTGCTTGAAGAAACCTTCATGTGCATGCAATCTAATTCCCTCATTTTACAAATGAGCAACCTGAAATACAGAGATCTAAACTCTCTAGTTGTGCTAGCTCCCCTTACTTTCAGCTTTAGGCTGGAAGGGACTTCAGGGCAAATTTAGTCCAACCTCCTTATTTTCCAGAAATGGAAATGAAGTCCTAGAGAGATTAGGTGATTTGTTGAAGAACCACATAGATAGTGAAACATTTAAATCAAGGTCCTCTGACAAAAATGTTTTAGGACTGCCTACCACCTAAGCTTAAATCCTACCTCTGACACTATCTGATCAACTACAGTCAAGTCACTTAAACTTTCTGAGACTCAGTTTCACCACCTGGAAGGTGAGACTGGTCCTATTTATCTTACTGATCTCAGATGGTTTTTGCAAAATAAGGGCTTTGTAAACCTAAAAGTGTTATATGAAATTGGCTTCTTTTCCTTATTAATAAGCATCACCTCATCTCTGGGAGATGATGCAATTTTACAGCCCCTAATGATTACACATGCTCATCTCATGTTAGGAGAGAAAAGGAGATATCATTAACTTATCAAATGAATTGTATAAGTTTCTCCATTTCAGATTTTCAATCAATCAACATTTATTAAGTTATTACTATGTGCTAGGTGCTCTGTTACAAAATGGAGATAATGAGATAAAAAAAGAAACAGACCCAACTTTTAAGGACTGGACATTCCATTGGGGAGTAAAACATACACTTCTAAGTACGTATATTCAGAACAAATATAAAAGAACCACAAGGTGTTTTGGGGACAGAGAATACTAAGATTTGGGAGAATCAGAGAAGGCTTCATGTGGAAGGTAGCACCTGAGATGAGTCTTGAAAGAAGGGAAAGATTTCAATAAGAGGAGTTTCTGAGGAAGGAGTAGATTCCAGGAATGAGAGCAATCCTTGGCAAAACCACAGAGATGGGAGTTATGAAGTCCTGTGTGATGAAAAATAAGAAAACTAGTTTGGCTGGTCTCTAGAACATGGGAGGCAGCTCAGTGCAGTGGATAGGATGCCAGGTCTGGAGTTAGGACTTATCTTCCTCAGTTGAAATCTGACCTAATTCATTAGTGTTGTGACCCTGGGCAAGTCACTTCACCCTGTTTGCCTCAGTTTCCTCATCTGGAAAATGATCTGGAGATGGGGTGGCCAGGTAGCACAGAGAGTAAGAGCACTGGCCCCAGTGTCGGGATGACCTGGGGGATTGAATCCCATGCTCAGATACTTAGCACCACACTCAGAAATAACTGGCTGAGTAACCTTGAGCAAGTTACTTAACCCCAATTGCTTAAAAAAAATGATCTGGAGAAGGAAATGCTAAACCACTCGAGTATCTTTGCCAAGAAAATTCCAAAGGGAATCATGAAGAGTTGAATATGACTGAAAAACACTCAACAACAAAGAGTGTAGGAAAGTGGGAGTAATGTATAATGAGAATGGAAAAGTAGGTCAGGGGCTTGATAGGAAGGGCTTACTTTCCTTCACCTGGACTTTGGATATAATCATCAGTATTGAGATTAGTGATATAATCTTTCATTTTTTTCAAATATAATAATCTTCCTAAGTAACAGCTGAGATACTGTCATTTTGACCTTTACTCTATATTCAGTAGCTCTCAGCTCTAGGATAGAGCCTTTCATCCTGGCATTTAAATCCCTCAACAAGTTGAACCCCACCTACTTATTCAGACTGATTCCATATTACTCCCCTGCATGATCTCTACTTTCTAGCCAAATAAGTCTCTTAGTTCTTCCCTGAACTAGGCATCTCTATTCCTGCCCAAAGGAAAAGACCCTCTTGGTCCTTTCTCCTCACCTTTGTCCCTTAGAATCCTGACCTTCTTTCAAAACTCTGATTAGTATCTCCTCCCACTCTTTCTGGGTCCTTCTCTTCCTCCTCTCCCCTCTTTCTCTGGTTAGTTCTCTTTTTTAAATTTTTTCATGGAATTTTGTTTTTTACCTAAGTAAATATATTTCCACAATAAACCATAAGCTCCCCAAGGGCAGGGAGTTTTGTTTCTGCCTCTTTATTCCAAGTCCTTACCATAGTGCCTTGCTTTCAAAAATATTCATCAAACTCAACTGAAAATGTACATTTTGCACAGTGAGGGGCTATGGAAAGAGTTATGGATTTACAGTAAAAGAAGCTGGCAATTCCAGCTCTTCAACTTCTTTTGGGTGACTTTGATAAAGTCACTGAACATCGCAGAGCCCTCAATTTCCTCATCCATAAATATGGAGGTTGGTCTGGATCACCTCTGAGGTCCCTTCTAGGTCACATCTATGAAACTGTGATACAGTAACTGATAATCCATATAGATGAACCCTGCTTCTAACCAAAATCATACCACTTACTGTAGAATTTCTTGTTTCTAAGACATTTTGGGCATTCTAAACTTGATTGAAAACATGGTCAGGCAAAGGGAAACAAGATCCCCACCAATTCCATTATTTGAACTTGTCCACATTGGAGCCCCCTATATCAGAAAAAGCTTATTGAAATCCATTAATGATATCAAAGGATCTCTCCTGAGGATATGGCACTGGGGGGGGGTCTACTTTTGGAGATTAAAGGGATATATATATATATATATATATATATATGAAAGGTGAGATGAATCTTTTGCATTAATCTGTGATACAAAATTGGGAAAATCTTTGTGTTGGAGAGGGACTGGGAATTAAGGGAGGCCAAACTGCCTTTAAAAGACAGTTCCAAGTATCTAGAGTGGAATGGAGGTGAGGAAGTCATCCTAAAGTCCTGGTATACAAGAGCTGAAATGAAGGAATTGAAGGTCTTTGGAGGGGCAGAGAGGAGAAGATAGCTTCCAGCTCAGAGTAAAGGCAAGTACCATTTCCCATAGTCATGAAAAGAGAGGAGGGAGTATTAGCAAAGGTCAATCTAGCCACCATATTCTTCCTTCACACTGATAGAACATGAGAGCTGGAAGGGAACTAGGAGATAATGGAGCTCTTTGGCCTCCCTTAACAGAGGAGTAACCTGCAAGCTTCCATTGGAGACAGGGCCAGACCTGGTTTGCCTGATGTTCACATCAGTGCTTTTTCTTCTGAATCAGAGTAACTGCTTGGCTATGGTTAGGGTGAAGGAACGCGTCAGGGAGAGAGGCAGAAAGATGTTAACTGTAATGCCAGATCTCTCATATTTCAGCATTCTATAGGTTGTTGTTCAGTTGTGTCTGACTTCATGACACCATTTGGGGCTTACTTCAAAAAATACTAGAGTGGTGGGCAGTTCATTTTACAAATGACAAAATCAAGGCAGAGTTAAATGACTTTCCCAGGCTCACACACTTAGGAAGAGTCTGAGCTCAGAAAGATGTCTTCCTGACTCCAGGTGTGGAGCTCTAAGCACTGTGCCACTTAGTTGCCCTATTCAACAGGATTGAGTGTGTTATAGTGGATAGAGCCAAGGCTGTCTTAGTTGTATGAGCCTGGGCAGATCATTTAAGCTCTCAGTGTTCACAGCAACTCTCTAAAATGTTGAGCTCCTCACAAGGCACCCATCTATAGTGGTACTTATTTCTCAAATGAGTTTCTCAATAGGGACTCCATACATCACCCAAGTCACAGGTATAGTGAAAAAAATCTACAGGTATTCAATTTAACCAATATTTATTAAGGAGAACAGATACAGAAACAAAAACAAAACATTCCCTGCCCTCAAAGAACTTGCATCTATTTGGGGAAGAACAAGGGGAAGAATAAATGAAGAATTTATGAATGAAGATTCCCTTCCTATACATGTTTCTTGAAACATCCCTGTATTTCTGTATCAGCAACACTACTTTGAGTCTGTGGAAACACGGGTACCAAGGGAAGAAAACTAAATCCAGGCTTAATTTTTTTTTTTTGAAAATCCTGATGCAGTGAGGTTATGCCAATTAAAGTTGATGAGCCCCTCCACATAAGAGTTATCCACCCACAGTCAGGCAGGATGGGTTATTGCATTTGGCAGGCACAGTCATTAGATCTGTTAAATATCCATGAGTGTAATAACCTCTTCCTTCCCGATGAACCCCTCTCTCTTCCTAGTCCTCCTTCTCTTGCGCTTTGTCTCTGGATGATGAGCCATCTGTCCTCTTGCCCCCAGATGGCATTTCTGGAAACACAGCTGCTTACAGAAGACAATTGGCCCATCAGTGGCACTGGTATGGAGTGAGTCACGTTGTCAGTACATTTCACCAGGCAGAAAGGAAAAAACTCTAACCTGCGCTCAGCAGTGGGGTGATAAGCATTTTTATGTTTGGTCTTCCACTACATCCTATGCCCGGGCTCTACACTATCTTCAGTCTTTCCCCGCCCCCCCTCTACTGCTATTTGAATATTTCTATGAAATTGATCAAACACCCCAGCTACTGTAAATGACATTATCCTGGATGGCTCCAGGAAGGCTTACAGAAAACTCCATCTCTAAGCCAGCAAGGGGAGCTGCATAAGATAAAGCCTCACGATGCACCTGGAAGGCATTTTAATTGTGCCAATTTGAACAAGCTGGAAACTTTTGTTCAAAACCCTGCCACATATAGCCATGTTTCCTTTCCTAAAGGGTCTATATCAATATCACAACCCATTATTTGGACAGTTCTTGTTGCATAAATTAACAGAAAAGTACAGATTGATGTCACAAAGGTTATCAAATGCTTAACAGCAAAATCCTTCCTCTAAACTGTTTAGATCATAACTTCAAGGCAACATTTAGGTATCCCCCCCCCAAGGTAATGAAAATGAAACTATTGACACTTGTACTTCTCTGCTAATAATATGGAACAAAGCAAATTACACTTAAGTCTACTTTCAGAACAATTCAGAAAACAGAATCATTTTGTTTCTCTTGATTATACATTTGTTATGAGGATTTTTATTTTTTTTTTAAATGGGTGAGGTGGCAGCAGATGAAGGTTGCTGATAGTGTTGCCAGAAAAAGAAAGAAAAGAAAGGAGATCCACTGAAGCATTTTTAAACATTCACAGCAAAGAACAGGACTGCTTTGAAAGTTACATAGTGAATTTGTTATATGTTTTAAATGAAAAAATAAGAGAGACATAATAGAGATTTGAAATATGTATGATCCTCCTTTACTGTTACATAGTATATAGAAACACTCATTTTATTTGGTGTTTGTTAAGTTCAGAATTTTAAAAAAAGAGAAAAGAAAACAAAATCCCAGAATTTGAGAGTTGGAAGGGACCTTAGCGATCACCTAATCCTGCCCATATATAAAAATAAAGCCCACAAATAGTCATTTTAGGCTGTGCTTGAGGGACTCTAAGGCAGGGGGTGGATGGGCATCCATCATTTTCCAGGGCAAGTCATTTTCCTTTTGGGCAGCTCTAATTTTTCAGAAGAGTTTTCTGAATTCAAGCCTAGATTTGAGTCAGTGATTCCAGATCCTGGTTCTGTCCTCTAGGTCCAAATGGAACAAATCCTGTCCTCCATGAGAGCTCTTCAAATATTTGAGAGTTTTTCAAGAATGGTTAAACTTGGTGCACATTTATACATAAAACTACAGTACAAGGATCATCCAATCAGACTTCTAATCAGGTTGGAGCCATCAGGGTTTTGTCCTAGGATGTCAAAATTTAGAAGTCATATATAATAGCAATACTCTTTCATAGAAACAACTCATCTTAGCATTTAGTTAGTAAGAACAATTAGTTAAAGTCAAAAGCTCTCTGATAGTCATTCCCTCCCTTCCCCAGTAGCCCAGGTAGGCTCTCTATCAAGTACTGCTCTCTTGCTTCCCCCATTGGCAAAAGCCTATCATCTCCCTCCATAGAAGGGAGTCCTAAGTTCTGATGTCTCTGCCTCCAATGGAATTTGCCTTAAAGAGTTGATTTGAGATGATCTTTTCTCAATGTTTGTCCTGAGTGGCAGATTTTTTTCCATTATGACTCTGCATTTATCCATTCATTTGCATTCATTTCTATAGGGTTGGAGCTTTGTGGTATTTTTCTCTCCTAGTCACAGTGCAGCAAAGGTTCCACCCCAGGTCCTTAAAGTAGAATCATCACAAAAGAGTTTTTCATAAATTCTTCTTTTCAGCTGGTAGGTCAAATGTCAGGATCTTCACTCTCTAGGTGCATGCAATCTAAAATGGGCAGTAGCAAAAAAACACCAAGATATGCCATAGGGAAATCAATGCCAAGATGATGAACAAACCTATCTGCAATTAGGAATGGAGTTACATTTTGGAAAAATGTACAGGTGGTTTTCATGTGGCAGGAAGAATATAGTGAGGCTACAAGTAATGATAGAAGATCAAATGAGATAAAATTTGTAAAGTGCTTAGTACAGTTAGTTCCTGGTGCATAGTAGGGGCTTAATAAGTACTTTCCCCCTGTCCTCTCCCTTCCCTTTCCCCAAAGTAAGGAAGTAGAAAGGAAAAGTGAATTAATAAAATCTTTTAAAAAAAGCACAGAAGAAAACAAAAAACGTTCTGAAGGGGTAAAAAAGTAGGATAATTTATTACTACTGCATTAAATATAATACATACTTTAAAAGTTCTATGTGTCAGAAAGTAATGATTTCATAGGCAATCTTCTTTTGGTTCTTTTAATATTGAGATGTTCCACCTCCTTTCTCTCAGCCTTGCCCCTGCCCTGGGATCTGCTCTCATGACAGCTGAGTCCCTGGTCAGGGCCCAGTATTTCATGACAAGTCCCTAGCTATGATCATTTCACTCCCACCTCAGTTCATTTTCTCTTTACAATTCTATCACCTCACCAGCAGTCCCACCCCCTTTGTTTTGACTTTCCTTTCAAGAAGGAAAAGTATGAAAATAGGGACTGTCCTTTTTTAATTTGTTTGTTTGTTTTTGTATTTGTTTCTCCAGCATTTAGCATAATTACTAGTCTAGGGCTATGCACTATTCTCTCTCTCTCTCTCTCTCTCTCTCTCTCTCTCTCTCTCTCTCTCTCTCTCTCTCTCTCTCTCTCTCTCTCTCTCTCTCTCTCTCTCCCTCCCTGTCTCCATGTTTGTTGGTGATTGTCAAATCCACAGTAAAAAATAAAAATATAAGTATGTATATTTCCATAGACACATGAAAATATATTTATTTCATAAAGTTTTTCATCTGTTAAAAAAATTGCCCCAACTGGTTGAAATGGGTTGAATATGAAACTTTTATATTTCTATTCTAAAATGTTAGCTTTAAAAATGAATTTAATAAATTAAATGAAAAGATTGAGTAAAATATGCTGAATATCTGAGTCTTGAGATAAAGAATTGAGGCAAAGAACTAATGGAAGTCATTTCCAACTTCTTCTCTTTACAGATGGGGAAACTGAGATCCATCTAGAGAGGTAAAATGAGCACTGGGCTTTGAAGCCAGATATCCAGAAACTAAATTCAAAGCCTTATCCACTGGCCTTCACTATATGGATGAGCTGTATGATTGAGAGCAGAAGACCAGAGACTAATCCTTGGGAAAAGACCATAGTGAAAGGGCAAGGAAAGAAAAATTAGTCAGTAAAGGAAATAGAAGATATATGGTCCATACAAAATCCATTGCAATAGAAAAGGTGGTGTGTTTCAATCCACCTCAACCAATCGTTTTGTCTCCTGTCCTTAGCATTGCACCATTAGCTTTGTATTAGAATTGTAAAGGTCCTATAGTTTTTATTTAACCATCCTACTTTTCATTAGGACACAATTTTCCAATAAAAGAAGAGATGATTGTGCAAATAGTTGACTTTTCTCTGACTTCAATAGAATTAATTAAACTTTGACTGTTTAGCATTAGATGGTCACACCCTCTTTCAAGTTTTATTTTAGATATGTAATTCCACAAAGCTTTGATATGAAAGAACTGGGAAATTCTTTCCATCAATGGAGGACTTTTAGGATTGAGTACCTTTGCTTTAGGAAATTGCATGAGATAAGTAGAGGTTAATTGACTTGTCCAAGGTCACACACTCAGTTAGGGATCTGAACATAGGTCTTCTGGATGCCAGTCAGAGCCCTGCATCCATTATTACACAGTGCCCTATTCATTTTGGATAGGAAAGCTAAAATAAGGATAATTTAGTTAAAGCAAATGTAGGTTTTTATTATCATTTCTAAAAAAAATGTCTTTTAAAGCCAGAGGGAACATATTCAACCTTTGAACTATTTCAATGCAATTAATATTTTATCAAGAATATTTTTAGACCCACTTTTCCCCATTGGCTCTATAAAATATTCTTCCAAAGTTTCTTTTTTTATAATTAAGGGGAAAATATTTCCAAATGTGCAGTGTAAATGAAAGGCTGACTTTGTACTTGACTGTCTTTCTTTTTATTCACATTTATATCTCCAGGACTTAGCACAGGACCTGGAACATAGTAGGTGCTTAATAAATGCTTATTAACTGAATTCCAGTTTGCCAAATAGGATAAGAAGTTCATATTGATTTTCTTTTGAAATTGGTATAATTTTTTTTAAAAAGAGGTGTGTATGTCCTGGTAGAACAAAGAGAGCTGTCAATCAGTCAATCAATAAGCATTGGTTAAGTACTGAAACTCCAAAGAAGAATAGTAAGATATTTCATCAAGGAATAGTATGGTAGGAAACGAATATGGGCAAGGATGAGGGGATGCAGACAGACAGCTAGGATTCTCCATTGTCAGCATCACAGTATCTGGAGAAAGTGAGGAAGGCATCCTTCACATTGAACATCTTAAGGGAGGAAATGGACAAGAGTATTATAGAAGGGGCAGTCATGGATGGGCTGCCACTTGCCTCATTGAAGAGAACTTCATAGCTGATGAAATCACAGGTACATTTGAATAGGTGACTATGAGCCAACCACTATCCAAGGTACTGGAGATATGATGAAAGAACAAACAAATCCTCACTCTCAGAGTACTAACATTCTACAAGGGAATACCATAAGTATATACTGAATAAATGTATACAGAATAAATCCAAAAACACAAGATAGTTAAATATAAAGTAGTTAAGGAGGAAAGGGCACTAGCATTTGGAGCAGGTGGACTTGGAAAGGCTTCAGGCAGAATATGGTGCCTGAGCTGCACCTTGAAGAAAGTAATGGATTCATTGCAGAAGGGGTAAGGAGGGAGTGCATTCCAGGCTTGGGGAATGACCAGTGCAAAGACATGGACAACGGCAATCAAACGCCATCTGTGAAGAAGAAAGGTTAGTTTGGTTGGATTATTGTGGATTGGGAGAAGGGGAACAATGGGTATTAAGGCTGGAAAGATAAGTTGGGCCCAGGTTTTGAAAGGTTTAAAAGTCAAATAGGTTCATATTTTATAGTAGAAATGATATGAAGAACCTGGAATTTATTGAGTAAAGAATGGCATGGACAGATCTTCACTTTAGGAAAATCATTTGGCAAATATGTGCAGCAACTATGTGTGGGATAAATCAGAGGAGAAAGAGATGTGAGGTAAGAAAAGGAACTAGGAGACTAGAGAAATATTATAGGTGAGAAATGATCAGAGCCAAAACTAAGGGGAAGGTTGTGTGAATAGAGAGAAGGGGCTGGTTGCCAGAGATGTTATGGAGGTAGAAATGGCAAGATTTAGAAACTGATTGGGAAAAGGAAAAGTGGTAAGTAGAGTATAACATTGTAGTTACAAATCTGAGGGACTGGAAGAATAATTGAGGAAATTTTAGTAGATGGGTGGATTTTAGAGAAAAGGAAATAATTTTTTAAGACATGTTAAAGCTGATATGTTTACAGACATCCAGTCTGGAGTGCTTACTAGGCTATTACTCATGAGGGATTATGAGAAAACAATGGTATATACATTGTCAGGTGAAGTCTTTTTGTCAATTGGTTTTGCCTAGCCGTTTTTAAGTTGTTTCATGAGATGGCTCAATGAGAAAAGAGATATATCAGGGAAAAACCCATTGTGGAAAAGTGAAAAAAAAATGTATCAGAAACACTTTTTTAAACACATACACACACATACACAGGAAAGGATGGAGGGGGGGAAAATGAACCTTAATCTTCTTGTATATGTTCTAATGGGAAAAAAGATATAAAATAATGATTAAATTAAATATTTTCCTTAGAACTGATAATACCTCTTAGACAACTGATTATAAAGTTTCTACGGATGCAATTTGTTGTCTATCATTCTGTTTTAAAACTTGGCACCTTTCCTGGGTAAATTTGAGATGTGAAGTGCCTAGAATGACTTATTCAACTGAAACTATCACTTACAGAAGTTAAGATGATCAGGTTATTGACTTTGGGATTCCTAATTATATACTTCTAATTGGCTGTTAAATTAGAGTAAATAATGCTATCATATTAATTCATTCCTCTGTACATTCATAGAAAGGTGGTCTCTTACTGCTGATAAGATGTATTTCTCACTAGAGGAATAAGCTCCATCTTCTAAGCATCATTTGCCAGTGTTTACACTATTTGAACCTATAAAGTCAAGCCAGACCCTAAATCTTAATAGATTGATTGAATACTTTCAAAACCTTCTGACTTTTAACCTCAATGCTTAGTGCTTTCTTTCTTTTTTTGTTTTTTAAAGCAATTGAGGTTAAGTAACTTGCTCAAGGTTACACGGCCAGTTATTATTTCTGGGTGTGGTGCTGAGTATCCGAGCCCGGATTTGATCCAGGTCATCCCGACACTGGAGCAGGTGCTGTTACTCACTGAGCCACCTGGCCGCCCCTAAGCAATTGGGGTTAAGTAATTTGCTCAAGGTTACACGGCCAGGTGTTTCTGGGTGGGTGCTAAGTGTCTGAGCCCGGGATTCGATCTCCAGGTCTTCTCAACACTGGAGCCGGTGCTCTTACTTGCTGTGCTACCTGGCTGCCCCTGCTTAGTGCTTTCTTGGTGGAAAATAAAAGTGACATTTTGTTTAGTTTTTGCATCTGTATAAAGAATTGCCATTTTGGAGACTTCTTTTTCAAATGCATATAAGCAATTCAGCTTGAAGTTCTAATCTTAGGGAGTTCATTGGGGTATTGAGTGACTTGGGTTGGCCGCAGAGTTAGTATGTGTCTGAAGCAGGACTTGAAATATGATCTCCCTGACTGTGAGGCTGGCTATTTGTCATTATGCTACTTGACTCTGAAGCTGACATACATAGCTTTTACTTCAGTGTTACAGAAAAATTAGATGCCAAAGTATTTTGAATCTCTCCTAGAAAATTAGGGAGAAATGGATTCAAAGACCATCTTAGACACTCACTTAACATCTCTGGGCCTCATTTTTCTCAATTAAAAATGAGGATAATAGGATAATAAAATAATAAATGAGGATAATATAGGTAATAAAATAAAACAAGGATAATAATTTCATCTTCCTTTCCCTGGTTGTTTTGAGGATCGAATGAGAAAATAATTGCACTTAGTGCCCAGTACCTAGTAGGCACCTAATAAATGCTTATTTTCTTCCCTCATCTGCATCTGTTTTCTCATCTGCAAAATGGGGGGATTGTACTAAATGATCTTTAAGGTACCATCCAGTTATGAATCTGTGATCCCACAAACATTTGTTGAGCACCAATGAAATTCTGAATTACTATGCTAGGCAATATGGATATTTCAATTTCTCCAGTGGTTCTTCAATCTCATGGATGTGGTCATGCTCTCTGTTGTTGAAAATAAATACTCAGTAATTCCATCTTATCCTGTGATACTCTTGCCCATGTACTGCTATAAATCCTCCACAGGTCAGTCTATATACCATGTGCTGAGGACCTTCCTTATTGTTTCTTTCCAATGTGGAAGCATCCAGGCTGTCCATTTGTTATTACTCACTTGTGTTATTTGACTATCTACTTTTCTTGCTGATCATATATTTCTTTGTTGATACTTTTTATACTACTTCTTACATGTGATTCATCATTTATTATAAGTTTCAGGTTTTATATGCCGCTCTCCAATCCCTTTTCAGTGAGGTGATTTTGATTCTTAAGAATTTTGGATATTCCATGACTTACAGAAAAAATTGATATTAAATTTGTTTTTCATTCCAGGGAGAATTTTGGTGTAGTGGACAATGCTGTTTTATTTTCTAAATAAAATCTAGCCATTTCTTCCTCTTATTCAATTTTGTGTACAAATGGCTGTACATCTACAGTGACTGGGCAAGATAAAATGTACTGATAGATCAGCTTAATCTATCTGTCTATCATAGCCTGAACAAGATGCAAAATTATTCATCCACTTTGTTTTTCCCATGTGGATTGTTAAGTCAAATACTTTTTAGTCATTGTTAATATCTTTTAAGATATTCTGCAACATTCTGGGGCTTGATGTAATTCATAGAGTATCATCTGCAATTGGATAACCTGAAGCACCTCACTATCCAGAGTTTCATAGGATGAGAAGGCAAGAATCAATTCCAATTTGTGTACTGGAGAGGAATACCTATAATGATGAAATCAGAGAACAACTAGAAAATCCTCCATTTGCAATATGAAGTATATATCCTCCTTGAAAGTGACAATCTCTTTAATAAGCCTAGAGAGGCAGTTTGACATGGCAGAATGTTCATTGATTTTGAAGTCAGAGAAACTGGGTTCAGATTCTCCCTTTGAAACCTACTATCTATTCAACTTTGGGCAAATCACTTTGCTTTTTCCTGACCTTTTTCCAACTGTAAAATGAGGGGCTAGACTAGATGACCTTATGAGCCTACATTTTCTTGTTTTTTGCCTCACCTGATATGACTAAATAGAAATCCATCAAATGAAATTATTCCTATCACATTTTAAAGAAAGGAATCCTGTATTAACATATATAATGGGAAGATAGAGGAGAGACCTATTCCTCCTAATTTATGATGGGTAAGGAGGCAGAGGTGTGACGTATAAAGAGATAGGTCTAACACAAGTTAGGGAGTGAGTGGGGCAATGGAGAGAGTCAGACAAAATACTTTATAAATATTTAACAAAGGAGAAAATAAGTTTGTGGACGGCAGTTGAGATATATGAGGGGAGAGTAGGAAATTATATTGTATCCCCCAAGTAATTTTAAAATGTTAAATAATGAAAAAAATAAGCTAGGTCAGGACCAGTTTGGTTATATTCACATCATTTTTTTTTCAGAGCAGTTTTGATGTAGAGGCAGACTGAGACATCAATTAGAGATCTGATTTTTCCCTTCAAATTAAGTTAGAATGAAGATATAGTGTCTCTGATGACTGTAACTAGATTTCTGTGGAAATTATTTAGAAGGCATTTAAGGGTCTCCATTCTTCTGAGAGGAGGGTCATGGACTCTTGATTCAAGGAAGACCATGGTCTTTGCATCCAACAAGATCATATTATGCAAGCAACTCATCAGCTCATTGACTAGAACAATGGCCTTGGAATGGAGAAAAATGAAATTATCCTTCCAAGATAAGTGGGAGATGGCTGCCACATTTAGATTCATGGTCTTATTGTGAAGGCACAAGAGGGCAACTAGATTTCAAATTAGAAGATGCCTTAGAGTCTTATCTAGGCAAACTGCCTCATTATGATAGGACCTGATAACCAAAGAGTGGCTTGTCCAAGTTCATGCAGGCAGGAAATAATAAACTCAGGATTTGGACCCAGATTCTCTGACTCCAAATGGAGTGCTTTTCCTGCTGCATTGACCTTCCATTTAATTCACTGATGTGTGACTGAAAGAACTTGCTAATGTCAGAAGAATTATTCATTTGACAAATAACAGTCTGTTTAGGTTTTAAAGCCCTTTCAACATAGCCTTTGATGTTGAACTTCTCACACTAGAGTTGTATTGTCTAAACTAGTCAATTTCAAGAATTAATAATATTATATTATATTATAATTCTATACATAATTATAATAATATAAAATATAACTATAGCAAAATATTAAATGAGAATAACTAAAATATTTATATGATGCAATTATACATTATTATATAATTATATATTTATTATTATATAATTAAACATACAGTTATATGGTTATAAATTAATATACAAAATGTTTTAAATACATTATTTCATTTGATCCATACAATAGCCAGCTGAGATTGGTGTATTATTCTCCTCATTTCACAGATATGGAAACTAGGACAAAGAAAGATTGAATGACCTAGCCCAGAGTCTCACACCTAGGAAATGTCTGAGGTGGAGCTTAAATTCAATTCCTGATGAGAAGAGTTTGTACAATACTTCTGAGGCTTGAAAATGAGAACCTAGATCTTAAAAATTTAATGCATTGCTATCCAATAGCCCCTTGGATTTTTCTTCTCCTTGATTAGACTGGAAGATACTGGGGGGCAGATATTTCTTTTTAGTCCTTCTTTGTGTCTCCAACATTTTGCACAGTGCCTGGCACATAGTAGGCACTTAATAAATGGTAGTTGACTGAGTAAGTACCTAGAATTATTTACTTATTTTACTCCTTACTTTGGATCTTAAGAAGCCATTACAATAGGCCCTCTGTTTTGAAGAATAACCTTTAAGCATGAAGTCCAGTGGAAAGAGGGACTAGATGTAGTCATATAAACTCTCTGGGCCTAAGTTTCTTAACCAATAAAATTGGGAAGAGCTTTCTAGATGACCTCCAAGGACCCTAGGATCCTTCACATTAAAACAAAAACCCACCAAAATAAAAGGAAGAGGGGCAGGTAGGTGGCACAGTGAATAGGGCACTGGCCCTGGAGTCAGGAGAATCTGAGTTCAAATCCAGCCTAAGACACTTAACACAAAAACTAGCCATGTGACCTTGGGCAAGTCACTTAACCCCAACTGCCCTCCAAAAAAATAAAAAAACAAACAGAACTTTGATATAATACCATAGGAGCCATTAAATGGATATGCTTTTTGGGGATTCATGCTCATTTTGTTATTTTATTTTGTATAAATGATGTTCCACCTTTCTTTAAAGAAAACTGTCTTTCTTAATCATTTTATATTGATTATCATGAGAACACATTTGCTTTTGCTATATAATGATACAGGAGTCGTTTCTCATTATATTTTAATGGTATGAAAAACAATTATGACCTAGAGGAGAATACATCCTAAGCTGATGCTGAGTATAATATTTCTCAAGAGAAAAAGATTAAAAAAAAACTCAACTTGTTTTCAACAATATTTTTCTATTGATTAAACTCCAGTGGTTAATGAAACAGATTAAATCAGCAAATGTTTCATAGATTGGTCTTAGGTGTGAGTTATAAAGTTGGTTCAGTGAAGTTCATATGAACCTAAGCTTATTTTGTTAGGAGCATGAGTATTGTTCAAGAAATCCCAGCATTGCAATAAGATTGTTGTTTTTTGTCCTTCATGCTCAAAGAAGAATAAAATGACATTATTATGTTGGGGTCAATGTGCAGTATGGTGTTCTGCTGTGACTGATCATACCAATAGCAATGTCTGCATTGCATGGAGGTCAAAAGGGATCGGAAGCGGGGCAGCCAAGTAGCACAGCGAGTAAGAGCACCAGCTCCAGTGTTGAGAAGACCTGGAGATCGAATCTCGGGCTCAGATACTTAGCACCACACCCAGAAACACCTGGCCGTGTAACCTTGAGCAAGTTACTTAACCCCGATTGCTTTAAAAAAAGGGGGGGGGGGAAGAAAGACTGAAAGCAGAAGGAGCCTTCCCTTTGTTTTTGAAGAAAAGGGTAAGTGCAGTCTTTCTGAGAATCCAGGTGGGGCCCAGAATTTAGATGATATGACCACTGAACAAAATAGTCTACTCGAAAAAACACTATTGGAGTGATATTTGACATGGACTTGGGAATAGGAGATTATGAAAAAAAACTGATCATCAAAGAAAAGTGATTCAAACAAATTAAAATTAACAAATTAAATATCTGAGGAGTCTGGTTACTTTTAGTCTTTCCCACTTGGACATTGATTTTCTAGGTTCAGTGCTCACAATATCTCCTGTTCTTGAAATTTCCTCTCCTAGAATTGTTGAAATTCTTAGTACATGATGCCTACTGAATAAATGTCTGATTGAATGACCAAGTAAGAAAAGGGTTTGGTACTTCACTTTCTGGAACTGTGAAGCCAAGGAATTAGCCTAGAGCAAGGGTGACTGACCTCCCAGGATCATGGATGGAGAAATGGGAAGGGCCTTTACAATAAGCTAGCCCATCTATCCCATTTTACAGATGACATAAAGCCACGAGAGGACAGCACTTGGATGCTGCTCAATTTTAAGGCTCTATACCTTTCTTCTCTTAATTTTGGATTTGGAAAGAAATAATTTTCCTATTACCCTTGTCTAGGAAACAGAGAGGAACAGATGACAGACAAATTTGAGAGCAGTAAGAATATTTTATGTTTTCATTTTGCTAAGAAAAGTAGGGAGAATATATTATAAGGAAGAAGTATACTTAAGATTGCAAAGTGTAAAATTTCATTTTAATGCTTTTCTCTTTGTTCAGCCACAATCGAGGTAATTGGAGATGTCCTTTGGAAATAGATGTTTTCTACTTCATTTCACATTGTCACAAAGTGAAGAAAGACTGACTACCTCAGACTTCATTATAATGGCTCTTAGGAAGGTAGTACCAAGAATTTTGGGGACAAAGAACAATTAGAAGCACAGAGTGAGAGGTTGTCTCAGCAATACTTGGGTTAGCTATCCTGGTATGTTCTCCTCCAACCTGGCCACCCTCCAAACATCCTTATTCCTGTGCAGACTACCAACATTCTTTCAATGGCTGAGGTACTCATCGTCAGAGTGATTGCTATCAGGGAAGTGAAAGGGGAAGACCAGACATTAGGGGCCTTCTCCATCTCCTTGCCTTTGTTTCTCCCCTAAGTTTGATGCTCCCAGACTGTATCTGAAGTGTCTTGGCAGAAAGAATGACGAACCTGCTCATGATCCTTGCATGGGTCCATCTAAAGCATAATCTTTACATTGAGAATGATTGGAAGCTGGTAAATTGTGGTCAGGGCTAAATCTGACTTACCATCTTAGAGAGCTAAGAATGGCTTTTTACATTTTAAAATAAAGTTTTCTTGTACTTAAAAATGGAGAAACCATTCTTAGTTGGGCCCACACAAAAACAGGTGGCAGGCAAGATTGGACTCACAGCAGTAGCTTGCCAATCCCTGAATGGAATGGAATAAGCATTTATTAAGTGCCTGTTATATGCTAGTCACTGTATTAAGTGCTTTACAAACATGATCTCATTTGGTCCTTGAGATGGAAGATCACTAGATCTTCCCTTCTACTTAACCACTGAACCCAAAGACCCTCCAGATCCTATTATTTGCCCTGACTCTACACTGTCCTCCAAAGCCCTGCTCTCTGATATCTTACCAGCTGATGTCCGTAAGGACCCCAGGGCCTGGTCATCTGCCCTATAGCCACAGCCATAAAGCTTCCAGGCCTTTCCATTCATGTGGTTGTCGAACTGTCTCATGCGTGGTCTCTCCCCCAATTAGAGTGTGAGCTCCTTGAGGGGAGGTGTGATCATGTTTTTTCTATTTATGTCCCCAGGACTTCACCTGGTTCTTGGCATATATGAACTTTTCATTTACTGATTGACTCATCCTTTACTCTTCACTCTCGCTCATCTCTCCAACTGGTGGTCATGTCTGGTCAGTTTCACCTCAACAACATTTTTAAAAATATCTGTCCTCTTCTGTGACTTAAATAGCTGCCAGCCTAGTTTAGGCACTCATACCCCTTCAAATAGACTATGAATGTTGTTGTTAAAGTTTTGTCTGACTCGTCATGATCCCATTTGGGTTTTTCTTGGCAAAGATACTGGAGTGGTTTGCCATTTCCTTCTCTAGCTCAATTTACAAAATGAGGAAACTGAGGCAAATGGGGTTAAGTGACTTGCCTAGGGTCACACAGTGAGTGTCTGAGGTCAGATTTGGACTGAGGAAGATGAGTCTTCCAGGCCTGGCCCTCTATCTACTATACCACCTTGCTGCCCCAGGCTATGGAAATAGCCACCTGCTTCCATTCTCTTCCCTCTCCATTCTTTCTTCCACATGATTGACAAAACAACATCCTTTATAGTTTCACTCCAGTCTCCCTTTCTGGAGTTATTTCCCATGAATTCCCTTTATGTACTCTATGTTCCAGCCAGACTGCTTTATCTGATGTCCCTTGAACTTGATATTCAATTTTTCCATATCCATGCCTTTGCATAACCTTTCTACCATGACTAGAATGCATTCTCTCCCCCCCCCCCCCCCCCTGAGAATCAATACTTGGATCACTTCTTGGCTCAGCTCATATGCTAGCTCCTCTGGGAAGGCAGCCTTAAATTGCTTATTTATTAGTCATTCCCCATTCCTGAAATTATTTTATTTTCATTTATTTGTTTACATTTCATAGTCTCCCAACATAATGTAAGATCCTTGAGGGTAGGGAATATTTGCTGATTTTAAATTCTCAGTACCAATCAGAGTGTCTTTTCCATAGGAGGCATTTCACAAATATTGCTTTAAATGAATTTAATTGCAATTCACCCAATGTAGCTTTATTAGATACTTCCTTAGACCTGAATGAGATAACTCTAATATTTCATTTATTCTACTAATAAATAAAAATGTCTTTGAGAACAGGATCTCATTGACTCCTTTCAATAACCCTGTGAAGCAGGTAACAGTAAAATAGCAGCTCCCATTAAATAATGCTTTACAGTTAGTGAAGGTCTTGCCTTTCAATCTCCCTGTCATCTGGCTATCTTCATTTTATAGAAAAAGAAACTGAGGATCAAGAGAAGGCATATGGCTTGCTACAGCATGTGTGGTTATTAAATAGTGGAGCAGGTATCTAAATCCAAGGCTCTTTTCAACTATAGCCCACTGCTTCATGATCTTACCTGGATCAGCTAGGTAAGGTGACATAGATAGAAAACCAAGGCATGGAGAGGTTGAGATGATTTCTTTATGGACATCCCATTGGTGAGTGAAAGGGCTTGGACTAGGACCCAGTGTTCTGTCAACACTGCCCCTACTGCCACGGACTCACCACTAACACTGGGTAAACACAGAGAACCCTTATGGCTGATGCTCACTTCAGGTTTAGATAAACAAAGCTGCAGAAAATGAACTGAAACCATCTCATGATGAAACATTTTAGGAAGTTTTAGTTGGTGTGATCCTTCCTCATCATTTCCCTTAACAAGAGTTGGTGAATGATCCAAATTCTTGTGTCAAAAATGATTAATGTCAAGTATATTAGAAGGGGAAGTGATCTTACACAAAATTTCATCATTGGGAAAAAAAAAAAAAAGATTTGTGTGCCTTTTCCCTAAGCTGAAAGTCGCCTCACTCAAAGGGGGAAGCTCTTGGATTTTGCTTTTATCGACTGATGTGTTTGTGTCTTCAGCAAAAACTGGGAGCACAATGCCTGGGGGAGACAGAAAGTGCTGGATAATGAGGAGTTAGCTTCATAGGAAACTGAACTCTCTAATGATTATTGCTATTATGATGTTCTCATTTCTTAGTGCTCTGAATTCCACGAAAAATATGAAGACAATGAAAAACAAACCAGATTGCCAAGTGTGATAAGGATTGTCTCCAATCCTTGGGGAACTTGCGACCTTGAGGCCATATGTGACCCTCTAGGTCCTCAAGTGTGGTCCTTTGAATCCAAACTTTACAGAACAAAATTTTCCATGAAGTTTAGATTCAGTTAAAGGGCTTTATTTGAGGATCTAGAGGACTCCATGTGGCCTTGAGTCCACAAGTTCCTCACCCCTGTAAACCATCTGACATTTATACCCTGCATTTCTAGGCTAATTGTATGCTGTGAAGATAGAGGGCAGGGGCAAGTCCTTTGTGCTTGGGTATACTTTCTCTGGCTGTAAAAGAAGGGACACATGTACTTTCCCCACCATCCCTAACACACAATCTGTAAACTCTGCTCCTATTAGGGGATATACACTGGCTGTTAATGGGCTCCCCTTTATTTTAGGTATGGAAGTAATGTCCTCAGAGGAGGAAACATCACTGTAGAAATATACCCAGAAGTTGCTGTCTCTAAAACTCTCAATTCAGCAAGTTGAATTGATGTGATGTGGTAGATAAAGGAGTTAGGGAGACCTGGGTTCAAATCCCATCTTACACACTTACGAGACAAATGATCCTGGCCAAGTAACTTAACTATGCATCAATTTCCTCATGAGGCTGTTGCATTCAATGTCTTTTAAGGTCACTTCTAGATCTAAATCTATAACAACAACAGCAGTAACAACTAGCATTTATAAAGTGCTTTAAGGCTTTCAAAATGCTTTACATACCTTTCAGTTTGTCCTCCCAACCACCCTGAGTGGTAGATATTATTATTCCCATTTTACAGATGGAGAAACTGAGACAAAAGACATACAGCTAGTAAGTGTCTGGAGCTGGATTTGCACACAGATCTTCCTAACTCTAGATTCAAAGCTCTATACACCGAGTAATTAGGAAAGCACTATATAGCAGTATAGTTATAATACTGGATCTGTAATAAAAAACCTATAGCATAGGGTTGTTGTAAAATTCAAAAGAGATCATGCATATAAAGTGCTTTGTAAACTTTAATGTGCTATTAAAATGTTAGTAATTCTTACAGTAGCATTATGCAATGAATAGAGAGCCAGCCATAATCAGGAAGCATTCATGCCTCTAACACATACTGTTTGCATGACCTGAGATTTAGCATCTCAGTGCCCTGAGGAAACTCTCTAAGACTAAATAGCAGAGCAATTGCAGATTTGCATTGATAGAAGGAATTTCCTCACTGGGAGTTCCCTGTACTCATGAAACGACAGGTCCTATCCCCAAATATATTGTGGTGGTATTGACTTTCTGACTGATCAAGTCAAGGACATTCTAGGACTCCAGTTCTCCAATAGATCTGTGATGTCATCTGTTTGGGTCTTCCCTTCAACCCATTCATGCCTATTCATCTTACATGACTTCTTTCCATGTCTTCTCATAAATACACCTCAGTGGGTACATCCAAAGTGCTTGAGACCTTCCTCATATTCTCATGATATTGTTAGGATACTAATTATGTAGGAAGGGAGCTGTCCGCTGCTTAGTTCTCATTCTAGCTATGTTTCTGGTCCCACCTTTTCCATAGGTTCTTGCATATGGCCCTAGAAGGTCTTACAGAGACCATGCAACTCAATTCTCTCATTTCACAGATGGGATTCAGGGAGGTAAAATAAATTTAAATAAACAAAATTAAAGAAGTAGTAATATTTAAAATATAAATGTATAAATATAAAGTATAAAACACAAATAAATATATATATGAAATATAAAAATAAAGTTAAATAAAAGAAGCAATAAACTCTAATGGGTCATAGCCTCCTCATATCAACAAAGTTCTCTCTAATGACTCAACTTTAGTTGTTCAGAGTCTGTGGTTTAAGGGGTGTGTTGGTACATGTTTAACTGACTTTCTGAAAAGTGTATGCATGATACACTTTTAAGTTTCATCTGCATTATTAATATTTTCCCATCATTTTTTTAAGCAATCGGGGTTAAGTAACTTGCTCAAGGTTACACAGCCAGTTATTTCTGGGTGTGGTGCTAAGTATCTGAGTCCAGATTTGATCCCCAGGTCATCCCAACACTGGGGCCGGTGCTCTTACTCGCTGAGCCACCTGGCAGCCCCTAAGCAATTGGGGTTAAGTAACTTGCTCAAGGTTACACAGCCAGGTGTTTCTGGGTGGGTGCTAAGTGTCTGAGCCTGGGATTCGATCTCCAGGTCATCCCGACACTGGAACTGGTGCTCTTACTCGCTGTGCTACCTGGCCACCCCTTCCCATCATTTTCTTAAGTTTAGACTATCACTGGAATGACAGATCAAGACCTGATTTTTTCCCCTGATTTCCACAGTGTAAATGTCACATTGAAAAGTTAAAAATGAACTCTTGTCAACTGTTTTGAGCTGGTGCTAACATACCCCTGTTAGTATTCTATGATTTACAGTCTTGCAACATAGATGTTGGCTATATCAATTGATGTTTATCATCTTAGAAATTGAAACTGATACATTTTAATATATTTGTTTATTCAAAAATACTAATCTATTACATTTTTAAATGAAAAATAATCATATTTGCAAAAGTTAGTGAGAATGGTATTCTTTCACATAGTTTTGTAAATCTCTTTCATGTCTGGCCTAATAGAAGACAATTGGATTCTCACATCTGCTTTTGCATTCAATCTATTCTAATAGGTTGTTTTGATTGAAGTATATGATGAAATATGACCTCACACAGATGTGTAGTTGGGGAGTATTTTAATATGCAAATAAGAATCTTACTATTGTTATGAAAATTGTCCTGATCTTATGGACCTTTGAAAGGGTCTCAGGGACCTGCAAGGGTCACCAGAACACAATTAGAGAGATAATATTATCGTTGTTCTGGCTCTTTAAAGATTCCATTCCTGCTGAACCTTTACTAGGGTGAGGGCTTGTGGCTTTGTCCTAGACATCAGCAACTAGGGAATATATTCTCCCTGATGCATTCAGTGAGGGGGGATAACAGTCTTTGAAAGAGAGTGAAGAAGGAGAATTGGGCAAATAAAGATTGGAAAGGCAGAAGGGTAAAGGGGAAGGAGCCATACTTTTTGCTATTTAACAGCATGGATGTGCCTCTTGTCTGGCTTTCTGCCTGTGGGTCACCTGATCCCTTTTCCTTCCCTTCCCCCATGAATTTCACCCAGACACCAGGATTTCTAGCTACGTCTCTGGATCTCTAACTGAACTCTATTTTGCCCCCATTTTCTCACATCCCAAACTCTTTCTCATCCTATTTTTACTGTGCTCCCAGGTAAGTCCTTTTGTGTAGTTTTCACCCAGAACTGGATGCCATGAGAATATTCCTGCTTGAAAGGAAGGCAGAGAATAAAGAGATATGCATACTCAGGGCTTTTCTCTTACTCTGTTCCTAGACTGGGAAGACTAAGCACAAATCCATGATGATGTCAATAATGCATATTCATTAATAAGCCCTGACTGTCCCAGCCAAGCCTAAAGTATTTAAGAGGAAAGGGTCTAGCCATTGCCAGAATAGAACAGGGATTATCAGTAGGCAGGCAGATGGTCAATAACTTCTGCCCACCGTGTCCAGGCATTCATCTACCTCTAATGTGTTTGGCCCAGGTGCTAAGATTCCTGAGTCCACGGTTTGATGGAAGCTTTGATATTTTTTAATCCCTTTCTCTCTTGGAGGCCATTTTAATCCCACCTCCCAGTCCAGTTCATCCCCATTCATACATGGGCACCTTCCCCACACATATGCTTAAGTTTTCAAAGGAGTGACCCATAACTAAATGCCATGGGAATATCTCTGCTCAAAAGAAAGCATCATGACCATCCAAGAACACTGCATGAGCCCATGGCCAAGATATTCTGGACACAATTGGGGTGCAGTGTGATCCTTTGGAAAAACAAAGCAAAGAGGCGGTTAGATGGCACAGTGGATAGAACACTGGCCCTGGAGTAAGGACAACCTGGTTCAAATCTGGCCTCAGACACTGGCTGTGTGATCCTGAAATAAATCACTTAACCTGAATTGCTTCCCAAAACCCCACAAAAAAAAGAAAAAACAATAGATTTGTAGTTGAGAACCAGATTCAAATGTTGCCTTATGACTTTGGACCTTTCTTCCCCTGTCAGAGCCTCTGTTTCCTCCTCTGAGAAAATGAAGGAGGATGGATAGGATGGCATTTAAGATATCTTCCAGCTCTAAATCGATGATATTCTAATCCTACAAAAGGAGTGGAATCTTTCATTCCCAAGGCCATGGAGGAACAGGATGAGTACAATGGAAAAAGATGAAAGAACTCTGAAATAGCACAAGGCAAAGGATAAGCCATGCCATCATCTTTGAAGGGATACAGAGAAATGGGGAAGGATCTAAAGGGGCCACATGGGAACATGCAACTGTCTTTAACTGAGTAATCAACTACTTCAGAGGAAGTTTACATGGAACCTAGAAAACTGCACATATTCCAGCTCCCCAGGCAAGCTCAAAGTGCAGATCTGAGGTAATCCTCCAAAATGTTCTATCCCTGAAACCTGCTGTTGCAAGTAAAGTGATCTAAATCACCTGGTGCGACTGACAAAACCAGTCATTAGTCCTCCTTGAGCCTTCCTCTTCCCCACAGACATACAGGTCTACTCATCTCACTTATTTTTGCTTAATTTGACACCATTTAAGCAAGAGAGGAGAGAAACACCACCTCCTGGAAATTTATCCTCTGTTATTATAAGACTATTTCCTTAACTTACCCGATCCCTTTTCAGGTTCTAGGGCCAGTGCTCTATCCACTGTATACAAATGGATATAAGACTATATTGTATAAGACTATTTTCTAATCTGTCCCTTGATTTTCCCATTTGCTTAATGTCATATTTAATATTTCACCTGTATTCTTTTAGGGCAGTATAGCACCTATTCTCCTTGCTGTCTGGGCCAAAGTGGGCTTCCTGCAACAGGCCAATTTGGTCGACTTGAAGAAGATCAGCTCCATTTTAGATATGCATTTCCTCTCAGTAAGTGGATCCAGCCTCAGGGAAAATGAATACCATGATGACCCCTTTAATTATTTTCCATTTCCTAAGACTTGAAGTTGTTTTCTCTCTGAGTTACTAAGATGATAAAAGTAAAGGAAGCCAAAGGAGATATAGCCAGACTGGGTTAGAAAAACATAAAATTGGACATCAGCTTATTGAACTGTTGTCACCCAAGGGTGACTAAATGGCCTTGGATGGCTCTAATCACATTTAAAAATTTAAGCCTATCAGAAAATATGAAATCCTTTATCTATCTTTTAAAGTCATTTTTAAAGGGATGGCTTACTGAGTAGGAGAGGGGGAGGCATATATCAAGAAATAAAGGTGTTTCAGAAACAAAAGATATCAGTAAAATACAATTTTTTAAAGATAAAATGAAAGATAACATGAAGTCTTCTTATTAGCTCTATTTCTATTGACCATAACCATTGACCACATCTATTAGCTTTATGGCTTAGCTGTTCGTTGAAAAGTAGAAAAATACACCAATTCAACTCTCTTGGGACTTTTGTATAAGAGACTCTAAATTGCTAATGTCAAATCTGGGCTCTGTCACTTATTAGTTGTGTGACCTTGGGCAGGTCAGGAAACTTCTCTGAGCTTCATTTTCTGTGTCTATAAAATAAGATGGTGGTTGGGGGCTTGAACTATATGTCAAATGTTAGTAATGTGGCATTGTAAAGTTTCAAAAGCACTTTCCAAACTTAAAAAAAAAATTTACCCTCCCAGTAACCGTATGTGTTCAATTCCATAGTTGTTATCTCCATTTTCCATGCTTAGAGAGATAAAAGGACTTGCTTGTGGTCTCAGAGTCGATGTTGGAAGAGGAACCTGATGCCCACTCCAACAATGCTTTTGCTAAGGTTTCTTTCATCTCTAAGTTTGTGATTTCTCTCCTATACCAACAATGACAAATGTCATAGACTGTGACTTTAACTTTATGACTATTAATATTCTAGATTATACCAGTATTTTGAACCAAAGAGAATAAAGAAGGAAAAAATTTTCTGTTGTCTCATTGTATTAAAAATTCTTCTTACAGGAAAGGCCATTGCCCATCAGTGGTACTCTATTATTTATGACCTAATTATTGCTTACTGACAAGCTGAAATTATACTTCAGCTAAGAAGCCTCTTGTTGAATGGAAGAGTACTAATTTATGGTCCATCAAAATTTTGAGGTTGTATCCATTAGAAAACATTAAAGCCTGCCCCTCGGTGTTAGTATGTTCTTTCTCAGGACGGTCGGATATCCTGGGGTGTCTCATCCCTCCATCTCTCATACTCCCTCAAGTTCCTCTTTCCAAAAAGAAAAGGAAAGATGTATGATAGCAACAAAGGAAACCAGAAAGGGGCTGGGAAATTAGAACAGATAAGTTTCTTCATTATTTAAAAATAAAGCCTTGGCAAAGCAAACCAATGATATTCTTATATTCGAGGGAGTGTAATATAAATGTTGGCCTCAGATTAATATTGTGAGCAAATTAATAAAGCCATTCTGGAATATAGTGATTGAATCTCTTGTCACTGGAATCCAATAGCTTTCTTATCATGCCCCATGGATTCACATCATAACAGAACACACTTTGGGTTTTTTCCTCTCTTAATAGATTGCCTCTCTTCTTTTCATTTCTCATCTTACTTTACATCCTTGTTTGCTGGATAGGTAGAATCATGCTCAGTGAGGACAGGGATGCTAATCTTCATCTGCTCTATTGGGCTATTTGACTGGCAGAGCTGAGGGCGATGGATTTCTACTTTCTGGCCAGTCAGAATTAAGTGTGGACAAAGAAGCACTTTTTACTCAGTTTAAATATCCATAAAGATGCAGTTTAAAAATATTAAAGAACTTTGTGAGAAAAGCTCTATTTTATTGATCTCCAAAGACTGAAATATGAATTGTAGTTGCTAACATGTGCAGCCACATTCAAATCTAGGGAGAAAAAATTAATTATATAGTTAATACAAAATCCTCAGAAGTATTAAAATTTATATGTACATACATATGCATGGCCTATAAGTTTATCTAACCCAATGAGTGCTAGATTTGGCATTAGAAAAACTGGGGTTTGAATCCTGCACCAGATACTCACTAGCTGCGTGATGGCTGGGCAAGTCACCTAACTTTTTTTCCACACCAGTGTCCTCATCTATAAAATAGGGACAGTGATAGCTCCCAACTCACAGGGTTGTGGTGAGTATTAATTGAGATTATATATGGAAAGCCCTTTCAAAACACATACATATACATATATGTGTATACATACCCCTATGTATGTGTATATGTTTATATATATACACACACACATATATATATATATATATATTTAGCCTTAACATTATTATTTGAATTGATTTTATGTGGAGAGGAATAGGAATTGTTCTTGTAGGCACAGCTCAGAGCAATGGGAAGAAGTAACTTCATGGGATCCTTCCTCATCCCCCTTTCATCTGCTAGTGCCTTTCTTCCAAAAACTACCATGGGTTTGTTTTCTTTAGATTCTATATTTATTTATATAGCATTTTCTAAAAGTCTTAAGGCAGTTTTAAACTTAATAGCTTGAATCTGCCCTGACTCTTGGTACACTTTGTATATATGCATGGTGTCTTATCTATGAGAATAAAGCACCCAGGTGCACCTAAGTGGCACAGTGAATAGAGCGAATAGGCTGAATAGAGTGAATAGAGTGAATAGGCCCTGGAGTCAGGAGGAGCTGAATTCAAATCCAGCCTCAGACACCTGATACTTACTATCTGTGTGACCTTGGGCAAGTCACTTAACCCTAATTGCCCTGCCTTCCCCCCTCCAAAAACAAAACAAAATAAAACAAAAAAGAACAAAATTCCTTGAGGGCAGGTATGTTTTTTTTTTTTAACTTTGTATCCCTAGAACAGTGGGCAGCATATCACAACAAATACTTGTTGATTGATTGATCAATATAAGGGAAAACTTAAAACATAGGCCTATCCAAGGGATCATTCAAGGATTGATTTTTCTGCCTTGGATATTTGCATTATACCCCTCACTGAAGCTCTTCAAGCAAAGTTGGATGGCATATTGTCTGAAATTTTATACGGGATGTTTTCTTTTTTTTAATTAGACATGGGTTAAATGAGATGATCTCCTAGGTCCCTCATAGGCTGGAGATTTGTTTATTCTTCATTGGAAACACTACTATGACTTGGTTATCACTTTGGCCCCCAAATATATTCCCAAATAATTATGCTGTCACATGAAATCATTCTTCACGTACAAAAAATTGCTAACTGCTTAAATACCTATTAGTCAGTGAGGTGTTCATTGTCGCATGTATAGAAAACACGATTAAGAGGAGATTTTCTTTGGGAAAATGGCCAGAGGTATTGCATTAAATTACAGTTATATTTAAAATTTACCCCAGGGCTTCCTAATGCATTTCAAATGTGATTCTGGTGACAAATATTTGATTTACAGGTAAGTTCTCTGGAATACTGAAAAGAGATCCATCATAAATAGCTCTGTAACAGTGGAAAGAATGGTAGATTGGGTACTATGGGACCTGGGTGCAGACTGAAGTTCTATTACTTTCTATCTATGTGACCCTGGGCAAACCCCTTCATCTCCCTGGCCATCTCTCGTTATAGCGTAATTAGGGTAGAGTCAGTAGGTTTTTCTCAAGGCTGAAAAACTTTAAAGCACACATGGGAGTACATCTTCTTTCCAATCCTTTCCCTGACTGACCTACGAGCCAGGTGGTTTATTCTAGTCTGGTCTCTGCTCTTTGTCCTTTCCCTTCCTAGCTGCAGTTAATAATTCAATAGCATAAACCCCTCATCCAATATTTTTTCCCCTAGTTTCTAGGCCTCTTTCCCATCAGTGACTGCTCTCCATGAGGCTAGCATCACTCCTTTTCCTGAGCAGACACAGAAGATTTTCTGACATCATGACTGCACCTTAAGTAAGCATGACTCCGTCTGGTGCCAAAGTTCCCAAGTAGGGTTCTTCCTCTAGTGTTTCTTATATAATCTATAAGGTAATGGGCTTGGGCTACACAATGTCTAAGGTTTCTTCAAGCACTAAACCTTATACTTCCATTACACATGTATGGAATGGATACTCGTTGAGGGGAGACTGTTCCACTTTTGAGTTTGTATTCCCAGCCGCTATCATAGTTAAGCACTTAAGAATTACTTTTCAATTTATTTTTGTGTGGACCATGTAATAAATAAAAAAATTTTATTAATTGCTGAATTGAAAATTAAATATTATTAAAAACAAAAATAAATAAAATGAAATAAATAATACTATCAAAATAGTATGATATGGTGAAAGTACACTAGATGAAGGTAAATTTAAATTCCATTTTCTGACTATGTGGCTGTTTGGTGAATTATTTAACCTTTACGACCCTCAGTTTACTCATCTATAAAAATGGGGAAAATAACATTTTTCTTATATGCCTGTGGCAGCTAAGTGGTATGGTAGTAGATAGAGATGAGAGCTGGACCTGGAATCAGAAAGACCTAAGTTCAAATTTGACTTCTGTTACTTACTAGCTATATAACCATGGGCAAGTCACTTAACCACTTTTTGCTTCAGTTTCCTCGTCTGTAAAGTGAGAATACTAAGAGCACCTGCCTCCCAGGGTTGTTATGAGGAAGAACTAGGATAATGCTTGTGAGGCACTTAGCACAGTGCCTGACACATAGTAGGTGCCATATAAATATTAGCCATCATCATCATCGTCATCATCACCTACATGAGGAACTTAGGATGAGGACCAAATGAGACAAAGGATGTAAAGTACTTTAATTACAAACAGATGTCACTAATGGAAAGTCTGAGAAACAGAGTTTCTGGGTAATTAATAATTTATTAATTAGACCAGCAAATAATCAGTAAATTGATGGTAAGTGGTCTCTCTCCGTAACAAAAGACAAAACCATGGAGATCACTGAATTCTTAAAAGCCTTTGGAAAAGGAGGTGCCCCTGACAGGTGGAAATCAACCCTTATTGCTGAACAATGAACAGGGTGGACATATCAGTGAGGAGATGGGTTAAAAGGCTCCTGCTCCTGCTGCTGAGAACTTGCTTGATCATAAGACTCAGCTGCCTGCAGCAATCTGGACAAAGGAATCCATCTCTACCCAGGCCACTCGTGTTGAAAAGTTTTCTCCTTCCTAAGTGGATCACCCTAAATTCTAATGGAGGGTTCCAAGGACAGAAGCTCATTTCCTTGGGGTAAAAACTCACCTAGATTGGATTTTGTTTACACTTTAACTAGGACTAAGATCTTTTAGTTAGGTGAGATCCTGCCCAAGATTGA
>NW_027185761.1:51173087-51178139 GCF_028583685.1 Petaurus breviceps papuanus
TCTCTCTCTCTCTCTCTCTCTCTCTCTCTCTCTCTCTCTCTTTCTCCCTCTCTCCCTCCCCCTTCTCTCCCCCTGTCTCTTCTCACACCTGGACAGTAGGGATCATAATATCAAGTTAACCTTACAGAATTTTTGTGAAGATTAAATCTGAAAACATAGATAAAATAAGTTTAAATATTTTAAGACTCCAGCCAAGTGTAGGATCTTATTACCTTCAAAAGTAATGGCTTCTTAAAGAGTTATTTTAAATCAGTATTTGATCATGATCTCCCTTAGTTAGATTATTACAATCAACTAGAACAACCATAACAAAACCAAATATCTTCACTGACTTAATCATTGTTCTTCTGTCTCTTCATTTTTTTCCCACTGGAAAGCAGTCATTCTCACAGTCTCAATTCTTTCTGGGTTAAGTAGAAATCTTCAATCCTAAGTGCACACTTCAGCTTTAGTCCAGTATTCCTTCTCTTTACTAGGCATTTTAATATGGCTACCCCTAGCATGACTCCTCTCATTCCTGCTAATTCTTTCTCTTTCTTATTTAATCCCCATGATGCCTAGTTTAATAATTGCCACGAAGTAGGCATCCCATTCTAGGATTTTTATAAAACATTCACATTCATGCTCTCTCTACCCTTAAAGATCTTACACTCTCCCAAGGTGTCTCTTCTCCATGTTCGATGTTTCTGGGACGAAGAACCCTCATCTCTTTGGTCTCCCATCTTGAGAAGGCAATGGAGAAATACTCATGGGGGGGAAATAGGTGGCATCAGATACCAAACAACAATGACAAGAAACATGTTTGTGCTGATAAAAATGATTTCCACATAGCAAGAATAAGATCTAACCAATGGCCAGCCCATGTACTTAATTTCTATCCCAGCAATGTTAAAAGATCGAGAGGATGCGCTCTCATGGTTTCGGATGAAGCCTGCGAAAAAGATTTGGTAGGGTATGGACAACCACAACCTAGGATGAGACTGATATGGGAGATTCAGTTTTTGGAACAGAGGAGTGGAAAACGTGGGTAGATCAATGGGTAGCAGTGGGATCTTTTTCATCCTACACTGCTGGGAAGGGAGACATTGGCGATTTCTTGATACTGCAAAGCAATTTAATTGAAAACATAAAGGAAGTAGGGAGAAAGGAGAGGGGAAGCTGGGATAGCAGACAGAATTCTAGACTTAGAATCAGTGAGAGCCAGGTTTGAATTCCATCAGATACTTACTAGTTTTGGTACCTCAGTAAAGTCAATTAACATATTTAGATCTCACTTTTCCTTTCTGTAAAATCAGGGGGTTGGACTCAATGGCCTCCAAGTTTCCCAACATCTCTTCTACTTCTACATTCATGGTCTTATAAGCTTGCATTTCCTAGGAAGAGAGTTAGTGTAGGATAATGCCAAACTCAGAGCCAAGAGAAAGGTGGCTTGAAATTTTGCCATGTTATTTGATAACCTGAGTCACCATACCTATGTGATTGATCAACTCTCAACCTCTGCTTTCCCATATATAAAATGGAGATTATATGCCAAAATTAGAAAGATTTTGTGTACATCAAATTAGATAATATAGCCAAAGTTCTGTGTGACATATAAAAATCTATTTAAATTTCTGGAGGTATATTATAACCATTATCAACTAAAATAGATGTGATTTACACATACCTTCTCTATTATTACAAATGGAATAAGCTGGGATCTGTGGGAGGTACAAGGGTTATGCAAAAATAAAACAAGCAGGGAAATGTTTTCTGTGACATTTCTTTTTTTTAGTAGAGAAGCACTTTACTCATACAACCTACTTTGTAATATAGTAGATAGTGTGTACTGTGCCAGATTCTATTTATTTGATTCACCATTCCAATTATGATGTGCTGTCTCAGAGATTTATAACATGGGTGTAAAAGTTCTCTCTAGGATAAGATTAGTTCATCAAGATATTTTGCAGCTCCCTCACCCTTTTTACACCTGCAGTCATTTTTCTGGTTGAATGGGGAAACTATTTCCATTTGCCTTAAATGGTCATGTTCAGTAAGAAATGAAAAATATGAGAAGGGACATAGGCAACACGGAAGGGGGAAACTGAGGCAATGTAGACAAGGTAATTTTTCCCCCATCCCCATCAAGACCACTACCTTCTACTACCTCTACTCAAGTTATAGTATCATCTCAGGCCCTTTCTTCAGTTTTTCAGATGACCTTGATCTCTGCAGGTGCCAGCATATCCCAACTTTACTAACAGAAGATGGAGAGGTGCTTAATGGAATTGATCCCTGCATTTTTGGGATGGGAGCTGTGAAGAATAACTTTGAGGGTCTTTTGTGTTTTGGATAAAGTGCCAGTGGCCATTAAGGATAATTGTTACAGCTTAGTATTTAGTATTAGACTTTTGAGTACACACAAAATTTACTTGTGAATATGAGTTTGACCAGTAACAAAGGAAACTGTTATCCTTACTCGAAAGGAGAACAATGGTTCTTCAGGTACAAGACAAGTATAAGGAATGCCACATTATGTCTTACCCATGACCAGTCTCTCATTCTGATATGTCAGGATAGGAAACATGACTCCAAGTGTAGCCAGTGAGATAACATGCTGCCAACTAGGAGGTTTGGCAATTTATCTCCAATATCCTTCGTTTCATTTAATAATGGAGAAGTAGCTAATACACATTAATTTATGGTATTAATTATAGCTACAATTCTATGCTTGGAGTTAATAAATCTTTGTTTAGATCCTCCTAAGTAATCTGATGCTACCTATTTTCCCCCCATGAGTATTTCTCCATTGCCTTCTCAAGACGGGAGACCAAAGAGATGAGGGTTCTTCATCCCGGAAACATTTAACATTGAGAAGAGACACTTTTGGAGAGTGTAAGATCTTTAAGGGTAGAGAGAGCATGAATGTGAATGTTTTGTAAAATAAAAAGGATCATTCTTGCACTACCTACCTCACAAGGTTCATGGTGGCTTGGGAGGTAAGTGTTTGGTACTTCCTAAAGTGCTACATAACACACACACACACACATACACACAGATATAGAAAGAGAGATGTACATATGTGTTCACACAATATGTTTTTATATGTTGCTATGATTTTTAAATTGAATAAAATTCTTCTAGTTATATTTTTAGTTTGGACCATGTCTTGTGATAGCATGTTCTTGACAGCTTATGGAAAGGTAATTCATTTTGTTGTTTTCTAAGCCTCAGATGAGATATCCATCACCTTCATGCCCCATTCTAGTATTAAGTGATTTTTTTTAAGTTCGCATTCATGATATCTCTACCGTTAAAGATCGTACAGACTCCAAATGTGTCTCTTCTCCATGTTACATATTTCTGGGACGAAGAACCCTCATCTCTTTGGTCTCCCATCTTGAAGAGGCAATGGAAAAATGCTCATGGTGGGAATGAGTAGGTAGCATCCGATTACCAAAGAATAATGACAAGAAACATATATGTGCCAATAAAAAGAAGGCATCTTCCACATAGCAAGAATAAGATATAACCAATGGTCACTTCATGTACTCAAATAACATCCCAGCAATGTTAAAAGATCTAGAGGGTGTGATCCCGTTGTTTTCGGTAGACCCTGTGAAAAAAGACTGGGGAGGTTATAGACAACCATCACCAAGATGAAAGAGTTTAAATGGGTTATGATTCACACCATTTAAGGAAGTGCCCATTGATGAAGTTACAGATCTATCAAAGTATCCTCAGATGGGAGACCTAACCCCTTAAAAACTTTAGGCGTCTGATCTCTGAACCTTTCTAATTTAATTTTGATTCCTCAAAGTGCAATGATCGGATGTGCAAATATCTCAGGTGTGATTGTAGAGTTCTCTACTGGCATAAATGTCTGATTAACATTCCCTTTTCACAATCTTGTTTAACTCTGATGACGTCCGTATATTTTTGTTTGTTTTTGTGGTCCTGGTAAGCACATCAGAGCCCATGGTACTTAGTACCCTTAAAAATCATAATTGACATGTCAGATTCTATCATCTTATAAGTATAATTTAAACTATTTTCCTTCATATCTGAAGCCCATCTCCCTCTCTTTGGCTCACTGTCATAATGTCTTGCTTTCATGAAATCTACCATGATTAACTTGCTATTTTGCTCCTCTGGAGGAAACAAGCACCTACTATGTTCTTTACAAACATTATTTCACTTGATCTTCACAACAACCTTGGTAGGTAGTTGCTATTATTATCCCCACTTTGCATTTGAGGAAACTGAGGCAGATAGCAATAAAGCAACTTGCCCAGGATTGTAGCTAGTACCTGTATGAGACCATATTTGGACTCAGATTGTCTTGACTCCAGGCCCAGCACCAAATCCACTGGGCCACCTAGCTACCTGTTCAACTTCATTTTACAGAAGAGGAAATTGAACCCTTGCCAGGTGAAGTAACTTGTTGAAGCTTACACAGCTACTTAAAACCAGATCTTTTGTCTATAAGTCATGTTCTTTCCAATACATCATACAAATGTTTCATTCCTTCAGTAAATATCCATAAAATATACACAAAACACCTACTGCTGACATCATTTTACTTACAGGCTTTTATGGGAATGGTAATCTAAGTAATCTTCTCTTCCCCTTGGCCTCTTGATAGGCTTAAGTGATTCTGAGAACCTTTCCTGATTTGAAAATATACTCTGCCCCCTAATAGGCTGAATGTGGTCACATGAGGCCCATGGCAGGAGGCTTGTCTTTCAGAAATGCCCACACCTTGTTATTTTGTGATTGTCCAGTGGGTCAAGAGGGTTGTTACATTCTCTGAGCCAGGAGAAGGCTATATATACCCTGATGTGAGGTTTTATTTTGGGGCTCACTTTGAGAAAAGTTGTATGATTTGACTAGACAAGAATCTGGGCAACCATTGAGCCCCCTGGCTTTGAAAACCCAGATGCTGGTGCTTCCCTCTCTGGTAACTGACTAGGTATGGATGTAATGGCCAGACAGCTGGAAGCCTGTCTGCTTGTAACTTGTTTGTATTCTCTGAAGTTCAGGATGCTTACTTTTCCCCCTGACCTAGGTAAA
>NW_027185761.1:51178239-51187518 GCF_028583685.1 Petaurus breviceps papuanus
CCCAGGGTTACACTGCTAGTAAGTACCTGAGACAGAATTTGAACTCAGATTTTCTTGACTCTAAGCCTAATGCTTTATTCAATGTGTCACCTAACTGCCTCACTTAATGTGAGAAGTGTGGAGATGCTATTGGGCCCTCCTTCCATATATAAATGTCAAATGAACTGTGTGTAGCACTGATCCTTAGGATATGCTCTCATTTACATTTACCCATCCAGAGAAGTGTCCATTTATGCACCCATTTTCTTTCATTTTTAAAATGGTTCCCATGAGCAAAAAAAAAAAAATCAGTTATAACAAGGTCAAGATCAATGTAATTATTTTTTTAATCCCTTGTAAAAGGTTTAAAAGGGCCAGTTTTTTAAATTATAGTCCTTTGCCCTGTATCTAATTACCCTCTTGCAGAACTACAATAAACTATGTAGGCATAATTTCCTCTTGAAGAAATCATAGTCTTTGGCTAATATGATATGCAGATCTTTGTGTTCAGTGATACTATTCTTTGTCAGATATTTCATCATCTTGTCAAATAGAGAAATGTGACTCAATATTCTTAGTTACTGGAATCTCCCCCAGCTAACTTGATTGGAGTGGGATGGAAAGAATGCTGGGCTTGGCATCAGGACATCCAGGGTGGAATGTCAGCTCTGTTATTTACCCATGTGACCTTGAGAATGTTACGTTACTCTCTAGATCTCAGATCATGTAGAAATAAAATTGGACAGGTGTCTGGTATTTTCCAACTTGAAATCTATGAGCCCAATTCTGAGCCTTTTTAGGCTATTCGTCCCAGTACGAATATCCCTCCATGTTTCTCCTTCATCTCCTTTGTCTTCCACTTATTTCATCCCTCAACATAAGACCCATAGTAAAAAAGATTCAAAGAGTAACTTTGAGGCTTATAAGTTCTTGTCTTTCCAATCAAAAGAGTTTTGGATAAGTAATCTGGATTGTACATAGAGGGAAGGAGACTAGGCAGGAAGGCAGGTCAAAGATCAGCTTGGTCTAGGTACTGATGCCAAAGTCAACCAGTAAACTCAAGGCAAAGCTGATTTGGGTTGGATATGCTCTGTCCTATTTTTTTCTCATTTTATTTCTAATTGTTTGTAGTATCTATCCTTGTTTTGAAGAATCTCTGTCCTAATTTTTCTTCCTGTCTTAGTATAAAAGTTTCAGAGTGCTTTCCTGGAATGGAAAACAACAAATATGCCCAAATAATTTGCAGTAGAGAAACATCAATCAATTTCTTCCATATGATCATTCCATTTCAAAGGACCATAATGAGATTAATAAGCAAGTGACCTCCCTCTTGCCTCCTTTTCTGAGAATTGAACATGCATTTATTAAGTGCCTACTATATGCTAGGTAGTATTCTCATTACTGGAGACAGACAACAGTGACTAATTTGCTGTCATCATCTTTTACATATAACCAAATATCTTGCTGGAATAATTCAATTGTGCTACTAGGAAAGCAGGCCAGTCTTGAAACTGAAACCACACCAAATCTAGAAAGGAGAGAAGGAAAACAGGAGCTATTGTTCTGAGAGTCTAAGCAAAAATGAATAAATAAATGAATAAGCAAGCTGAGTGTTTTCTTGAAGAGCTGGACAAGACTAAACAACAACAAAAGTTTTTTTTTTTTCTCAGTTTTTTTTTTTTTTTCAGGGAAAGCCATTGGGCAATGTAAACATTGCTACAGCAGCTAATTTCTTCTTCTGGTGAACAGGATTTGTTGTAATAACTTTTTTGTATCATTTCATATCATGAGTTAGAAAATTGATTTTCAGGCTCATTTTGGGCAGTTGGCCCTGGGCTTGAGTCGTACTTCTGGCTCTAGGTACATTTCATGCTGTTTTCCCTGGATGCTAAAAATGGACAGTCCTTATTTGGGAGTCAAAGTATTTGGAAATTTACATTGGCTTTCTACTTCCCTAGCATAGAACTAAGACCAGGTAAAAGTGGACGGATTGCTCAGTAACTGGAAATGCCCCCTGACACTAATGTATTTGTAAAAATAATTCATTGCACTGTATGTCTAACCCTGCAACAGGTTCTAGATAGTCCCCTTCTGAATAAGTCCATATTAGTAAAAAGGAGTTTAGAGTTATCACTGTGATTCTATAAACAAAGGCTGAATTATTGTTGGAAATATCACACTGAAACAAAGTCCCTTTAAGAGGATGCATAAATTTGATTAGTGAGATTAATTTGGACACGAAGGAACATTCTATCATGGGATTTATAGCTAGAAAGGATCTTAGACATTGTGAAATCTCATAGCAATAATAACAAGGTAGGCAGAGTTCCTTTGAACCTTACAACAACCTTGATTGGTAGGTACTATGGATTTTATACTATTTTTTTCACTGAAGAAGAAACTTGGGCTCAGAATGATAAAACAATGTGTTTATGGTGCCACAGCTAATGAGTGCTAAAGGTAGAATTTGAACTCTGTTTATCCTGACTCTAAGTTCAGTGCTTTATCTGCTGTGCGCCCTATATTCATTTTATGGATCTATTAATAAACATTTAATAAGTACCTGGAAGGTGCCAGGCACTAGGAATCTAGAAACAAAAAAGAAATAGTTGCTGACTTCAAGTAACTTATACTCAATTGAGGGAGATGGCATGTGAATAATTACATGCAAAATATGTAAAAAATTGAGAGAAGGTATTTTTTTGAAAGAGAGGGCACTAATAGTTGGAGAGGGGCAAGAAAGGCTCCAGTGAAGTTCCAGTAAGACTCTGAAGAAAACAAGTGATTCTAGGAGGCAGAGGTGATGGGGCAGTGCATTCCAGGCATGAGGGACATCCATTTCCAAAATGGGGCAATGGTGATGGAGAGTTGTGTGTGAGCACTAACAAGAAGGTCTGTTTGGCTGTATCCTGGCATGCAGGAAAGAAGTAATAATGTACAATAAGGTTAGCAAGGTAGGTTGGGGCCAGGTGGTGAGAGGTTTTAATAACTAAACAGAATTTTAAATGAGAGTTATCATCAACAGAATCTTTTAATGGTTCCTACATTCTAACCTAAGTAGGTTATAGATAGAGAATGTTGTTAGCATTATTCCTAGGAGCAAAACAATGCCCTGTTCCCTAATGGAATGAATCCTTCCATATTAGGACTGGCTTCTTCTCAAACTGTAGTGACATCTATGTTAGCATTATCAATGGCTTTGTCAACCTTATGGCTTTTGGGGGCTAGAAGTTTTTAAACCACAATCGTATAAACACAGTAATTCATCTGCATTCTTCAGTTTACCTGATGCATTAGTGATAGAGAAGCTTAGAATTTTCATTCCCTCTTACTCTGGAAACATTTAAAGACTGATTTGATCAGGAGATCTAAAGCTTTTTGGTATCCTTGGGCCCTTGGGCAGTCTGGTGGAGCCCATAGGAGTCTTCTCAGATCCACAAAATAAAATATGTGGGAGTAGAAAGAAACTGATGATATTGAAATAGAGTCAACAAAAACCACACAAAAGCATATTCACAGATACCAGTCTAAGAACCCTGGAGTAAAGGATCAAAAGTCCATCAGCTTCATGGGATCTCTTGTTCTAGCTTTCAGTCCTGATATAAAAACAGAGGTGTGTGTGTGTGTGTGTGTGTGTGTGTGTGTGTGTGTTGTGCATGAGAGAGACAGACAGTCATCTAGACAGACAGAAAGAGAAGAAGAGAGAAAGGGATGGAGAGAGGGAGAGGAGAGAGAGAGGAGATGAGAGAGTGAGGGAGAAAGAGGAGAGAGGGGAGAAAGAGACAGGCAGACACAAAGAGACAGAGGCAGAGAGAGAGAGAGAAGAGAGAGAGAGAGAGACAGAGAGAGAGAGAGAGAGAGAGAGAGAGAGAGAGAGAGAGAGAGAGAGAGAGAGAGAGAGAGACAGAGAGAGAGAGAGAGAGAGAGAGAGAGAGAGAGAGAGAGAGAGAGAGAGAGAGAGATGGACACACACACAGGGGTAGAGACAGACAGGGATAGAGAGACAAAGACAGAGAGACAGGGAGACAGAGAGAGGATTTTATTTTTGAATAATCTGTAATTTTGTTAGCATAGAAGCTCCTTGTATTGATGTTGTCTTCTTGATTAATTCACTACCTGGTAGTCACCTCTTTGGAAATGAGCTCTGTTGAGCCTTAGCAGACATTTAGTCTGTCATTGGGCAGATAGGCAAATCATTTTAGGAGCTGCTAGAGCTACATGCCTATAGCTCCTAGGCATAGCCTTTGAGACCAAGGGGTCAACTTCCCTGAAATCACGGAGAGGCACCAGACTAGGACATGTGTGAAGAGTGTACTTACATATACATGCCTATACATGTATAAGAGCATGGGTATGTATAGCCACCCCCACACATGCCCCCTCCCCCGTTTCCCCTGCTCCCTTCTCTGCTGTCTCTCAGAATCCCTAGCTTCCATCAAGGTTTAGGTTATGTTCTACATCTTACATTGTGCCTTTTCTGATCTGGCCAGTTCTCAGTGCTCACCACTAGCCCCCGCCATTAGCAATAGCATAATAAATTAATTTGCATTTATTTCATATTTATTTGTCCTTGTGCACATTCATGAAATAGCATATTGCACTAGAAAGAGTGTCAGAAAACTTGGGCTCAAATCCCAACTGTGCTACTTCCTACCTATATGACCTAGGAAGGATCATTTCCCCTCTTTTGGCCTCATTTTACTCGTCTGTAATATGAGAGAATTGGACTAGATGACCTTTAAGTCCAATTGTAATTTATGAAACTATGATGCTCTTTGTTATTCCCTCCTCAAACCCTCACTCCAGTTTCAAAAGAAAATAATAGAATGCCATATTTACAAAGTGTTTTGTGAGCCTTAAAATGCTAGAGATCAGGGTGGCTAGGTGGTGCAGTAATTAGAGTGCTGGCCCTGGAGTCAGGAGGACCTGAGTTCAGATCCAGCCTCAGACACTAAACACACACACACACACACACACACACACGCACGCACAAACTAGCCGTGTGACCTTGGGTGAGTTACATAACCCCAATTGCCCCCCAAAAAGCAAAAAACAAAAACAAAATGCTAGTGATGATGATGAAGATTCAAGCTCCTGGAAGGCAAGAACTATTTCCTTTTTGTTTTCAATGCCATAGCATCTCTATCCATGAATATATCAGATATTTAATAAATACTTAGGAAATGAATATACACACATGCATAAGAAATGGTAATTAAGTCTTCAGTTTTGAGGTCCAGTTTACTTTGAATTTTTACCTTCAAATCACAAGCAGGTGGCCAAACCTGTCAAATACTGATGTCAGACTGCTTCTTATTCCTTTGGCTTCATTGCATATCCCCAGAGATAGCTTTCAGTCATGCCCCAAACTAAAATCAGGTTTATAGACCAAAGCTACAATATAGTAGAACAGCATGGTGGGGAAAAATGAGCAAGCAGAAGTGTTATTTCTTTTGCTATTTATTTTGCACTCTGTCTCAGAAGGAAGGCAGATCTTATCATGGTCTGAAAAATGATCAGCTTTAGGGGATAGTCTATACAATCAATTCCAGGAGATGGCCTCCATATGGTGATATACTCAAGTTGGGCACAACTTATTTAGTCAAAAGTAAATCCTCATTTGATGTGGTCTTTTTAGAATGTTGTATAACTGCTTTGGAGATTTACATTGATTGGTGTTTCTTTATTAGCACCAATTCTACTGCAGTTTTCCTCATACTGTCTTGCCACTTAGCAAGACAAACACACATACATGTTTGAATGAATGTGGAGGGGAGTCAGTGAGCATGAAAGTTATGATTTACCAAGCTTGTTTTTTAAAAAAAATGCTCTTAGGTTGGGACCACATATTATTGTTCACTCTGGTCTCCTTTTAATTAAATCAACGTTCACACAGAAAACGCTGTAAAGCAATAAGATGCAGATTACTCCAAGAAGTTAATATGAAGCTAACACTTTAGTATTTGACTCTGAACACATGGAATTCAAATTTCTTTAGATACCTCAAGTTATTTCTGTAGAATCTTACATAGGTACAGTGAGATATAGTATGTCTTCCGGCAACAATTTCATCATCTCTATTTCTTTGCTCTCTTGTCAGAAGACTGAAAAAAGCAGGTTTGCCCCAAGGATAGTAAACCAACAGAAAGATGAAAAAAAAACACCACTTGTTTCCCCTTACACTCAAATTGAATCTGTTTTAAGAGAGATTTCAAATGTATTGATTCAATGTCAGTTGCTTTCTCCCCCCATGAGATTCATCTGAATTACACTGGGTCTAAATGGATTTCAAATGGTGGGTTCAATGTTCAGGCACAAAAGGAATATGCTCTGAGGTTCTTAATTTACACTTTGTCGCAGTGTTCAGAGTGTCTATTGACAGCTGTGTTCATTTTCAAATTATTCCTGTTGTGTAAACAACTTCCAATATCAAGCTTGAAGTGGCCCCTCAGCCCCTGTCAAACAATCCAAAGATGGAAGAGAAAATTTTGGGGGCATGGAGAAGAACTACAAAGTTTTCCACAAATAAATGAAAATGGTCATAATACCATCGGGATAAAGGAGGGTAAGGGAGATGTGACAATTTCAGAATAATGGTGATGATTATAGTAATTATTAATTTTATTAGCTTAAATGTTGCCTTCACTCTTAAAAGGATTTAAAGGTAAAGAGGATAAATCTCAAGGATTATTTTTTTAAATGCCTCAATAAAGCCTCATGTGCCTCTCACTTGTCTTTTCTGTGTATGTTACAGTTGCATCAACAGATTTGTTGCTGCAAAGACTAGAGATAAGATTTATATTCTACAACCTCAACCCCACATTGTTTTATAGGCACAGAGGAACCTTTACAAAAAAGGGAGTATCTATGGCTGTCAGAAAGGGAAAGAAAGAGGAAAAACCAAAGACACTAGGGTATATTATTTGCCAGCCCCTATCAATTGTTAAAAATCTGGTAGTTCCTTTTCAGCTGTGCTTCCATAAGTGGCATGTCTACAGCCACATGGCCATAAACTCAGATGAGAATCTTATCTGAGGAAGTGAAATTCCAAGAGGGAAGTGTCATTTAAGGATGTTGATTAAGCTTTGCTAGATATTATAAGCATCATTCTAAAGTTGTGTTGTGATGTGGTGGTGGTGGTGGTGGTGGTGGTGGTGTGTGTGTGTGTGTGTGTGTGTGTGTGTGTGTGTGTGTGTGATAAATAGCCCATTTAGCTTTTCCTTCAACAGAGTTCCACCAATAGCCCTCCTAATTTGGTTCTGTTCTCCTCCTGGGCTGAAAATCAGCTTTTTTTAGTGTGGTATTTTGGTCCATTCAGGACTAAAACTCAAGAACTCTACAATTAGCTCCTAATCACAAGCCCTACCAGAATCTGTTTTTTTCCTCAAATATGCAGGATTTTGATCAATAATCCCCTATCTAGATCAGTCGCTCTATTCAAAAGGGGGAAACAAAAATACACCAGTCAAACCTAGTGCCCCAATCCCCAAGGAAATGGGCAACCTGTGGAACAAGAGAGATAGGATGAAACAGATATTGCCCTCTCTGAACCTCTGCAAGGATTTATGTCCCTGAAATTGCCTGAAAAGGAAGATAAGCTCTGTTTTCAGCTAATGACTTTCTCCCTAACCTGTTACAACAGATGGGAAATGAGGATGATTGTGGAAAATGTGAACAGTCATGGGGGGAAATACATGATCAATGTCTTCAAGATTGCATAGCAGTAATTGCTAACAGTCTAGAGATAAAAGTTGCGCAGGAACAGAATGACTGTTGCAGAATACTGAGCCTCCAGCCAGGCTATATGCCTTCCTAAGAAGTGGGTGACTCTCACTTCTTTTGGATGCAACCAGGGGAATTTTTCATTTTTTTTTAAGGGGAAGTGGATTAAATTGACACCTTTCTGCTAGATACAAGTATTAACTTCCTTATAGGATATTTAAGGGGGAAAGAGAGAAGAAATCTCAGCTGGGAGGAGGGATGGATAACAAGACATTTCCAGAAGCCCATTACCATCTCTGAGTCCAAGTTTTTAAATATTGTTGGGAACATCCTGAAGGAAGTTGGTGCCTATGAGATAGAGACATTACAGTTCCAACTTTGAAATCAAATCCCCTGGAGATAAGTGGCCACCCATCCATTTCCTTAACATCCCCTTAAGACTTTAGTTTATCTTTTCATGCAGGGGTTATTAATCTGAATTTCACAGGCACACACCCTCTATCCCTCCTCCCCCAAAGGTCTACATATAAATTTCAGAGAGGGTCTGTGGACTTGTGTGGGGGAAAACTACATCTTTATTTCTTTATAATTGATTTCCTTCATAATTCTATGTATTTTATTTTCCAAATTTAAAAATAATCTAAGAGATCCATATACTTCACCAAACTGTCAATAGGGTTCATAACACACACACAAAAATCAAACAAACAATAAAAAAGAACAATGGCTTCTTATTGTTAACCTGAACAACTGTAAGACAGAGTGGTTAATTAATATACATTCAAAATAAAATTTAAAAAATATTACTCTTCTCCCTCTAAAATGAAAAAAAAAAGGTGATTACCAAATTATCATCTGGGGTTAACACAGCTATATTAATAGACTTTTTCCAGATTGGTGGAACACTAGTGAACAAAACTGACTTCCTTCTTTCTGCTATGGAAAAGACAGTTAACTGGGAGCTACATTTCTCATAATATAAACTAATGATTCTTTTACAGTAATTGTATTTTATTTTATGTCTACTTTTCTCTTGTCTGGCTTCAGCTACACCAGCATTAGGGCAGAGTGCCAAGGGATTAGACAAAGCCTGGCACACCACATACAATGCAAAAAAGAAAAGACTGAGCAGAAAAAAAAGAGTCCAGTCAATCTAGATTCTGCCCTGACACAGAAGGGAGAGATGATCTAATTGAGATTTACTTTAATAATCAACAGTAGTTTTTATTAATACAATTTTCAATTGTCCTCAACACACATAGACACCCCAACCCAGCTTTGGAGGAAACTTGTCACAAGTGATCTGCCTAAGTATTAGTCCCCGATGGGATTCAGTGGCAGCCTCCAATGGCCCCCCAGTGGCATTTACAACTGTTTGGTGGACTTAAAGAAAAAAAATGGAAAAATCCCGGGAGGGCCAATTGTAAGGAAACTTTAATCAAGTGGTAAGCAGGGTGCAGCACAATTACTGTATCTGTGACAATGAAAACAACATTTCATTTTTATGGAGCAAAGGATAAGTTTGTTCAAACACTTTCCCCCAGTGAGGCAGACACCACATCATACCACAACACACAC
>NW_027185761.1:51187528-51288080 GCF_028583685.1 Petaurus breviceps papuanus
CACACACACACACACACACACACACACACACACACACACACCTGAGTTGGACTTATCCAAAGACCACCAAGAAGCCAACCACATAAGGTTGAAATCATACAAAGATTATAATAAAAAAGGTACTTATATAAAAGAGATAGTATAGTTGCATGCACACATGCACACACAAACAGATAAGGGTTGTTGGAAATGCATCCATAGTTATTCAGATATAAAACTTACCGGAGCAAATATCACCATACACATTTACAAAACAATTGATAATCCAACTTCCCTCTCCTGAAAGCAAGCAGAGGCTGTCTCATGCTAAAAAGGAAGGCTCCCAGAGCTTCTCACTCTCCAGCCTCACCAGCGTCTTGTCCCTCTTGCTTATTTTTATGAAGCAGATAAGGAGAGCCAGAAAATCAATGCTGAGGGAAAGTGAGATGTTATACCAATCAGGAGGCAGCTTCAGTCTTATTTGCAGGAGGATGGCAAAATGGTCATATTATTAGACAGTGACTGCACACACACACACACACACACACACACACACACACACACACTCACACTCACACACAGAGGCAAAGTACAGGAATCTGAGACTTTCCCCCGGTGAGATGTGGAATTCTTTGTTGTGCCGTAGTCTTCCCCACTGTGGACTCTGGTTTGGCTCATTACTAACTACTATAAATGCAGAGCTGCTTTTTATGAACATACTCCCTCATTAGGCTACCCCATCCCTTAACACAGGCATGCCTATGGGAAAACAGGCAGAGAAACAGCATTTTTTTTGAGGGGGGGGCAGGAAGAGGAAAGAATCTACACAAACCTTGTGAGTAGATTTGAATATATTATATGTTGGGAGCACTTAAGTGTTTATCTGTCTAAAAAATAACCTAAACTCCCCTTATTTTCCCAGAAAATAAATGTCAGGTTGTTATTGAAACGTTCTGAAAAATCATGCTTATAAACGATGTTAAATATGAAGAGAGAATGTAAGCTTACTTTGTTTTTTGTCTTTGTAACTCCAGCATCTGGCCCTGTGGTGTATAGTAGGTGCCTAATAAATGCTCATGGAATTTCTGCTCTTTTTCCCTACTCATGTAAACTCCTCAAAGCAGACTATTTCTAATTATATTTTTGCCTTTGTAGTCCCAGCACTGACCACAGTGTCTACCAAACAGAAACACCAAGAAGTTTAATAAATGATTATTGAATTTTCTCTGGCAGAATGTAAGTTTTTTTGTGGGCAGGAGCTATTTCATTGTTTTCTTTGTAACAGTGCCTAGCACCAGATAGGCACTCATTAATTGATTAATTTATCCTAGTAGAGTATAAATTTCTTGAAGGCAGGGACTAATTAGTTTTTATCTTTTTATCCATGGTGCCTAGTTGGGTACCTGGCACACAGTAGGTACTTAATAAATGCTTTATGAATTAAACCTAATTGAACAAGTCTGTAAAATGAAGGAAGGAAGGGGTGGATCTAAGTTGGCAGATTAGGGGCAGCTGCCCACCTGAACTCTCTTAACATTCCCTTGCAAACAAATTTAAAATAGTGTCTCAGATAAAAATTTGGAGTGGCAGAGCCAGCAAAAAGTGAGATATTTTTCTACTCTAAGCAAACGAAAGAGGTAGACAGAAGTCTATAATGCCATTGTGGAAGTATGGTAGAGTTCTGTCTGGAACATGCCCAGACAGATGCACACATGTGTGCATGTACACACACACACACACACACACACTCCTCAGCAACATCAGCAACAGCAGCAACAGCGACTGGGTATAGCTGCTGCTGATTGGCAACTCTATTGCCCATATGCAGTTCTAGGTCAAAGTTAAGGGAGAAGAGGAGCCCTAGGGGTTGGTCACAAGGGAGCAGGGGTCCTGGTCACAGTACCAAAACAGAGTATCATCAGCACAGCAGCAAAGAACTAGAGTCTCTTCTTTGGTAAAGGCCAGAGCCCAGAAAAGGAAAGCATTGACCATGCCTCTCCCAGGACCACTTTGAAAGCACCAAAAACCTGCAGACCTCCCAGAACTAGCTCTGAAAAGAACAGCACAAAAAAAACAAAAACAAAAACCCTGAAGTTTGAGACCAGTGCTTCTGTATGCTTTCTCGATGAGCAGAGACCAATTTTAACATAAAGTTCAAAGTCAAGTAAAAGGATAGAAAAGTGAAAAACCAACGACAAATTTTAACCCTAAAAACTACTATGGTGGCAGGGAAGACCAAGAAATAAACTCAGAAGAGAACAAAATGAAAACAGATACAAAAAAATACAAGAAAAATGCTAATTGGACCTAAGCCCAACAGGAATCCCTGGAAGAATTAATGAAAGATATGAGAATGGTAGGGGAAAAGTGGAAAAGAAATGACAGTGATAAAAGGAAATTACGAAAAGAGAATGAACAACTTGATAAAAGAGGCACAAAAAATACTGAAGAAAATAACATCTTAAAAATAGAATTGATGGTTTGGTATGATACTGAATAAAAAAGATTTATTTAGATAGAATTGTCATTTTTATTATATTGGTTCAACCTACATCCATAGTTGATATTTTTTCCAGTTGTTTATACCTAACTTTATTTTCATGAAAATCATTTTAGAGTTATGTTCATATAGTTCCTGGGTTTGTCTTGGCAAGTAGACTCTCAAGTATTTCATATTTTGTACAGTTATTTTTAATGGAATTTCTCTTTCTATCTCTTGCTGCCGAACTTTGTTGGTAATATAAAGAAATGCTGATGAATTATGTGGGTTTATTTTATATCCTGCAACTTTGAAAAGTTGTTAATAATTTCAAGTTGTTTTTAGTTGATTCTCTATGATTTTCTAAGTGTAACATCATATCATTTGCAAAGAGTGATAGTTTTGTTTCCTCATTGTCTATTCTGGTTCCTTTAACTTCTTTTAAAAAAAAGTTATTTATTTTCTTTTGTTTATAACATTCAGTTCCACCATCCCTTGAGTTCCAAATTTTCTCCCTCTCCCTCTCCCTCATCTCTTCTCTCCCTCCCCCATGGTGGCATGCAATTGCTATAGGTTCTACAAATACCTTCACATTAAACATTAGTCAAGTTGTAAAGAAGAATTATAACCAATGGAGTGAACAACAAGAAAAAAGGAACGAAACAAAACACAAAAGAGAGAGAGTAAGTAGTTTGCTTCAATCTGCATTCAGACTGTAGTTCTTTTCTCTGGATATCTCTTTCCATCATGAGTTTTGGAGTTGTCTTATAACCTTGCATTACTGAAAGGAGCCCAGTCTATCAAAGTGCATTGTCATAGATATGATGTGTCTGGAATTGTGTACAAAGTTCTCCTGGTTCTGCTCTCCTCACTCAGAATCAGTTTACCTAAGTCTCTCCAGGTTATGAGGAAGTCCATCTGTTCCTCATTTCTTATAGCACAACAGTATTCCATTACATTCATATACCACAGCTTGTTTAGCCATTCTCCAATTGATGGGAATCCCCTTGATTTCTAGTTCTTTGCCACAACAAAAAGAGCTGCTATAAATATTTTTTGTACATATGGGTCCTCCTTAATTTTTTGTCTTCTTTTATTGCTATAGTTACCATTTCTAGTATGACATTAAATAATAGATAATGGGCATCCTTGATTCACCCCTGATTGTACTGGGAAGGCTTCTAGCTTATCTCTATCACAGATAATGCTTGCTGGTAGTTTTACATAAATATTACTTACTATTTTAAGGTAAACTTCATTTATTTCTATGCTCTCCAGTATTTTTAACAGAGATGGGTGCTGTATTTCGTCAAAGGCTTTTTCTGCATCTATTAGGATAATTATATGATTTCTGTTTCTTTTGTTATTGATATGGTAAGTTATGCTAATAGTTTTCCTAACATTGAACCAGCCCTGCATTCCTGGTATAAATCTTACCTCCATGGTGTATTATTCTTGTGATATATTGCTATAATCTCTTTGCTAGTATTTTATTTAAAAAATTTTGCATCAATATTCATTAGGGAAATTATTCTATACTTTTCTTTCTCTGTTATGGCCCTTTCTGGTTTGGGTATCAGCACCATATTTGCATCATAAAAAGAACTTGGTAAGATTCCTTTACCTATTTTTCCAAATAGTTTATATAGTATTGGGGTTAATTGTTCTTTAAATGTTTGGTAGAATTTGCTTGTGAATCTATCTGGTCCTCGGTATTTTTTCTTAGGAAGTTCATCGATGTCTTGTTCAATTTCTTTTTTAAAGATTGGGCTATTTAAGTACTTTGTTTTTCCTTTTGTAGATACTCATCCATTTCATTTAGATTGTCAAATTTATTGTCATATAATTGAGCAAAATAGTTCCTAACAATTGTCTGAATTTCCTCTTCATTTCTGGTGAGTTTACCCCTTTCATTTTTGATATTAGTAATTTGATTTTTTTCTCTTCTTTTTCTAATCAAATTACCAATGGTTTATCTATCTTATTGATTTTTTCCCTCTCCCATACAATCAGCTTCTAGTTTTACTTATTAGCTCAATAGTTTTCTTACTTTCAATTTTACTAATCTCTCCTTTAACTTTCAGAATTTCCAATTTGGTGTTTATTTGGGGATTTTTAATTTGTTCTTTTTCTAGTGTGTGTGTGTGTGTGTGTGTGTGTGTGTGTGTGTGTGTGTGTGTGTTAAGTGTCTGAGGCCAGATTTGAACTTAGGTCCTCCTGACTCCAGGGCCGGTGCTCTATTCCCTGCACCACCTAGCTGCCCCTTTTCTCAAGTTTTTTTTTAATCACATGCCCAATTCATTACTCCACCTTTTCTCTATTTTGTTGATGTAAGAAATTAGAGATATAAGTTTTCCCCTAAGTATTGCTTTGGCTGCATCCCAGAAATTGTAGCATGTTTTCTCATTGCTGTCATTTTCTTTAATGATTGTTTCTATAATCTGTTCTTTTGCCCACTTGTTTTTTAGGATCAGATTATTTAATTTCCAATCAGTCTCTCTTCCCATTGTCCATTATTGAGTATAATTTTTATTGTATTATGATCAGAAAAGGATGCATTTGCTATTTCTGCATTTGATTGTGAAGTTTTATGTCCTAATACATGATCAATTTTTGTGTAGAGGTCATGTATTGCTGAGAAAAAGGTATATTCCTTTCTCCTCTCATTCAGTTTTCTCCAGAGATCTATTATATTTAACTTTCACAGAACTTTATTCACCTCCTTAGTTTCTTTCTTGTTTATATTTTTTGGGGGGGCAGATTTATCTCATTCTGAGAGGAGAAAATTGAGGTCTCCCACTAGTGTAATTTTATTATCTATTTCTTCCTATAACTCATTCAACTTCTTCAAAATTTAGATGCTATGCCATTTGGTGCATATATGTTTAATATTGATATGTCTTCATTGTTTACAGTACCTTTAAGCAAGATATAATTTCTTTATCTCTTTTAATTAGATCTATTTTTGCTTTTGTTTTGTCTGTGATCATGATTGTTACCCCTGCTTTTTTTTTTTTTTGCTTCAGCTGAAGCATGATAGATTCTCTTTCAGTCCATTTCCTTTATCCTCTGTTTATCTTTCTCTTCAAATGTGTTTCTTGCAAAAAACATATTGTAGGATTCTGGTTTTTAATCCATTCTGCTATCCACTTGTGTTTTATGGGTGAGTTCATCCCATTCACATTTGTAGTTATGATAACTAGCTGTGCATTCCCCTTCATGCTATTTTTCACTGGTTTATCTCCTCTTTCTTAGCCCCTACACTTTCCCTCCTCACAAGTGTTTTACTTCTGATCACTGCCTTCTCTGAGATGCCCTTCCCTTCATCAGTTCCTCCTCCTTCTGTTATCCTCATCCCTTTTTGCTTTCTTATAGGGTAAGATAAATTTTTATATCCAACTGAGTGTGTGTGTGTTATTCCCTCCTTGAGCCAATTTTGATGAGAATAAGGTTTAAGCTTTGCCCACCATCCCCTTCCCATCTTCCCCTTCATTATAATAATTTTTTCATGTCTCTCTTATGTGTGATAATTTACCACAATCTTCCCTTTCATTCTTCTTCCAGTGCAATTTTCTTTCTCACTCCTTTATTTTATTTTTAGAGTACCATCCCATCAAAGTTATCTATATCCACACCCTCTGTGTACATATAGTCCTTCTACTTTCTCTTATAATAATAAAGTTATTAAGGTACAAATATTATCTTGACATATAGGAATATAAACAGTTTAATGTTATTGGATTTCTTTTTTCTCTTTTTTTTCCCTTCTTATATTTCCCTTGAGTCTTGTATTTGGAAGTCAAGATTTTTTATTCAGCTCTGGTCTATTAATTAGAAATGCTTGACAGCCCTCTATTTCATTAAATGTTCAAATCTTCTCCCCCCCCCCAAAAGCTTATATTCAGTTTTTCTGGGTAGGTGATTCTTGGTTGTAATCCTAACTCCTTCACCTTCCAGTATATCATATTCCAAGTCAGCTGATTCTTTAATGTGGATACTGCCAAATCCTGTGTAATCCTGACTGTAGCTTCATGATGCTTGAATTGTTCCTTTTTGACTGCTTGCAATACTTTCTCCTTGATCTGTGAGCTCTGGAATTTTACTATGATGTGCCTTGGAGTTTTCAGGATCTCTTTCAGATGATGACATCAATGAAGTAACATCAAAATATTTACAAGAAATTTCTTTGCAAAAGACCTCATTTCCCAAATATATACTGAGTATAAAAGTAAGTCTATATAAATAAGAGCCATTTCCCTATTAATAAATGGTCAAAGGAAATGATCAGGCAGGTTTCAGAAGAAGAAATTAAAGCTATCTATTGCCATATGAAAAAAAAATGCTCTATATCACTATTGATTAGAAAAATGCAAATTAATACAGCTTCTGAGGTTCTGCTTCACACATATCAGTACTGAAAAATGCTGGAGGGAATGAGGAAAAAATAGTTACACTAATGAAATGTTGGTGGAATTCTGAACTAGTCCAACCTTCCTGGAGAGCAATTTGGAACTATGTCCAAAGGGCTATAAAACTGTGTGGAGTCTTTCGATCCAGCAATACCACTGCTAAGTCTATGTCCCAAAGAGGTCAGGAAAAGTATCTATATATACAAAATATTTATAGAAGCTTTTTTTGTGGTGGCAAAGGATTGGAACTTGAGGGAATACTCATCCATTGAAGAATGGCTCAACGAGTCGAGGCATATGACTGTGACCAAATACTATTGTGCTATAAGAAATGACAAAGGGGGTGATTTCAGAAAAACAAAAAAACACAAAAAAACAAAAACAAACCAAAACAAAACAGAACTTGGCAAGGTCTACATGAACTGATGACAAGTGAAGTGAGAATAACCAGGAGATCATTGTACACAGTAACAGCAATAGTGTAATGATGATCAATTATAAACAGTTTGGCTACTCTGATCAATACAGTGATTGAAGATAATTCCAAAGGACTCATGATTAAAAAAATGCAATCTATCTCCTGAGAATTGATGAACTCTAAAGAGGAAAATTGAAGTATAATTTTCTCACTTTATTTTTCTTGCTTTTTAAAAAACAAACATGGCCAATATAGGAATGTTTTACATGATTTCACCAATGTATTCCACACTAGTTTAGGTGACAAAAGGGTTATTGAATATTTATTATATTTTATGAATCCCCATATGCATCTCTCTCTCTCTCTCTCTCTCTCTCTCTCTCTCTCTCTCTCTCTCTCTGTAATGGGAATGTAAATTTTTAAGATCTTCCCTGACCCTAGGTTAAAGTGCACCTGGAGCCTGGGGTAGGAGGCTTGTTTTTCAGTAGATACTTTTTGATTGGCCAGTGGGTCCAGAAGGTTGTTACATCCTCTGAGCCAGGAGAAGGCTATATAAGCCCTGATGTGTAGCTTTGTTTTGGGGCTCACTTTGAGAAGTGTTCTGTGATTTGATCAGATGAAACTCTGGGAAGCCGGTTGTTGAGAGCCCCCCCCTTTCCCCCCCTTACCCCCTCCCACCCAAGCTTTGAAAAACCCAGATGTTGATTTGGTTTGGATGTAATGGTTGGACAGTTTGTAAACTGTCTACTTGATCTGTTAATGTCTTGATAATTCTGTCTGTATAATCTGAAGTTCAGGGTGCTGACCTTTTTCCCCTGAACTAGGTAAATGATACATATTTGACTGATTAAAGTAAGCTTGTTAACCTATTTTGAGTTGCTTTCCCTTATCAAAGCAGATCCAAGAACCTGTGGTGGCAGCCACCCTAGGGATGCTGGGGTGCTTGCTGCTACACACACACTCTTTCTCTCTGCCCTTCTCTCCCTCCCTCCATCTCTTTGGCTCTGTTTCTATGCCTTTGTCTCTATCTCTTCTCTTTCTGTGTCTTTGGCTCTGTCTCTGTCTCTCAGTCTCTGTCTCTATGCCTCTGTCTCTCCATCTCTTTGGCTCTGTCTCTCTCTGTTTGTCTGTCTATCTCTTTCTCTCTCTCTCCCCACTTGATTTTTGGATGTCATCTAGCCCAATCACTTCATTTTAGAGATGAGCAAACTAAGGCACAAGGAAGTTCCATAACCTGCCCAAGCTTTCAAGTATTCATCAGAAGAGAAATTCAAATCCACATCTTCTAACTCAGGAAAATGAAAAGTACTTTCCCTTTATATAAAAGTTAGAGATGTTGACCTCAAATCTAGTGCCATAAGCAAGGGGAAAGTGTACTCTAGGTTTGGGGGGGACTTTTTTGTGACTACTGGTATTATATACTATCAATAGTAAATACTTTTGCTAAAAGATAGTTGAGACTATTGCTTAAAAACAATGAAAGGCAAACTAATGGGAGTTCATGAGTGATAGTATTGAAAACTTTGGTTCTTCAGAGTTATCCCTAGAGTCCTAAAAGAAGTAGTACCTTCCAGGGACTCAACATGCCATTGTCAGTGTGAGTTGATCCCAGAGGAGATATTATATTTGAAATCTCGGTTTCTATCAGTTTGCCCATAACATCCCTGGTCATGGAGGTGGATTTTTGATATCCAAAACATGATCATAATACAAGATACTGAGCTACTAGAATTCCTCCTCTACTTCTGAGGATCTGTATTCTGCCCTAAAGCTTATTCCAGTTCTAAATTTGACCTCTTGATGATTTTATTTTTCATTAACACAGATCAGGTCACAAATTCTTTTTGGAGTCTCTTTTCAAGTTTAAAGCTATACAGTCCTTTATAATTTTGGGAGATATTTAGTCTCATGTTATGTATGAGGAATGTGAGACCCAAAGAGAAAAGTGATCTGTCTAAGGTCAAACAGGGCATTAGTAGCAGAGTTGGGGATTCATTAAAATCACAGAATTGGAGGCAGAAGACACATCAGAGTCCATCAGTTTCAACCCCTTCATTCACAAATGAGGAAAATGAAGTCAAAGGAGATGAACTAGCCCAAATTCATAAGATAGTATGTGACTGAGATAGGATTTGATCATATCTTCCTGATTCCAAGTTCGATGTCCTGCCCACTAAACCATACTCTCTTCAAGTATGGATGGTGGCATCCATCTCCTTTGCCTTTAGCATAGATTCCTCCAATATCTGTGGAAGGGCACAGGGAAGTTGTTGCTACTGTTTCTGATGCTTCTGGTTAGACCAGTAAGCCTGAATCTGTATATACATCTATCTATCTATCTATCTATCATCTATCTATCTATCTATACACATCTGATTAAAAGTATAATTATAGGTAACAACAAATATGCCATTGTAAACCCCATTGTTCAACCCTACATCCTTATTCCAATTTCCTTCAACACAATGCCCTCCCCTGCCAACCTAGGTTAAAGATACTGAAGTCTTTTACTGTGCTTTATAGAACACCTGATCTATAGACAGCAAGTGAGATTTCATCTTAAAATTTTTTCTTACTTTTTTATCTTCTTGGACTCATTGAGATGTGGCCCTTACTTGAGTACATTTTCCTTAACCACCATTTTCTAATACTGGCTATACTTGCACTCATAACCTCTGATTCTCTGGTATTATGGGAGAATCAGATAACTCCTTATTCCCCATTACCATTTACACACTCTCTCTGGCATGTAGTAAGCACTATGTAAAGGTTAGTTATTATTACTTACTCATTTCCTTTGAATTAAGCAGCTAGGTGGTAGTAAATAGAGTACTGGTCTGGAGTAAGGAAGACCTGAGTTGGAATCCAGCTTCAGACAGTTACCATCTGTGCGATCTTTGAGAAGCCACATAACCTCTGTTTGCCTCAGTTTCCTAACTGTAAAATTGGATAAGAGCAATGCTGTCTCCTCAGGGCTGTTGTGAGGACCAAATGAGATCATATGTAGAGAGCATTTAGCACAGTTCTTGGCTTTATAAAGGCTAGTTATTATTGTTACTTCTCTACTCCACTGCAGCTACTCATGCTTGATCTTTCTACCTATCCTCTCTCATCCAGTGTTCCAAGCTCGTGTTCATGAACCCTGAAATTCATTTATCTGACCATACTCTGTTGGTATTCTACCTCTGTCTCTGCCTTGCCACCCTCCAATATATTCTTCATCATCACTGTGACTTCTAACCCTTTTCTTCCCCAAGCCATACCTACATTGGCTCAACTCTCCTTCCTTAGCCATCTTGATATTTGTGAATCGGTTCAACTCTGTGCAGTTTTCTTCTCTGGAGGCCCTTTCTCCTTTATTTTATTGGAGCTCTGTGCTGCCAAACTTCTGCCTGGGTTTACTCCTGCTTGGCTCCTGTTTATACACTATTGAACAAAACTAGAAATGACAAAACCATGGACTATGCTGACTGCGTCCACTGCGAGTTTATGTTGTTGTTCAGTCACTTTGGTTGTGTATGACTCTTCATGATCTCATTTTGGATTTCCTTAGCAAAGATACTGGCTTCTTTTTTTTTAAAGCAATAGGGGTTAAGTAACTTGCTCAAGGTTACATGGCCAGTTATTTCTGGGTGTGGTGCTGAGTATCTGAGCCCGGATTTGATCCAGGTCATCCCGACACTGGAGCCGGTGCTCTTACTCGCTGTGCTACCTGGCCACCCCCTGGCTTCTTTCTGCATCTTATTTTACAGAAGAGGAAAATGATGCAAACAGGATTGAGTAACTTGCTCAAGGTCACATAGCTAGTAAGTGAATTTGGACTCAGAAAGATGAGTCTGACTTTAGGCCCAGAACTTTATTTACTGCATTACCCTAGCTGCCCCAAGTTTATGTTACATGATTTCAACTGGGTTCTTACAGCAGCAAGGCAATCCTTTACACATCTGTAATTGAATTACTATCCCACACTCACTACAGTGGCTTTTCCAAACTTTTTCACCACTCTGCAAACCTCCCATAATTCTCCCTTCTCCCATCCTCTCAATTGAGAACTTGCTTCATATTTCACTGAAAAAAATGATGCCATTTATTTATTTATAGCTGGAAAGAGGGACAGTTTTGTTCTTGGCAATATACAAGGCTTCACACTTATGTACACAGGGAGGACAAAGACACAGACTAATCATTATCTTATCATCTGGACTCTTGGTGGCAAATTTTATCCTGAAGTTTTTTCCCCATAAGCCTTTATTAATTTCCTTAAATTCTTTCAAAGTATCTGTAGCATGTATAATCCTGCATTCTTCCACTGTCAGTTCACTGAAACCAGTGTCTCTTGGGAGTGGATACTTGTGTTTGTAATAATTGGCATGAAGTTGTGCTAAGCTCTTGGTCACAGATCTCAGGCTCCCAGCACTCTGGGATTCTCTACCTCTTGAAAGGCCTATGCCACCTGCTGCCACAGGTAAGCACCCAAGTCTCAGCACCTTTTGGTCTTGTCTAAAAGCCATTCCTTACAAACCTTGAGGAAATGCCAGTAATGTCTGGCTGCCATTTTGGACTCCTGTTGAGGTCAATTAAAGAGAACCTTGTCTTCTCTCTTGTTCTTCATCTCATATTACCCAGTTGCCTTCTGCCAATTTCTCTTCCTTCACCTCTATATCTTGTGAAGAGCTTCCTAGCCAAGGTGAATACCTCTACATACACAGATTGTCCCATTCCATCCTATCTTTTCTAGATTGTCCCCTATACCTTTCCTACTCTCTCACTAGTCTCAACCTCTCTCTGCTTAGTGGATGCTTCCCTGCTTTCTACAAATGAGCTGATGCTTTCTCCTTTTCAAAAAACCCTAATCTGATCCATCCATACCCACTACTTATAATCCTGTATCTCTTTCCCCTTTTCTGAGTGAACTCCTCAAGAAAGCCATTTACTCTAGGTGTCTACACTTTCTTTCCTTTCACTCTTTTTTTAAAAGTATTGGCAGTCTAGATTTCAACCTCATCATCCAACCGACTCTCTCCAAAGTTACCAATGATCTCTTTGTAAACCAAATCCAAAGGTCTTTTCTCATTCCTTCATCTCATTTTCTTCTCATTCCTTCTTCTCTTTTCTCATTCTCTCTTCTCTGTAGTGTTAGTGCCACCACCGTCTCCTGGTTCTCTTTCTTCTGCTCTGGCCACTCCTGATTCATTTTCTGGATCTTCATTAAGGTCTAACTATTCTAGGTCTTCTTTTCTTCTTCCTCCAAATTGTTTCACCTGATGATCTCATCATCTCTTACGAATTCAACTATCATCTCTGGGGTCATGACTTGCAGATCTCTTTATCCAATCTTAACTTCTTATACAACCTCCAATCTCCTACATCCCTACCTGCCTACAAGATAGCTAAAACATAGATGACTTAAAATCAGCATGTCTGAAACTGATCTCATTATCTTTTCCTTAAAACCCTCCCCTTTTCCTAACACCCCTATTACTTTCAAGGGTACCGTTATGCTCCCAGTCACCAGGAATCACATCCTAAATGTTTTCCTTGACTCTTTACTCTCTCTCATCTCCCAAATCCAATTATTTGTCAAACCCAATCTTTTCTACCTCAGTAACACTTTTCATGCACCCCCTTCTGTCATCTGACCCTATAATCCTGTAGGGCAGACTCTTATTACTTTATATCTGGAGTATTACAATTGCCTGCTGATTGGTCTCTCATCTGGAGTCTCTCCTTACTCCCTTCTATCCTTCACTCAACTGTCAAAGTGATCTTCCTAAATTGCAGATCTGACCTCATCACTCCCCTACTCAGTCACTCCAGTGGTTCCCTATTACATCCAGGATCAAATATAAAATCATTTCTTTGTCTTTCAAAGTCTTTCACAACCTGAGCCCTCCCTATCTTTCCTGTCTTCATCCTGTTATGTTCTTCCATATACCCTGCAATCCAGTGACACTGGCCTCCATGCTATTCCCTGCACAAAACACTCCATTTCTTGACTCTGAGCATCTTTGCTGGCTGTTCCCTATACCTGGGATGCTCTCTCTCCTTATCTCCACCTTCTAGCTTTCCTGATCCTATCTTCTCCAATAAGCCTTTTCCAGTCTTCCTAAATTTTAGTGACTCCTACCTCCAGTTTATCCTATCTATACCTAGTGTGGTCATAGTTTTCTTACTCTCTCCCCCTTTAGACTGTGAGATCCTTGAGAGCAAAGACTATCTTTTGCTTTTCTTTGAACCCTCAGGGCTTAGCACAGTACCTGGTACATAGTATGGACTTAATAAATGTTGGCTGACTGACTGATTTATCCTAGAGGCAACAGGGACTTGTTAAAAAAAAAATCATGGGTAGGGCAGAGAATGAGATGGTAAGATTTTTGTTTTCAAAACATCAATTTGGCAGCTGCTTAGAGAATAGAGTAACAACCCAGCCCTTAGTTGGCTGGTATTTGCTTGTCTACATTAGCCTCTATTTTTTATTAGGTCAACACTCTCACCAGCTAACCACCCAGGATCTTCTTACCTTCATATTGATCAGACATTTCGATCACAACTCTCTCAGGCATACAACTGGAACTGACAAACCCTAAAGCAAGATGCTATTATTTTATGAAACTTGTTTGGAGGATAATATTAGCCTCATTGCTGTTGTCTTAAAAATAACATTTGTCCATTATGACAATATTAAAAATAGATGTACACTATTTCCAAAGTGAGTCTGGTACATGGAAGGTTAAGTAGATTAAAACCATCTGTGATTCTCCCCCAAGTCCACAGAAGATGAAATTAGCAATGCTAATTTTCAATATGGTTAGATCTCCAACCTCATTCCTTCAACTGGGCATGACCTTCACACAACAAACAGAGGCCCAGCTCAACCTTTTCCACTGCCAGCCAGGGAGCTTGTGGATCCCAGGGCTAACTCACTTCCTGATAAATGCAAAGGATGTTTCTTTCTTTAACAGTGCCATTTGGAAACATCTGGCATCTCAAAAGGGGTCCTTTCAGACCTGTCCATTATAGAGTCAGGCTGGTGGGAAGCCAGGCTTTGTAAAGATTTAACATCCCTTGCAGGAGAGCATACAGCGTGGGGAAAATTCCAGAGCCACGTGGACAGTTCCATTGTCAGGGAGTAATCGAAAAAGAAAAAATCTATTTAGCTGGACAAGCAAGCAACTCATGGGACTGGGGGCCCCTCATCCATCTCTCTTAAGGAACAATTTCAACTCTAGCTCACATCCCACTGCACATTCAATCCACTTAGGGAGCAATTTCCTGATCTTGAACAACGCCTTCCCCATTCTAAGTGAACACAGCTCCTAGCATGGGGTCAAACGCAATCAGGAAGCCATTCTTGTCAGACCAGACAGGCCGTCAGCTTAAGAGAGTTGGGAATGTGCCATCCAGGGCTCCCCCCTTCCCTTCTAACTCTTAGTGGAACAGAAAAATGTCATTTTTTCCTGTTTTATCCATTTCAAAAAATGAACAAGAGTAAAGTAAGATTGGTATCTTGTTATCTACATGAATATTTATCAGATCATTAGATTACTGTAACAAAAAACTCAAGGCATGGCACTGAGAACTCCACACTTACTTAAATGTTGCAAAGTAGAGAGCTGGGGAAATTGGGTAGGGAGATGAGGGGAAAATCAAGGGAAAACAGAGAAGAAGGAAGCACAAAATGGAAGGGAGAGATCAGACACCCAGGGAATTAAAATGCAAAGCCAAATATGTGCAGGACAAGTATTAGGAAGATTTGAAGACTAGTTTCTAAGGCAATGACTTCAGAATCAAGGTAGAATTTGCTCTCTCTGTTTACCACTAGAGGGCACCACTAGACACTTTTTAGCTTTACTACCAGTGGTGGATTTTGACACCTCTGCACCCTTTTACTACCTTCTTTCTTGTTCCGTGACCCAAAGATCATTCCATCTGAGGCCCTGGTGATTTATCCTTCCTCCAACACTCTTGCTCCCCAGGCTCTTATTCTGGAATATTTTGTTTGAGGGCTAGACTCTAGACTTTCCTTCAGTGAATTAAAATGGGCTATATAAGGGTCTACTGATTTATTCATCAATGATCTTCCTGATTCTTTTGGGAAACATCCCCAGTCCTCTTCCACTCCTTAGTAAGGACTTGACTCTTCTATGTCTAATTTCATAAGAAACACCATTACGCATGAATTTAAGATCTTCTCTGCAATAGCTGTTAGTCTGTGTTCATTTAATATGAAAGAATACCATCTTCAAGATGGAGTAAGGCAAAATACTTTCCTTAGCTTATTATGTTTTTCATGTTTTTCTCGAAGCCGACAGCCTTGATAGGAATTTACCACAAATTGGTGATTAAGAAAAATGACCAAAGAGATTAGATTGAGGGAGCCTTTACTGCTCTCTGGATACAAAAGGTTGCCAATAACTGAAAAGACCTTTAGCTCTTTTGACCTTTCCATGAAATTCTAAGAAGAAAAGATGACACTGTATAAAATCTCAATTCAAAATTTCCTAGTGTTAGAAGAAATGAGAAAATTGGTTTTGCCTGCTTTTATTTTTAAAAGTACAAATCCTTTAAAATTTTCTAATCCTGAACATCATGTAGATAAATGTCTTCCTTGTTGAGGGGCACTGCTACCCATTGCTGGCAAGAGTTTTGGTGATTTTTATGCTAAGAGGAGCATGTCAGTTTCTTTCTTTGCCTAACAATGGGAAAAATGTCAGTAGAAAAAATATTGATGGATGGAGACTGAGTCATGGTTTGAATTCACAACCTGGAGGCATAAAATAAAGGACCTGAATTTTGCAGTGGGAAGCAGAGGAGGGTTAGTTCAAACATCCTTTGATTTTTCAGTTATAGGCCTTGGAATGACTCCAGAAGGAAATGACTATAAGCCATGACACTGGCTTATAGTGGGAAAAAATCACTAGATTTAAAGTCTGAATTCAAATCCTTCCATTAAGTTTACTTGTATATGACCTTGGACCAGATCCCTCCTCATTTTATCAATGAGGAAACTGAGGTCTGAGGAGTTGAAGTGATCTCTAAGATACCATCTAGCTCTACAACTGTGATTGTATAGATAATAATAACTAACATTTATATGCACCTACTATGTTAAATATATAGCACCTACTATGCTAAATACTTTACAATTATCATCTCATTGGATCCTCATAATAACCCTGTGAGGTAGATGCTATTATTATCCCTATTTTACAGATGAGGAAACTGAGGCAAACAGGGGTGAAATGACTTACCCAGGGTCACACAGCTAGGAAGTATCTGAGGTCAGATTTGCACTCAGGTCTTCCTGACTTCAAGTCTAGCTAACATCTAGGCATTGTACCATGTAGTTGCCTATTTCATTCATTCAGTTATTCACTCACTCGTTCATTAAGCCTTTATTACGTATTTATTTCAGGCTATTAAGGAGACCTAGACTAGACAGCAAATTCCTTCTATTTCTAGATCTATGATCCTATAAACCAGATTACCACTTATATCCTGTGTGAAGTCAGATACTTCTCTAGGCCTCAGTTTCCTCATCTGCAAAATGAAGGGGACTGACCCATAATGGTCTCTGAGGTCCCTTCAAGCTCTAAATATATGCTTTCAACAATTCTACAATCTTCCTTTCTCTTTTTTGGGGGAATGGGGGGAGTTCTGCCACAGGGAAGGTTTCCATCCATACATTGATGGCTTTGGTGGTCAGAGGTTCCTGTCACCTGCAGCCCATCTATTAGAGGGTGGTAAAAAATATAAAAAGAAATGGCTATTGTCATGATTAGCAGTTAAGATTTCATATCAAGTGAAATGCCCAAAGGTCAGTCCTCAAAGGAATCTTTTTAGTATGATAATAAAAAAAAAGAAAGAAGAACGACAATGTGATCTTTTCTGTTTTTTTAGTTTAGTTTTTTTTTTTACAAACTTGGCTGGCAGCAGAAGCAAAGGGTCGCGTTTTGACCCCTGAGTTGAGCTTCCCTCCACCTCCTTCATCCTGAATAAGGGCTGTGAGGATCGGGGGTTTGGGGCTTGATACAGGATAATTGTCATTTTCTTCCAGACGCTTAGGGATCTCCATCTTTCTACTTGAGAAGAGCCCATTTCTCCTGTAACTGTTTATTAGATTAATTGCTGAAACATACCTTGGAATTGTAAAAACTGTTTTATCCCATACAGGATAAAGGGCTCTTATGCTCAATTGATTCTTTCTTTAAATAGCACACTTTCCCAACAGTTTCCTTAAGATGGCAGATCCCCCTTAAACTATTCATGAGTTCTAAATGACACAAATCACTAAGAAATAGCACCAGCAGAACAGGACATTCTAATACTTCCTGAACACTGCTGGCCTCAAACAAAAGATTTACTTTTTCCTAGGAAACTGTGAAGACAGCCAAATCACATGAGAATAGCATTCCAGAATTTCAGTATTCAGTCCAACCCATACCCCCAAGTTAATCTCTATGATGTACCAAATGAGGTGACCAGCTTTCGGTGACCTCCAGGAAAATAGGGACCATTTTTTTTTTTGGTCTTTCTCTGTTTCTTCTTCTTTTGGTGAAGTAATCAAGATTAAGAGACTTGCCCAAGGTCACACAGCTAGTAAGTGTCAAGTGCCTGAGGTAAAATTTGAACTTAGGTCCTCCTGCCCCCAGGGCTGGTTCTCTTCCTGCTTCCAGGGCTGGTTCTCTATTTACTTTGCCACCCAGCTGCCCTTGTCTTTCTTTGTATAAATTGTGTGAAGTAGTTCAGTAGAGAGAGAACTGGGACTAGATTTAGGAAGTTCAAATCTGGTCCCAGACACTTATTAGATATGTCAACCTGGGCAAATCACTTACCCTCTATTTGACTCAGTTTACTCAATTGTAAAATGAGGATAATTATGATAGCATTTATTTCCCAGGGCTATTGTGAGGAAAAAGTGAGATAATACTCAGTGCTATATGAATGATCACTCTTAATATTCTCAACTGTTTAGTATGGTGGCTAACATGTAGTGTTATGCTTATTGATAATGCTTATTCATTTGACCTTTCACCTGAAGACTAACAGTTTCTGGGAAACCTATCTCCTCCTAAAGGAGACTGAATATTCTCTCTTGGCTTTGTTGTTATTCAGTCCTGTTTGACTCTGTGACCCTAGCTGGGGTTTTCTTGAGGAAGATTACTACAATGGTTTACCATTTCCTTCTCGACTTCATTTTATCCATGAGGAAACTGAGGCAAACAGGTTAAATGATTTACCCAGGTTCACATAGCTAGTAAGTGTCTGGTATCACATTTGAACTCAGGTCTGACTGCCTCTAGGCCTGATGCTCTGTCAACTGGGCCCCCAGCTGCTGTCTTGGTGTCTTCCCAGCCAAACCTTACATACTTGCATAAAATAGGTGCTAGGTAAATGCTTATTCAATCAATCTGGAAAGAAGGAGAAATCGGCAAGATGTACAAATGAGGAGCTCCCGTATAAAGAAGATGCCAAAACAAGAAAGCCCAGGGCAGAAGAGAATGGAAAAGAATTGGTGGTGGGGGGTGGGGAGAGCGAGTGACAGAGAACTTGGGGCAATAGCCCCGCTGGGAGAGATGCCTGAAGGAAAGGAGCAAGGTGGGCTTAAACCAAAGACTAGTTTACCTGAGATGTGGCTTCTGGGGAGAGGAATTTAGCAGGCTGATTCAACTTAACTAATTCTTCTGGAAACTACTTGATTGATTTAGTTATTTCTCCCTACTAAGTACAGTCAGCACCTTCTAAGTTTTAATGTCCTGGGGCAAAGTCCTGATGACACCACCATAGTTACAGCTCTGGCCATCACCATTACTGAGGCATTGATGATGCAGTGTTCTTGTCCTCTGGTTAGGAAGAGACATGGGTTACATTCCTACCTCCAAATAGTTACTAGCTATGCGACCATTTGACAAGTCACATAACCTCAGCCTCAGTTTCATTACCTGTAAAATGGATATGATAGTGCCTCTAGCATATAGTATTCCTGTTGCAGGATGATGTATTCAAAACAGTCTCCAAACATTACCATCTTATAGATACACTAAGCAAGCCTCAATAAAATAGCCTAAAAGGACACAAGTGTAGAATTGTCTCAAAGGAAGCCAGAGATTTCTTGCTTCTCCTTAGTGCTGCTCTGTTAGTTCAGTCTTTGAGGAAAAGGGATATCTACTTACACCGGTGTGGTAAAGAATATCTGACTCTCCCTTCTATGCTTTAAAAATCCACTGGTCCATTCGACTTTATTGATTTCCACTATTCCTTTGCTCCATCTCTCATATCCCATTAAATGCTATTTCATGACTTGGCTGAAATGATGACTCAAATAGATTTCATTAGTGAATTGACATTGTTGAGTTGACAAATAGACTGTGTCGGTGAGTTGACGTTAGTGAAGATAGATGGAGAACTAAGAAAGCCAGGAGGTGCCTTGGACCACAGCAGATTCGGCTTCCAAGCTTTGTCTTTACAGCTTTGACTGCAGGGTCCTTCTCCCCGTGTGCAGCTCAAACTGGCCCTCGCCTTCCTCCCATCTTTCTGGTGCTCCTTCCCCTGTGACCCTCCACCTCCAATCTCTGAGCAGTGTTTAATTGGCTAACTATTTTATAGCATGTTCGATTTTGATTTAGAATGGCTCTAAGAGTTCATTCAGTCTAACCCCCTTATTTCCCAAGTGAAGAACCTGATGATTAGGAAAGGAAACTGGTTTACACAAAGTCATGAAGGTAGGAAGTGGCAGAGCCAGGATTTGAACCCAGGTTTTCTGACTTCAAATCTAGCATGCTTCCAACTTCAATGCACTGTTTATTTGGGCAACTGACTATCAGCAAGGGAAAACAATGACTCCCTCCCCAATAGTTATAATAGTTATCTCCTCACTGTTTATCTGTAACCCAGCTTTCTGGTCACTTATTTTATCAATTAACAATTAGAAAATAAGCATATGCAAAAACAAACAAGAAAACCTCAAAGCAACCGAAACCCAAACCAAGGTCATTCTCTAAAGCACCTGTACTTCATTCAGAAGGGAGCCCCACCAACATCATTATTTTCTCTTATTTTACACATAATTGTAACAAAATTCTCCTTTCAAAATCCATGGTTGATCAGAAACAGCTTGTTATATGTAGGTAAGCCGCTATCAGCAAGAAGTAGCAACTGGCCAGGAGGGTGAAACAAAATAGAACAACCAGACATAAGAAATCTAAAGGTACAACTATCTGGGCCACTTCATGTAGGAACAAACAGGCTTACTTGAACTTGAGGGCCTGAGTGCCTGACTTTATGACAGCACAGTCACAGCTACAACATTCACAATGATGCCCTTGATATCTTCTAGGAGAGGCTAAATTATGTTCAGCTTGGTGGCACAGTGAATGGAGCTCTGGATCTGGAGTCAGGAAGACCTGAGTTCAAATCTGACCCCAGACACTTGCTAGCTGTATGATCCTGGGCAAGTCATTTAACTGTTTGCCTCAGCTTCCTCATCTGTAAAATGAGCTGGAGAAGGAAACGATCAACCACTCTAGTATGTTTGCCAAGAAAACCCCAAGAAGAATCAGAGACAAATGAAAAAACCAGTAACAGCGGTATTTTGGAATTCCTTAAGACTTTAACCCCACCACCCCAATTAATTATCAAATGACATATTTGTAAAGCACAGTGCCTGGGACATAGTGGACCCTTGATAAATGCTTGTTTCCTTCTTCCTTCCTTCCTCTATGAAACAAAATAGAGTAATTATTTGTTGCATCCACACCATTTATATAATTGAGAAGGTCTGAGTCTTGAAGAAAGTGATTGGAAGGAACTTAAGGGAGAATCTGAGGCATACCACATGGACTAATGAAAAGGACACTGGTCCTGCAGCCGGGAGAGATTTGGATTTGAATTCTGCCTTCACACATTAGCTATATGGAATGAATGGAGAGGCAGCCATGGCATATCAGAGAGAGAGAGAGCTCACCTCCAGTACATGCTGACTGTGTGACTCCAGGCAAGTCAATTTATCTCTTATTGCCAGGAAGGTGTCTATTGAAATGGGTAGAGGGGATTTCCTTTTCAGGGATCTCCCTCTATCAGTGAGATCATAGATATAGTCCTTACCTCCATGAACATAAGTCAGTTAATCTCTCAGCCTCAGTTTCCTCATCTGTAAAATAAGACTTATAACATCTATAGTGCCTGCCCCACATGGATGTGGTCAGGAGTAACATGACACAGTGTTGTAAAGCACTTTGTAAAATTCACCTTCATTCCTTATAGTAAGACCCATCATGTGCCCACTGTTCAACAAATCAACTAGCACTTATTAAGTACCTACTCACTATTAAGTACCTACTAATAAGAAGCATTTCTATTACCATGGCTCCTGTTAGCTAGCCTTTCTATAATGCTGTAAGGTTTACAAAGCAATTCACACATGCTACCTTATTTGACTCTCATAACCACTCTGTGAGACGTGTTACTATTATCCCTATTGTACAGATGAGGAAACTGAGGCTGGAAGAAATCAAGTGACTTACCCAGGGTCCCACACCTACAAGTATCTGAGGCAGAGTTAGAACCGAGGGTTTACCCATTCCAAATCTGGCACCATCCGTGCTGTCACCTAGCTGCCTATTACACAAAATGCTAGGTGATGGGGACACGAAGATGAATTTCTGGGCTATAGCTTTCCTCCACTTGATGCGTTGGTTTCCATGGTGCGCCATGCAGATCAGACAAACCTTTGGTTGTTTGCATTGTTTGCTTATTTGTTTATTTATCTTCTCTCATTATCTCCTATTTCCTGAGTCTAGATTCAAATAACTCCTCTTTGGAAGGCAGGGATATTAGCTGGGGGAAATATTCCAGGGCCAGCAAAGGTTAGAAATCTGCTGAAATCCTTAGTCTAAATCACTAACTTTGTTTCCCAAGGGTAACGGCAGCCTCATGCTAGTCAATACATATTTTATGCTATAAAAGTGATCTATGTGAAAGCTTGGTGGTGCATGCCTTCTGAACTGTAACTGGAGTAAATCTGACATCCACAAGAGCTGCACTCTACAAAGCAACAATGCAGCAGCATATATATCAACACACAGCTTTATGTGCCCATTTAGAGATCAAGGCAGGATGTTTTTGGTCTCCTTGGGTTTGGGGAAATACTTTCTCCTTGCTGAAGTGTGTGCTCTTTTATTTTGCTCAACCTTTCGGATAAATAGCATGAGACACTTTTTTTCTCCAACTGCAAAGGTTGTGAGAACACTGTTCCTTTCACACCATTTCCCCAGGAAATACAGCATTCGAGATGAATACACCCAGTGACCATGGTTTTTATAGAACTGGATGACTTGCTATGGTTCCTGGGAAATGTTCTAAAATTATTATAAATTAAATGTGAAGTTAAATTCAAACTCCAAGCAGCTGTAACTTTTCTTAATCTATTGAGAACCTGGACCAATTTACCTCCCCTCCCCTCTCCCCCTCTGCCTCAAGTTGGCCAGCTTTGAGTAATCAATAAGGAAACGTAGTTCTGCGTGCATGGACTCCTGAGGAATGCAGCAGTGTCCTAGGCTCAGACCAGAGAGCAGTGTTTCTATAGGAACACCATGGCATCTCCCTACCTACCTGGCCTCTAGTCATGGGTTACCTTTAGAACGTATTCAAACTAGGAGCTCTGTTTTTCTTCTCTAGTCAAAAGAAGGGGAACAATGCCGGGAGTTTCTAGGAGAAAAGGAAAAAGGATCTGCTAAGACCTATTATATTCATGATGTCATGCTCTGAGTGCCATTGTGTTTAGTCATTTGCAGTCATGTCTGACTCTTCATGACCCTATTTGGGATTTTCTTGGCAGAGATACTGGAGTGGCTTGTCATGTCCTTCTCCAGCTCATTTACAGATGAGGAAACTGAGGCAAACAGGGTGAAGTGATTTGCCCAGGGTTACACTGTAAGCATCTGAGGCTGGATTTGAACTCACAAAGTTGCCTCCAGGCCTAGCTCTCTATCCATCATGGCACCACCTAGGTACCATTACCTTGTCCCCATCTGTGATCATCTGCCACCAATCATCAGTTCCTTTGATGTATGAGAGTCTTCTATTTGGCATTTAAAGCCCTTCACAACCTAGATGTCACTTTTCTTTCCACATTTATTTTCCAATATTTCCCCTCATGTATTCTCTGGTCTGACTAAACTGGATTACTTGTGATTTCCTGTATAGGCTATACTGTCTCCTACCTCCACACCTTTGTACATTCTTCCTCCCATCCTTAGAATCCTTTGTTCCCTAGAATTCCTAACTCATCATCAGCATGGAAGGAATTCTTTTTTACACATGGGCTAGAAAAGATGAACACTGAGGTTCATCCCATGTGTGAAATTCTGTAACTGCATGACCTTCCAGGCCTCTTCCAACTCTAGCGCCTATGATCTCATGCCGCACACGCATTCCTTCTTCTTCAGTCAGTCCAGTGTGGCTGACTCCAGTAGTGCTGGAAGTATGTTCAGAATTCAGAGCTTCCAAAAGGGGCGCTCTCCATGGAAGGAGCCTTCATACTTTGAATGAGCCATGTGCAGTTTATTCTGGTGGGTAGAGCCTTTGACACCTGACCTCAAACTGATGGGAATTTCTCTTGTTGATTGATTTTGTTCAAGCAAGGAGACAGTGTACCTAGGAGTTGGGATGGAGGGGAGAAGGAAAGGAAGAGGGAAGGAAGGACAGGGGCAGAAATATATGTAGTATCTAGTTTCTATTATATCTGGTACTGTGCTAAGCACTTTTTCCCAATATTATCTCATTTGATCCCCACAACAACCCTGTGAGGTGCTGTTATCTCCATTTTACAATTAAGGAAACTGAGGCAAACAAGAGTTTAAGTGACTTGTTCACACTACTAGTAAGTAGTTGAACTGAGGTCTTCCTGATTCCAGGCCTGATGCCCTATACACTATACCATCAGCTACCTACAGTTTGTCAGGGTTCAGAGGCAAGTCCATAAGGGAAGAGTAAGATGCAAATAGAAGTCAGCTTCCAAGACAGCTCAACATTGCTCACAGAAACTCTTGTGGGCTTTGGATATTGTGATATGGACAGAGTATACAATGTTCGTGTGCTGTTTGTTTGGAGTCATGCTGTAGCCTCCTAGTAAGGTTCCTGGCCTCAACCCTCTCCCCACTCGAATCCTTCCTCTGCAGAGCTGCCAAAGTGATTTTCCTAATGGATAGTTCTGGTGATGCAACACTCCCCGCCCCACACGGATTACCCTTAAAAAAAACTCAATTCCATTGTCCCCCTAGTAAAATGTGGGATAATATAATTAATGTGTATACATCATATGCAGAGAGAGAATGGGAGAGAGAGAGACAGAGAGAGAGAGAGAGAGAGAGAGAGAGAGAGAGAGAGACAGAGAGACAGAGACAGACAGAGACAGAGAGACAGAGACAGAGAGGAGACAGACACAGAAAGAGAATATGTGTGTGTATGTGTGTGTGTATGAGAGACAGAGACAGAGACACACACATAGAAAGAGAGACAGAGACAAAGAGAGACACAGAGAGAAAAACTCATTCAAGTATTTATACAAGTAACTCTTTTAGGTAAGAGGAAGACTCTGACCTCCCTCTATCCCAAGTCCTTAATCTAAAAATGAGTATAAATTGAAAGCAAATTCTTCCAGCATCAATCAAGCAAGCATTTGCCATGTGACCCTGGGCAAGTCTCTAAGATCAGAAGCTTCTGATATGCACTAGGAGAGAACATTCCTTCCAGGGAACTCCCCTGTAACAGTGAGATCCCAGGTCTAGTCTCTGTTCCTCTTCCATATGCCATACACTGTAATAGGCACTAGGATTGCAAAGGAAAAAGTCAAACAGCTCCTGACTTCTTGGAGCCTTCATGGGGCTCCCATGGGGAGACAACATGTGCATACATAGGCATATACAAACTAGACACAAAATAGTAAAAGTTAGCCTTGGGGAGGAAGGTGAAGACCCAAGGGGATCAGGCAAACACTTATGCAGAAAAAAGCACTTGAGCTGAATGGCATAGAAGTAAGCCATTGCAAAGGAATAGAGATAAGATCTGGAGTGTGAGTAGCAGGAAACAGGCCAGTATGGCTAGATTATGGAGAATTTAGAGGACAGTGAAGTGTTAGGCTGGGAAGGTAGATTGGGGTAGATTGTGTAGAGTCCCAGATGCCAAAATGAGGAGATTATAAGTAAATAGGAGTCACTGGAATTTGTTGAGTAGGGGAGTGATATGGTTACACCCTGGCTTAGGAAAAATCACTTTAGTGGCCAAGTGGAGGAGGGATTGGAGTGGAAAGAAGACCAAGGCAGGGAACCCAATTCAAAATCTATTGTAATGATCCAGGTGAGAAGTGATGAGGATATAAATTACAGTGATAGCTGTGTGAATGGAGCAAAGAGAGACTATGGAAGAAATGCCGTAGAGACAAAAGGGACAGTGTTTGGTAACTCATTGGCTATGTGGGGTGAGTGAGGTGAGGAATTGTAGCAGCAACCACATTGGCATCCCCAGGATGGCCGCTAGCACATGTTCTTAGATCTGTTTTACTGGGAAAGACAGCTGTTTAAGGGGTCAACAATCTTTTAAAATTACATTCACTAGTTCAGGGGAAAAGTCAACACCCTGAACTTCAGAGAAAATACAAGCAGAGAAATAAAGACCAACTGACAGGGCTCTGACTGCCTGAATCAAAGTAATATTGATATATACTTTACATTACACCCCTGGCTCAGGAGAGCCTTTACATCTGAGCAGTCAAGGAGCTCTGAACATACAGACACTCAAAATCTTGATCAAGGAATCATAAGATCCTTCTCATAACCAAGCCCCCAAAGCAAAATACCAATTCAGAGTATATGTATACTTCTCAGAACTAGAAGGCAGCACAACCTTCATGACTCAGTGCTTAATTAGAAATTAGCTTTCCTGCAAGCAAGCCTCCCCTAAGCAAGCTTCCCTTAATGGGCTCCACTGTAAGGCCTATTAATGGGGGAAGAAGATCTTAAATCCCATTAACATTACAGGAATCAAGATGGCATTAAAGTTGTAAATCAGAGAACCTGAAAGGAAGATAGTCCCTTGAAAGGAACAAGGAGGATGGGTTTGGGGGAAGGGGGAGGGAGATAATGAGTTCTGTTTGGACATATTGAGTTTTAGTTACCTATGGGACAATAAGTTTGAAATATCTAGTTGGTAACTGATGAGGAAATCAAGCTTAGGAGAGACTAGGAATATTTAAGTAAGCCTGTTAGTTACCACATAGCAATGATGATCGAACTCATGGGGACTGATGAGTTCTTCAAGCAGAAGAAAGAAATGAAAGAGGAGGGTAAAAGAAAGAGCTTTGGGGATCCACCCACAGTTAGTGGGCATGGGGTATATTATCACTCTACAAAGGAGTATGAGAGGGAGTGGCTAGAGAGGTAAGAGGGGAGGTAGGTGAGGTGAAAATATCCACAAGGAGAAGGCAGTCAGGGATATCAAATGGTGGGCAGCTAGATGATGCAGGGAATAGAGCACCATGCCTGAAGTCAAGAAGATCTGAGTTCAAATCTGGCCTTAGACACTTACTAGATGTGTGACCCTGAGCAAGTCACTCTACCCTGTTTGCCTCAGTGTCCTCATCTATAAAATGAGCTGGAGAAGGGAATGGCAAACCCTTCCAGTTTCTCTGCCAAGAAAACCCCAAATGGGTTCAAGAAGAGAAAATGACATGACTGAAAATGATTGAACAAAACAAACCAAAAATGTCAAATGGTGCAGGTCAATAAAGATGATGATTAAGAAAAGGACATTGGATCTGGCAAGCATTTGATAGATGCCAACTTTATAGAAACAACTTTTAGCTGAACAGTGGGGTGGGAAGTCAGATTGCACAGGATTTGGAAGAAAGTAAAAGGAAAGTAAGTGGAGGCAATGAGTGTAGGCAGATTTTTTTTAAGACCTCTTTTCTTTGTGTCCCCAATGCCTCACTTAGTGTCCAAGAATTTAACAGGCCCTTAATAAGTGTCTGTCAAATTGAATTGAATTGAAGAGAAATGAAGACAGGACATGTTTACTTATAGATTACTTAGCATAGCATTTTATAACCAAGATGTTCTTCCTAGAGATTTATATAGCCTATGAGTAATTTGGGAGGAAAAAAAAGTTATGTTTATGATAAATATAGCAGAGTTCCTAATGAAAAACTTTACTTATGGTTATTTTATTTTTATTTATGTTTTTATCTGATGATAGAGAATACAGTATATGCGAATTCAAGTAATATTTGTATAGCTATGACTCCCCCCAAATTCTCTACTCTAAACTTTGAGACTAATGATCCTTACTGCATACATAATACAACTTGTACTCAAAATGAGGCAATGTGTATTATACCTGTCTCTCAAAGCTGACTGTTCCAAAACTCCAGTGCGATGCAATTGTCATTTAAATGATTTCATAAAACAACCATAGAAAGGTCAATCAAAAAAACCAGGAAATCCAAAGTGCACATTAACAGGCTTAGTACAGGTAGGCAGCCGATGGGCACAGTTTGTAAAATCTGTTACACACTGTACTAAGTGTACCCTGTCAGATAGTCAGTATTGAGGGTTATTGCATAGGTGAACTAATCAGATAACTTTAAAGTGTTTTAAAACCATGAAATCCCATATCAATGCCAAACAAAATTACTATCAATTCGCTAGATTAGATCATTTCAAAAAAGGATGCATTAGAAACAAAAGAATCATTTAACTACTCTGTTCTAGGTTGCTTCTTGCAAATGCCATTGATTCTTAATTCCTAAAGGATGTTTCCTGGATCAAAAGACCATTATTGCTGTTATTACTTATTGATCAGTAGGATGTTTAGTATTTGAAAATTTGAGAACATCAAAGAAAGTTGTCTGTTCTGTTGAGGTTAGGGGGCTTGGTTAGACAGTTGCAAAGCTTACTATGGGGTTGTTCCAGGAAGCTTAGAAAAGATCTTTGCAGAGAGGATGGTGGTGGTGGAGGCCACATAAGGCCAATACATTTAAATCATTTAACCCAGGCTTCTCCCTCTCTATTCCATCAGAAATTAACCACTTCCACAATCCACCAATACCACGATGAGGAAATAGTTGTCTACATTTTATTTATTTGCTGAAATAGACGATATGGTACAAGAAAAGGAGTATTAAAGATCAAGGTAATTCTTACAAACTAACACTGACAAAGCATTTCTCTTACAACACACTGGTTAGATAAGTTATGTAAGCACCATACTTCCCATGGTGTCGATGAAGAAATGCAACACCCAGAGATTTTTCTACACTCACAGGGGAAAACTTTGTTCTTCGAACCTGGGTCATAAGATCATACATAAAGATCTGAAAGTGACCTTAAAAACCATCTAGTCCAATCTCCTCTTTATATGGATGAGGAAGCTGAGGTCCAGAATGATTAAGTGATATGGCCAAAGTCATATAGGTAGAGATAGAGGTGAGATTTGAACTCAGGTTCTTGGACTCTAAAGCTAGCGCTCTTTTGACTGCACAATGCTGCTTCACCAGGTCTCCTTCCTTAAGGACCAATATTCTTCCCAGTATGCCTTCACTGCCTTTCTACTGAAGCTGTTCATTTTACCCTGTGAAAAGGAAATGAGGGTATTCAAAGTAGTCAAGAAATTTGGGTCCTCATCCTTGATTTATCATTAGCGGACTATGTGACTTTGAACAAATCACTTAACCTCTCTGGGTTTCGGCTTCCTCATTAATTTCCTCAGAAAACAAGTATTTATTAAAAGTCTCCTCTATATGACAGGCACTGTGTAGGTGCTCAAGATACAAAGCCAGAAATGAAATACTTTCTGTGCTCAGGAACTCACACATCTTAGGGCAGGGGTCAGTGGGAAGGGGATAACATGCATAACATATACACACAAAGGTACATAACAATAACTCCCGTGAAGGCACTAGCCACTAGATGACAGGGATGAGAATAGCCTCCCAGGGGTAGATGGTGCCTGAACTGAACTTTAAAGGACAATTGGGACTAGAGGATTTGGCTTTGAGGAGAGAGTTTATTCAAAGGTAGAGGGGCAGAATATGGAATAGCCTCTGTTGTTGTTTGTCCTTAATTTTGAAGAGGACCAATTACGTTGTGGGGTGATGAATTGTGCATGAACTAGATTTAAGCAAGGCAGAGCTGCACAGAGCCATCAGCCTCACTATCTCCCAGAGTCATCGAAGGCCAGTGGCAGGACAAAAATCCAGATGACTGGTGATGACCCGGGATGCAGTGGATGACCTTGGTGTCTTCTATGTCTGACCAAGCTCAAAACTCCAGTGCTGCGTTAGCCACCTTCATGTTTCATTGACTCATTTGGCAGGGAGAAATCTTCACATACTTGGAGAATGTCCTTTATAGGGAACAGGAAGGGAACCAATCTGGCTGTATTATATAGCAGGGGAAGGAGAACAATATGAAATAAACCCGAAATGGCAGACTGACTGTGGAGCCAGACTAGAAGTACAGAAAAAAGTTATACAGAACAGGTTGCATTTTACCCTAAAGGCAAGAAGGAGTCATTGGATTTACTGAGCAAGACAGTTACATGATCAAATCTATGCTTTAAGAGCACCAACCCGACAGATGAAAATTGTGACGGACAAAATGGGCTCTAAGCAGAGGCCCACCCCATTCTTTCAATTCATTTATCTCGTGGGATTAACTTACTGCTTAAATTCCTGTCAGAATGGCATCATTTTAATTATCCAAAACATAATCTATTTTCCCCTAATGTATGTTCACTGACTTGTATTTGTTCCCTACGTATATTTTCATTGGCCTGTGAGAAACACATCAGCAAGTAATGATAACCTCATTAGTGCCTGCTAGACAGATGTAAGCTGCAAACAGCACAAATGGACCTGTTGGGGGAGGTCTCAATAGAGAGGCAAATGGCTGAGTGGTCAGAGGAGGCAGCTCTGAGCCTTTGGGCTCTTCAGCTCAGAGGTGGAAATACATACCTGGGGCTCCTTCAGAGAAGACTATCTGTCCTGCGCAGTAATACAATCTTTCAGCTCACAGTCCTGTCAGTCTGATAGTTTGTCATCGGATTAACTATATAACATACATATTATGTGTGTATGTGTATGTGTGTACATACATACATATATGCCTATAGTTGTGGGTATAATTTGTATCTGTATCTTATTACGTATTTGTATCTGACTGTATTAGGGGAGAGACAGAGAATAGAAGGAAATAATAATATATATGTATATGTGTGTATATATACATACATGTATATACATATACACATATACCTCATTTGTAGATATATCTCAGTTATTAAGAGAGACAGAGAATGGAAGAAAATAAGAATAATATTTTATTTACTTTAGAATGTGAATAAATGGTATAGGCTAGAATTAGGGATTATTGAGCAAAACCCTAGACCTGCATGATATAAGGCTCTGAAGGGATGCTCCCCAATCTCCTCCCCACACCTGCTCCCACCAAATTCCATTCAGCAGTCAATACTGATGAAGTGGCAACTGTCTACACCTTTTGACCCAGCAATATCACTACTAGGTCTATTTTCCAAGATGGTCAAGGGAAGAAGGAAAAGAGCCTCTGTGTTCTAAAATGCTCATAGCAGCTCTCTTTGTGGTGGCCAGGAACTGGAAACGGCAGGGATGCCCATCACTTGGGGAATGGCTGAACAAGCTGTGGCATATGGTCGTGATGGGATATCACTGTGCTATAAGAAACGACAAGCTCGATGGTCTTAAAAACATGGATAGACTTGCATGAAATAATGAAGAACCAAATGAGCAGGAGTAAGGGAATGTTGTGTACAGTAACAATATTGTTTTAAGCACAACTTTGATTAGTGTAAATACCCAACTTAACTACAAAGGACCTATGAAGGAAGATGCGGTCTGCATCCTGAGAAAGGATTGCTACATAAAAGTACGTATCACATGGTTATGCATATACATATACACACAAACACACATACATGTAGATATGCACATACATGTACGCATACATGTGCACATACACATACATACAATACACATAGACATAGACATTTGTGTCTAATTATAGCCATCTTTAGGGCAGGGGCGGTAGGAGAAGAAAACAAGAAAGCTACATAATAACTTTATTATATGTTTAAAAGGAATAGCAAGTTGCACATAACAGATTTGCAGTTTCATGTACAATTTTTTCTAGCCTGCAATGTTATGTTTTATTTCTTAAGTTCAGAATAAAGTAAATAAAATGATAAAAACCAATTCAGTGGCCTAACTTAAAAAAAAAGTAACTGCATGCGCAGATCACGTTGTGAGGAACTTGAGGATACAGAATGTTTAGATGAAGTCACATATTGGCAGGGGAATAAGACATAGAAGTTGATGGAAAGCTTTTTGAAGGTAGGAACTGCTTCATTTTGTATTCACATTCCCATACCTGGGACTGTTCTGGGGAGATGGTAGAAATTTAATCAAAGCTTGTTGATTTATTGATTGGTACCTAGATAATACAATAATTATACTTAAGTAGATAAAAATTGCTATAGGATCAGGTTCTCAGACTGATAAAATGAAGGGATCTTAGAGGTCATCTAGTACAGCTTTCTCCATTTTGCAAGTGGGGAAACTGAGTCTCAAGATGTTAAGTGACTTGCCCATGGTATTACATAGCACATAGATTAAATTTTAAAAACGCATCCGTTGTACTATGTTGTTCTCATTTTAAGAGGGACAAAGTGCTGTAATTAACATGGGACAAGTGGGAATTTGTCCCAGGGCACTAAAATTCAGAGAGGTCACTAATAGCACTGGTAGTACTTTGCCAACAGACAATCAACTGAGTTCAGAGCCCTAAGCATCTAGTTATCAAGGATAATAGTTAAAATAGAAAGATAGCATATGGTGATTTCCTCCCTGACAGTCATACCAGTGTGACTTACTGTGTCCTCTCGGTTCACCCTTGTAGGCCACTATCCCCTCATCAGCGGTGGTCTCCTGGTATTCCAGAGTCTCTACACCCACATCAATTCTTCCCCCATTAATAAAACTGAGTTTGAATTTGGGACTGGTGGCCCAAGCACAGAAATCCCTCGTCACAGCTCTGTTCCAATAGCAAGAAGGAACAGATCAGGCACCAGTGGCCATGAAATTGCAACTGCTTTCCAAATATTTGGTGGTGTAGGTTTCAGCAGCTTTGCAATCAATGGAGGTGGCTTTCCAGAGTCACAATGTTCAATCTGAATATTCACAATATTTCTGGGGTTCAACTCTGAAGTGACAACATTAGGATTTTCAGTTGGAATTGTTGACATTCTCTCAGCATTGTTCTCATGTTTCAGAAGGCACCTTGTTCATATTCAGTACAAAGTCTCCTTGAAATTTCTTCAAATTCATTGGCACAGACTGGAGGCCAGATATTCACAATCTGAATAATACAAAGTCGTAAGAATAAGAATTTAACTGGTGGGCTTCTATTGTATTTTTTACATAGATATTTAAGTATTTTTTAAAGAGGAAAACACACACACACGAAACTAATTACTGTCAACTGTATTTTAAGTTTCCAGATATCGAGCCTGCAGAAGGCTGTTATTAAGCCACTGTATAATTGCCTTCTGTATTTGCTTCCCACATAAGAATCATTATTTTACTCTCAGGATTGGCTTCATAACAGAGTCTGTCAATCAAAATACCCAAGTTGCTGCCTACAAAAAGCCATTGGGTTCCCTTTTTGGGGAGCGCCTGTGTCCCTGTGTGTTCCTAGAATCTCTCATTCTCACCTCCAGCAATTACTAGGGAAAATGAGTGAAGAAATCATCTTAATACGCAGGCATATTTGGGCTCCTTTTATTTCCTTTTAGAGATTATGCCTAACATTAAGGTATTGACCTGCACGCTCTCTAAACCCTTGGCAACTTTAACATTCTAAGACTCTATTACTTCGTATGTTTAGTTCCCCAGTCCCCCCTGAACCTAAGAGGATTTTCATAAAGGAAATCTTTTGCGGGTAGGTAATGGGTCAAGGACTATTGGTAAGATGGCCTTCTTCTCGACATCACCTCCACAGACCTGCAGCTGAGAAGGAGAGGAAGGATGATCATGTCCTGGTAATAGCAGGATGGAGTAAATGCCACTAAGCACCAGGCTTGGAGCCAAGAAGACCTGAGTTCAAATCCAGCACCAGATATTTAATAGCTGTGTGATCTTTGGGAAGTAATTTAAGCTCTGTTGCCTCACTTCCTTATCTATAAAATGGAAATAAGAAGAACTCCGATCTCCTAGGGATATTGTGAGCAGCAAATAAGATTTGTAAAAAGTGCTTTGCAAACTGTTGTTATTGTTGCTGGAGCCACTAGGTAGGATAGACTGCCAGGACTAGAGTTACGAAGACTCATCTTCATGAGTTCAAAACTTGCCTCAGACACTTGCAAGCTTCATGACCCTAAATGAGTCATTTGACCCTGTTTGCCTCAGTTTCCTCATCTGCAAAATGAGCTGAAGAAGGAAATGGAAAACCACAGCACTATCTTTTCCAAGAAACCCCAAATGGAGGCACAAATCTAAGACATAACTGAAATAATGGGACCTGCTTTCCAGGAATACTGTGAGGAGAAAATGAGATTTTCATGAAAAGTGCTTTTCAAATCTACCTATTATTAAAAATAATGTACTAGTTAAAGTTCTGGTTTGTTATAACAATAGAAGCAACCTGAAGTAATAGATATATTGCTGGGTTTGGCAGAAGGATGACCTTACTAGCTGTGTGATCTTGGACAAGGCATTTATCCCTCATGTGCATTAGGAAACTCTCTAAGACTTATCTATTAAATCATAGATGGCTTGTCATCTGTGATGATGGAGGGAATACTCATCCTGGGAATTTCCTATCCTGATGATAACATAGACTGTTCATGTGTTATAATGGGTCTTGCTTGGAGATTTTTTTGAGGTCATTTTTTTTTCTAAAGGCTTTTCTCTTCACTTTTTGTGGTTCTCATTACTCATAGGACTAATGTGTATGTCTACAGATTGGAAATTTCATTGAAGAGACTGTTTGCCACGTTCTATGTTCTTTTACAAATCCTTTGTGGGAGGTGTGCCCAGTGTGCTATCCTAGATTCCTTGACCTTTCCTGTATACCATTGAAAGTTGGGGGCTTTCCATTGGTTTTCCCTCACTTGTACCATGTGACTAACCTACCTTTTTATCATTCTCTCCACTGCCCTGTGGTTGACATGAAGCTTTAATTCTTTAGGGACTGTGGTTTCCATCATCTGTAGTTATAACAGCATTGTGCAATTCCCCCAAATGCAATTCAGTCCCTCTTTTCCTATTCAATTTTGGATCCAGTGAATCCAGTGTCTGTCTAAGGGTTATGTTGTGATGGATTGTCTTTGTGGATAACACACTGAACTGAATATCAGTCCAGGGAATAGGCATTTTTCATTCTCTTGGCTTTTCTAAATTGAACTTTTCTCTGTTGTTTTTGATTTCATGTAGGAGGCTCCATGATGCCCCAGGGTTTCATACTGTTGGGCTGATGCCATCTACACATAGGAACATCTGAAGGAAGTTACCATCTATGGGGAATTCCTTCTCAGCTTGAACTCTACTGAATCTCTTCTGTGTTAGTGGTAAGCAACTTGGGAGGAACATGCTTCATTCAATACTAGTAAGGAAATAAGTTAACTCTGTTGTTGAACCCTTCTTAATGAAAAATGCGTCCTGATTCTGAAACTTTCATTCCTCACACAACTTTATGCTCAGACTAATTTGGCCATTACATAAGGTTATGGGACTTTGGTGGGTACCCCTTTGTCAATTATTTCAAATAAGACAAAACCTCATTGTTACTGACAGTCATTCTGAGCAGTGCTGAGTTGTGAGGGAAGGGAAGTAAGGGGGAAACCAGCAAAGCCAGTCAGCCATCACTCAGCACACCATGAGTCACTGAATATGATGGAGGGTAATAAGCATTGACTAAAGAGAGATTAAAAGAATATTATAGGAAGCAATTTGCTACGCAAAATGCTAATTGTTATTTAATGAGGAAGCCAGATAACAAGAGAGATTCAGTTCTTTTATGTCATTATCTATTGAGTAATGAGGGATTTCTCCTACACTTCAAGGAGAACCATACTTTCCTTGGTATAGGTATTTCTTCCACCAAAGCAAGTCCAAGTCTATCAGTATGTCATAACTTGCTACGTGTTATGAAATGAATTTTTGTGGCCAGAAAAGAACAAGCCATTATTTTCTGGTGGTAGGCCATCTTTGATGAGCTTTCTTTCTCAGATGAAAGGCACAGATGAAAGACTGTGAAGTCCATCCACTATAAAGCCTTTCTAGGTTGGTTACAAATTTTCATTCATTCATTCAATAAATATTTAATGTGACACATGGTGTGCTGATAATAGTACTCTGGGAATCTTCTCAAGATTAAGGAAGAAATCAGTTCCTGCCTTTATGGAGCTCACAGTCACTTAGGGTGATAAGACATATTTTTTCTCTTTGGAGCAGGGAGGGCAGGGCAGTTGGGGTTATATGACTTGCCCAAGATCACATGACTAGTAAGAGTTAAGTGTCGGAGGCCAGATTTGAATTCAGGTCCTCCTGACTCCAGGGCTGGTGCTCTATGCACTTCTCCACCTAGCCACCCCAATTATAAAACATTTTAAAAAAATCTAGACCTGTTATTTTATCAATATAAAGAACTTCTGGTGAGGAAACTCCCTTTATGAATTCAGGTTGCCATCTGCTCTGCAACTTAAAGTATTAAAAAAATCACTTGAGGGCACTGAGAGGTTAAGTGACTTTCCCACAATCAATATATGTCAGAGGCTAGATTTGAGCTTAGGTTTTCCTGACTTTGAAGCCACTTCAACGGTGCCTTTGCATCTCAAGATAAAAACACAAATCATTATAATATGCAATAATGCACAATGCAGACAAGTGTGAAGAGAGAGGAGTGGCTGGATGTGAGGGGGACTTATTTTTGCCATGATGTCTGTGCACAGAACCATTTCCTAGCAGATGACAAGCACAGGAAACATCATTCACAATCATATACTTCTCCTGCTTTTCACATCTCCATAAAAAGGCTCCTTTCTTTGTTTTCATTGGAATTTTGTTTTCTGACTTTGAAACCTGAACTGGTTAGGTAGAGAACCAGACTTATGAAACACTTGGGTTCCAATTCAGACTGATACTTCCCAGCTTCGTGAGCCTGGGTAAGCCCCTTAACTTGTCTCTTCAACTATAAAACAAGACCAATAATAGAACCTACCTCAGAGGGTTTTTGTAAGGATCAAATGAGAAGATATTTGTAAAGCACTTAGCACAATGCTAGCACATAGTAGGTACCTAACAAAGGCTTGCTCCTATCCACACTTCATTGAGTAGAGTGTCAACGTGGTCAGAGCTAAACCTGAGACAAAGGTTATTCTTTAAATAGGTATTTTCCTGTATAAAATATCTCTAGTTTTAACTTCCTCAAAATTATGGGTTTACAGAGCATGGAATTAACCAGCACATTCAATATTTCAAGAACCCATGATTTCTTTGGTGGGGTGGAATGACCCTGATATCAGCTTCTCAGCATCTGGTCTTAACAAATTATAAGACTGGGAAAAATGTAGAAATTCTTAGTGTGTGATGATCTGGTGGGAGCTCTTGGGATTTAGGTTGGCCCTTAGAAGACAGATAACCTGAGCATGACTTTGTTTCTCTGCTAGCTTTGTGGGACCTATTAGCACTTGGATTCCACTGGCAGGACCTCCTACTCTCCTTTACATGATGATGAGGGCATTAGTAGATGCAACTGACTAAAGCCTAAAGGGAATCTGAAAAGTGGACCACCCTGCAGTACTCACCATAAGGTATTAAGGCAGAGATGGGGGGTGGTTTATGGAAGGGGGAAGGGAATGAATTCTCTTTGGAACAAAGTATCCTGTCTTGCCATCATTTCCCATGATTTCCCTCAATATATACTGTATACTCGGGTGCCGCTTAGCTATTCTTATCATTTGTTAAGAAACCTATTTTACTATAATTTTATTTCACTGTAATTTCCTTAGTAACAGGCTGCTCTTTTTTTCTTTTAAAAACTATTAAAATGTCATTCACATCACATTCTGGATGTGTATCTAGCTATTTCCAAAAGCTATTCAAAAAACATAATCACCATAATTACGGTTGACACCTAATTAACATTCAACTTCCTTTCTATAGCAACTACAGCTGGACAAACCATCTCTTCCAGGATAAAAGTAATACTTGGTTGTTTTAAGAGAAAAAACAAAACAACACTCTACACCTGTCTCCATTTTTCATTTTTTTGCAATAGTTGTGCCTTGGTTGGGAAGTTCAGTAGCTAGCCAGAGAACACTGAGTTCTAGTATTACAGATGTACATGTAGCTATTCATGAGAAATTAAAGACATTAGGCTACATACACAATTGGAAATAACCTCCAACAGCAATATTACTTTCTCAGTTATGACTCCTGAAGAATTTAGCTTTCTTGATGGTTACTGACTGCTTCTACTCTTTTAGCCAATTATGTTTGGTAGAGTTTAAATGTGTTCGAACTGTATCTTTCAGAAGCTTCTGTGTGAGCCAAGGGATGACGATGTCACCCTAACAGGAAGTGGTTACATAGGCACGCTTTTAACATGTCTAATTTATAGAAAATGCAACTGAGATTGCCCAGTGGGAAGACTACTGGATGCTTGGCACACAGTAGGTACTTAATAAATGTTTGTTGATTAATGTAGAGTCCAAGGTCCTAGGTCAAAACATGATCCTGAAATTTATGATCTATGTGACCTAACTGACCCTGTGTAAGTCAATTATCTTTTCAGTGCTTTAATCAAATATTTAAGTCACAGACAAGGTGCCAAACTTCGGTGCTTTCTCAGCACCTAGGACAGTTCCTGGCACATAGTAGGTGCTTAGTAAATTCTTCTTAAATTGGATGATTAAATTAAATTGCCATGAGAGACTCAATAGACACTATTCCTCCTCAGTCATGCTAAGCCAATAGTGGTGAAATGACAGTTAAGACGATCTGTCCCTGGAAAACCTGTGAGAGTAATGGAGTCTGATGAATAGGCATTGAGAGCCATTGCTACTTGACTTTATTATCATCATCATTATTATTAATATTAACTTTTATTTTGTTTTAAGTAGTATGCTGGGTTTTACTGTGGTATCATCTGATTTATTCTGGCTTAGTCAGGAAAGCTTCAGTTAAAACAAGGGTATGTGAGCTGTGAAATGAAAAGGATGATTACCCTTTGCATCCCAACTCTTGGAAACTAAAATCTAAAATTCACCATATCTAAAACTATATCTATCTCTCTCTCTATAATATATATATATATATATATGTAATTCACCATATCTAAAAGTGAATTCACCACCTTTCATGTTTCAATCCAAGGCACCGCTGCCATTCTAATCTCACAGATTCATAATTTTAGCATTATCATCCCCTCCTTGGGCTTCCTCACCTCACTCTTATCTCACTGAACTTGCTCCTTTCTTAGCAGGTACCATTATCCTTCTTGGTTCACCCTCCACTACTCACTTGCCCACAAATTCAATCAGTTGTCAAATCCTCTTGTTCCTACTTTTATAACATTTGACCTTTCTCTCTACTCATGCAGGTGGCATCTTCGGGTCCTCCTCCTCTATCAACTAGCTTTCCATCCTCATTGCATTGCATGTTATTCCCCTTCCCACACTGTGAAATCAAGCCATATAGGCTTTCTCTGTTTCTCACTCCAAATCCCACATGCCTGTGACACACTTCATCCTTATTTCTGCCCCACAAGGTTCCTCTCTTCTTTTAAATTGTCTCTATGTGAAGCCTTTCCTGAATCACCAGATGGCTAGTGCCCTTTCTCCTACACTACTCTGCATTATTTACCTTATAGTTATGCCGTATAAACACATATGAAAATATTTACTTATAAATACGCAAATATGTGTGCATAGTATATATTTGTTTATATAGAGAGGTATAAATAAATAATATGTATACATATTCTTTGTCTCCCCTGCTAAGAAAACAAGCCCTTCCAATATGGGGGTTTTTTCATTCTTAGTATTAGTTTCTGGCACAAAGTAGAGACTTCATAAATGTATTCTAATCTATTGGATAATTGATAGATTGGGAATAGCCAATGGGAACAGTATGAAGAGACCTGGTACTACACATCTACATGTCTCTGCAGATTGTTTTTCTTCTTATAAGAAAATTGATTTCTTGAACAGAAATAGTCTAAATGAAAATTTTAAATAAGCAACAAAGCAACTGTGCGGTATTTAGATTTGTTCTCTGAATATGTACATATATATATGTATATATATATATATAATCTGTGTGTGCACATGTGTGTCTACTATATGATCAACTATTTCACTTTATTAAAATTATTTTACAGAATCCCTTTCCACACACTTCAAGCAAGCTTTCTGTCTTGAAGCAATATTTTGTGCAATCTGTGAATTAGATAAATCTTTCTTTGAATTCTCAAGAGCAGGGACAGATGGTCACTGGCTTAAACTCAAAAGAAAATAAAAAATACAGGCATGACCCAACTAAGGTCATTTTGCAATAACATCATTAATACATTATAACTGAACTCTGCCATAATGGTGCAAAAGTCCCTCAAGAATGCAGTTGTATTGATAACATTTGAACTAATTGCACATTGTAATGTTATTCTAGCTAATGTGGTATTTCCATGGAACCAATTAATGTCATATAGATGTAAACTTGTAACAAGTCAGTCTAACTAATAGGGGTTGGCGCTAATATGGTATTGAAGAAATGCATCTCCCATTGTGGCACGATTATGCTGGACAACTTCAGCAATCCACTTTTCAAATTCAGTATTCTTGGGAATTATTGTGTAAATGCTAATGTGTTGGCTTCAGCAGTACAGGCAAACACAATCCAGCTATGTTATTTTGGTGTTAGGCTTTCTTGTTTGTAACATCCTTTTAACAGAAAGGACAGTAAGTGTTCCAAAATGAGATACAAGTCTAGCACAGACCTGGTTTCTGACGTCATGGAATCCCAAGAGTGTAGGACCGGAAAGAACTTTAGAAATAATTTAATCACCACCTCTCTTCATCCATCACCATTTCATAAATGAAAGAATTAAAGCTCCCAAAGATAAAGTGATTCATCTAAGTTCACACAGGCATTAACAATAAATGGTAACATCCATATAGAACTTTATAACTATTGTCTTTTTTATTACCCCTCACTACAATCCCAGGAGGCAGATATTTTTATCCCCATTTTGCAGATGAGGAAACTGAGGCTGAGAGTGGTGAAGTGATTTGCCCATTGACACAGAACTAGTAAATGTCTTAGGTGGCATTTGAACTCAGGTCTTCTTGACTCTGAGTCCAGTGCTTTGTCCATTGAGCCAGTGCTTCCCTTGGACCAGGAACGGGTGATACAAGAAAGGTGGAAAAACAAGTCCCTGCCCTCAAGGAGCTCATATTCTAATGGAAAAGAAACATTCTAGAAAAAACAAAAGCCAACTATGTATATACAAGATAGGTAGAATGTAAATCAAAGGTAATTTCAGAGGTAAGACATCAGCCATGAATGGAGACTGGGAAAGACTTTCTGAAGAAGGTGGAGGAGCAGCTGAGACTTGAATGATACCAGGCAAACTGGGTGTTGGAGAGCAAACTAAGACACTAGAGAGAAAGTGGATGTGGGACAAAAGACAGGGCTGTGTCATTTACTACCCGGCTGACCTTGGATAAGTGGTCTCCTGTTTCTCAGACTTTGTTTCATCATCTGTTAAATGAAGAGGGTTAGACTACATGACCTCCAAAGTCCCCTTCAGATCCACATTTATGATCCTTCATAAGTGCCATGTATCCTTCACTATAACTTCCTACCACATTTTGCAGTTTCTATTTCTACATATCCAGAGACCCATAATCACTATCTTTTAAAAAACTGGGAGCATTTGTCAAGGAGAACATTTTTCACAGCAAATAAGATTAAAGGGGAAAAGAGGCAAATAGGTATGAAAGATAAATTTTTCTACATTTTCTCCTTTGTAATATCTCCATCTCTACCTATACTTAAGCCCCAAGGGACCTGTGTTTTCACTCACAGGTAATTTCATACCCAAAGCCCACACATCCCTGACCCTCCCCAGTCATGCTTTTGACATAGCAAGATGAAGACAAATGGTGTCACCTCAGGGATTGAAGATGTTTATGAAAAAAGATGGGCTACTGAAACTAACATTGTTTCTGAAAACAGCGCTGATTTAATATGGTCCCAAAGGACTGATGAGGAATTTCTCTCCCTTTGCTAGGGCTACAATATTGACTTACCTATAGACCTGATCTAATGTCCATCCACAAGTTTTCTTTGTCAGAGTTCAATCTTTAAAGTTTTTTGCTTGGACTAATAGCCTTGTCTGAATGACGGATCGTCAGGCATTCTTTTTTGGGGTTGAACTTGGCCAAAATTATGTAGTTTACTGGAAGGCAATTGTTCCTCTTTATATGGCATTTCAAGATGTGTAAAGTGCTTTATATACATAATTTCATTTGGCCCTCATAACAACCTGAGAGGTAGGTGGATTATTGCCCACATTTTATAGATGAGGTAACTAAAGCTCAGAGACATTAAGGGACATGCCTAGGTTAACCCAACTATTCAGTGTCTTAGCCAGGATTCAAACTAAGGTATTCCTAGAGGTAGCTTGGTGTTGCAGTGGATAGAATACTGGGCATAGAGTCCGGAACATATGAGTTCAAATCCAGCCTCAGAAATTTAATATGACCTTGAATAAATCAATTAACCTGTTTGCCTCAGTTTCCTCAGCTTTAAAATGGGGACAATAATAGCACCTACTTCCCAGATGATTGTAAACATTAAATGAGATATTCATAAAGGATTTAAGTACAGAAACTTTATGAAGGCTTGTTTCCTTGCCCACTCTCTATCCACAGGAAAGTCCCTCATCTAAGAGAGCTATTATCTTTTGTAACAATGAATTCCATTTGAGAAACCCTTGATGATTACAAAGTCCTCTAGCTTACTTGACTTTCCTGAAAACCCTCGGGGGAATCGGTAAACTTCCTACAATGGATAGAGTCCTTGATCTGGAATCAGGAAAATCAGGGTTCAAATCTGGCATCATGCTCTTATTTAAGTGTGAGACTTCAAGCAAGTCATTTCACATCTCATCTGGAAAATGGGGCTAATCATAGCGCTCACCTCATAGAGGTTTTGCGAGGCTCAGATAAGAGAACATGTAAGGTTCTTTGCAAACTTTAAAATGTTATATGAATGATTTGTTCTTGTTGAGTCATTTTACTAGTTGTCCAACTCTTCCTGACCTCATTTGGGGTTTTCTTGGCAAAGATATGGTGTGGTTTGCCATTTCCTTCTCCAGTGGATCCGTTTTGTCAACCAATCAGGTGTTATATGACTTGCCCAGGGTCACACAGTTAGGAAGTGGCTGAGGCTGTATTTGAACTCAGATCTTCCTGACTCTGAGCCCAGTGCTCTGTCCCCTGAGTCATCAACTGCCTCCATAGAAGTGAGAGTTTTTATTATTACTATCATTCTTACTTTTATTACTCTCCTTATCACTACTTCTAGGATAAACTATAAATTCCTCTGTTTGACTTTGAAAATTCTTTACAACCCATGTATTCCTTCACTGTCTTTCTAGTCTTCTTCTAGAGCATTCCCTGTCAATCAGTCGTGCTGGCTCCCTTGTTTCATCTCATATATGATGTTCCATTTCCCATCTCTGTGCCTTTGCACAGGCTGTTCCTATGCCTGAAATGCTCTCCCTCCTCCCCTGTGCCTGGTAGAATCTCGGGTTACCTTCAAGACTCAGCTCAGACACCTTCTCCAGCATTAGGCCTTTTCAAGTAATCTGAGTTTTTAGTACTTTCTCCTGTATGGTTAGCTTGTAGTGACTCTATCTGGTTCTTGGATCTTCTTTCTTGTTGCCACAGATAGTGTCTCAAAAGTCTTAGTGCAGTGTTCAGCTTTACTTAAATGTCTTTAAAATTTAAGTTTAATATTTTAAAAACTGCACCAAGACTTCTGGGACACCCTGTGTATTGTCTCTTCCTTCCATTAGAGTTTTAGCTCCTTGGGGGAAGCAACTGTTTTTGCTTTACCTTTGCATCCCTGACTCCTAAAAAAGCGCCTAGAACTAAATGCTTAATGCGTTCTTGGGTTACCTACCTCCCAAAGTCCCTTCCCACTACAAATTGAAGGTCAGTTTTCTCTCAAGTAGTTAGCTGACTGGGCCACTCACTTAGCTAGCAAACCCGAGAGATGGGACTCAAATCTAGGGTTTCTGACACCATGACCAATATTTCTGATTCCAGGACATTAATGTTCAGAGACTCCCTTCCCTGGCAAGCCTGGCTACATTCCAGGTAAAGATCATAGGTAGCCTAAGGTCAGACATGCCTGATTTTCTCTGATCTTAGGAGCACCAGCCCTGGAGTCAGACCTCAGTTCAAATTTGGCCTCAGACACTTGACATTTACTAGTTGTGTGACCTTGGGCAGGTCACTTAACCCCAATTGTCTTGCCTCCCCCCGTCAAAGAACATAGATGGGACATACCAAGAATAGCGGATTCTAGAGGACATGGGAGCTTGTTGATAGAGTACTGGGCTCAGTAGCCAATAAGTTTCTATCTCTGACACCAGATGTGTCAGAGGCAACTTACTCTGTGTCTTAGGTAACTCTTGAGGACTGATCAACTATCAATTACCTTTCACAACATATACAGATATTGGTTCATATATGTACACACATATATGCATGTATATTTGCATGTATATATACATATGCATATATACACATACATATGTGTGCATGTGTGTTTATACACACAATTACAACCACAGACAACCTTTCCCTTTCCCTACACATGGTGTCTGAAAAGTCTTTGTTAAATTTTCTAAGTGAAAGTGAAAGCTTAAAACTGTACTAAAACTTAGGATACCCCGTACACATATATGTGTGCCACACCCTACAACACATAACATCTATTTATCACATATAATTATATATTATGTTGCTGTAGAATATATGATAATTATATAATATAACAGAACTAGCTGTCATTTACTTTTATGTGTATGCGTTTTTTCCCAAGATAACTTAAAAGCTTCCAGAGGGCAAAGATGATTTTAGTTTTGTCTTTATATTTCTAGCAATTAGCACAGTGCCTGGCAGATTGTAAATAAATGCATACTACTTGATTAATTAAAAACACTGTTATTAAGCACTGACTTTAAGTCAGGTATCGTACAGGATTCTGAAGATGTAGACAGAAAGGAAAACTGTCCCTATCCTCAAGGAGTTTGCATCAGCCTGAAGGGAGGAAGGGGAAACAGCAAGTGAGGCAGTAACATGAAGTTGTTGCTACAAAACCAACAACTGAGGGGATAAGAAAAGGCAACTGAATTGATCTGTGAAGGAAACAAGGGGTTCTGGAAGATGGAGGTGAGAAGAAACTGCATTCCAGGCAGAGGGGCCAGCTTGAGCAAAGGCACTGAGGTGGGAGGTTGACTGTTCTGAAGGTTGATCACAGGGAACATATGGAAACAGCCTGGAAAGGGAGATAGGAACTAGATGCTGAAGGTCCTCAAGTGCCCCGGAAGAAGAGTTTTCTATCGAGTCAGTTCCCTACAGAGAACAAATTACAGTTCCTTTTTGTAAATACTGCCTTACTCTTGCAAACAGTAAGAACTCAATAAATATCTATTTTTGTTGATTATTCATTCACTCTCAAGTTTTTTCCCCTAGATTTATTATGTCCTATTCATATGAAATGTGTAATTGAAGAATCAACCTGAGGTTACAAATATTCACAATTACTGAAATGGTGATGATTTTCCTCATGATTTCCATTTGATTTCAAGTAACGTTTACTGTAGGCATTTCGGCTCAGACTAGATTCCCATTTCCTGCAGCTTACAGTTCCAGGGAAATGATTCTGTATCGAGCTGGGCAGAGTGTTTCAGCTTGATTTTGTTATATAGCAATTTAAAAGTCCTCAGGGCAAGAGGAAATCAGGGGAACATTTCATCTTCCAAGGAGACTTTTCTACAGTTGAAAGGTTGGGGGTGGTTTATTTGAATAATGAAAGGGAAGCTGGTTGGATCGGTATTTCAAGAACTACATAGACATAATGTAAAAACCAATCTGAAAGCAAGATATACTGGAGGCTTATTGTAACATTGTCTCCAAGGATCATGCCATAATACCACATTAGAGAGATGGAGAAAGGATGTATTAAGTGCTTTCTATGTGCCAGGAACTGTGCTAAGCACTGGGTGGGGTGAGGGCTCAAATACAAGCAAATAAACTTATTTCTATTCTTATTCCAAATGGGGGATGAACTGGGGGTGAGGGTGGAGTGTGGGGGGGCGATAACCAAGAAAGGTGAGGTTGACAGTGAGGAATTGGTGGTGAACAGTTCCAAGAGTTGGCGTGAGCTGAGCTGGGGGTGAAGTGGGAATGACTAGAGATCCTCATGGAATAACAGTACCAGGCAGAGATTCTCCCCACTAGGAGATGGATCCCCAAGTAAAAGATGGAAGAGCGTAATGGAGTCTCCTGTTGTATCTTAGGCCACTAGGTGCTGAAGTGGATAGAATCAGGAAGATCTGAGTTTGAATTCTGCCTCCATTACTAGCTCTATAACCCTGACGAGTCATTTTGCCTCCTTTTAGTCTCAGTTTTTTCATCTGTATAATGAGGATAATAAATAACAGCACCTATTTCATTACCTTATTGTGTGGATCAAAGGGGATCACATATATATTATTTTGTAAATCTGAAAGCACTGCGTATATTTTAGCTGGTATTATTATTAATATAGTTAATCATCATCACCATCAACATCACCATTGTTACTGTCATTATTCCTCAGAGTTCAAGTCAGATTTTTAGACCAAATTCTATGCTAGAGGAGATAATATTACAGGGAGATTTATATCTACAAATAAAGGGGCAAATGATGGGAGGAAGCAGTGAAAAGTGGAATTTAAAAAACAGTGTGTTCCAACAAATAGCCTGCTCTTATCTGAAGGCTGAGCCACTCTTCTGATACACCATTAAAAAGAAATTTGTGTTATATTCATGTGCATGTTGATACGTGTGTGTGTACTGATTAAATAACATTGATTATACACCATACTCAGATTTACCTACAGAATTATATAATCAGAGTTGGAAGGGACCTAAGAACTCATCTATTTCAATCTGAGCTTGAGTCAGAATTCACCTCTACACCATTCCTATTAAGAGGTGTAATATAATCCCAAGGAAAGGCAACTTCCCAAGGTTCAAAATACCAGCACAGGTGGTCTCCATTTTATTCAGTGACCAACCAAGAACAGAGAAGGTCAAAACATGACATCATTCAAAATACAGCATTTACTAAGTGTGATTAAATAATCTCCAAGTACTACCCCACCCCAGGACCTTCCGATCATTCAATCAATTACAAAGTCCCTGTTCTAAGTACTACTCCACCCCTAGGCTATACCTTCATTTAGTCCACCACAAAGCCCCTCTTCTCAAATGGAGATTAGTTTCCAAACATAAGTAAAGTACATTCACTTGTTCAACCATAGAACACAAAAAGGTCAAAAGTTCCCCACCCCTGGATCACAATTGAATCTACCCCAGAGTTACATCAAGTTTAAGCACAGCACTTAATACCCAAATGGAGGTCTTTTCTTCCTCTTGACAACATCAATAAAAAATGATTCATGCCTCTGATCCAAGATGATCTTCCCCTTCATCCCAAAACACACAACCTACACTCCAGGTTGGTTTCAAGTTCTAAGCAGCCAGGAGGGTTACAGCCCCACCTAATGCTCTTTCCACATGGAGACTAGATGGAGGGAGGCCTGGGGCCCCAGCAGGGATGCTGAGATGGAAGGACTATCACAAGAGGTCATTCAGCCTTTGCTTGATTATGAGTGGGGAAAAAAGTACAACCCTTAGACCAGGCAGTAATTATTTAAATGTATATATTAAGCATTCACATGCTTTGTCTATATTATGTAGCAAGGTAAGGAAAACAAACAAACCAAAAGAAACATTCTCTAAGGTGAAATTTACCTTTGAGAATGTGTGTCCTCATCACCCACTGAGAGGATAGTTAATTCTCCCTATTGGATAGGAAATGATGGTTGCATTAAGCAGCAAATTGAGCAGTTTGGACATAACTCATTTTAGGACTAACAGCTGCATCCTCTAGAGAGAGAGGATTTAGAAAAACAGCAAAGCCCAAGAATTCCTACAAATCTAAGATACCATTTTCTTATGGTTGATTCCTTGTCTTAATATGAAGATCCTTCCCCATTTCTGGATGGGTAAGTGAAAGGGGAATCTCACCAGCAGAAGGTCAGTCAGATGTGATCTTCAGGTGAAACACATTTACTTTAAGAGATTCTCATATGGCATGAACTTTTTGTTGTTTTTTAACAAGCAAAATTCTATCTATCTATCTATCATCTATCTATCTATCTATCTATCTATCTATCTATCTATCTATCATCTATTTATCATCTATCTGTCTGTCTCTATCTCTCCATACATACACACATATAATCCTATTATTCTTGTATATATGTATGTATACATTTGAGTGTGTAAACGTATTCATAACCCTCCTGAAACTCTTTACTAGGGGAATTTACTAGAACTTTGCCTCCATGTCTCAGTCGCCCAGGCTTCCCCTCATCTTTTGCTTCCCTTTTCTTCCTCTTTTCAATTCCCCTTTGTGTGTCTTCCCCATTAGAACAGTGACAGACATACAGTAAGCACTTCATAAATGCTTGTTGACTGACTTAGTGGGTCTTACATTATATAGTCTGAGGGAATATATGATTTTTTGCCTCTGAAACCGGAGAGTGCTATAGATTCTGTTATCTCTGACTCTTACTGTCTGGGAATAGGTAACATAATCTACTCTGAGATGCTTAATGTGGAAGCTTGTAGGAGGATTAAAGAAGCTAGTTTCAAAGACTCCACTTGCTTTCCTCCACTTCCACTCCCATATAGGTCTATCATTTTACAGGTTTTAATTATTGATAATGCTTTCTAGTCTGAGCAGCTGATTGAGTTTGTAGTGGGAATGGAGTTGAACCACTCCATAGTAACATGAGCTCCCTGACATACCTCAACTCTCCGATATCAGCTGATAAGACAAAACTTGTTTTTAGTCAAAGGATTCTCAGGCAGGGGGAAAAACAAAACAAAAGCTATGGCTGGGTATTGGCACTCAGTGCTGACCATACTGTACAAGGTCAACAAATGTCTGGTGCTTGAAGAAACAGAATGAGAGTTGATTCAAAAGACAATGCAAGAAGACAAAGAGAACAGAGTTTGTAGCAGGAGTCAGACAGAGGTAAAGTACAGCCCTGTAGAAAGAAAATCAGAAAGGACTTGCCCACCTTTTGGTGGCAGCCATGGGTTGTAGAGGGATTTTGTGAAGGGCTTTTTCTACAGGGTGAAACAAAGACACATGATTAACACAATGGGTTTGAGGATTTGGGTTGAAGGAATGGTTTACTCTTTAGCCTGGAAAAGAGAAGACTTTCAGCAGGGGGAGGAGGGGAGATGAGACTCTCTTCAAGGCAGTTTGTCAAGGTTCTTGCTGTTGCTGCTACCTGGAAGAGGGGCATAGCCTGGAGGACTGGGTGCAGGTGGCAAAGCTGCTGAGGGAGAGACTGTCCTAAAGCATGTCATTGTATATTTCCAATAGCCTGACTGGCTTAATTAAACACAATATCTCTGCTTAGAACTTGAGGGGAGATGACAGACTCACTCATCAATGGCTTATTTAAGTAACCACTTACTTAAGTGACCATGTCACCTTCCTTGCCTTCCCACTTAATAAAGTCCATGGCTCCCCATCATTTCCAGGATCAAATATAACATCCTCTGCTCAGCTTTTTAAAGTCCTTCAGTCCGGGCCACTTTCTATGTTTCCAGTCTGCTCTCACCTCCCTCTCTCCACCCCACCCCCAAGTACATCATACACCTCAGCTGGGACTCGGGTATCCTTGAGGTTTCTCACAGAACACATCCATCTCCCAGCTCCAAACCTTTTTACCCAATGGTTCCAGTGCTTGGCATTCACTCACTCCTGATCTGCACCTCCTGGCTTCCTTCAAGTGTCAGTCAAAATCTACCTTTTGCATTCTTGCTCCCTTACTCCTGGTGCCTTCTCTGAAATTATTGCCAGTTTATTCTGTGCATATCTTGTTTGTCCATAGCTGTCTGCGGTCTGTCCCATTAGACTGTGAGCCCCTTGTGGGTAGGGACTGTTTTGGCTTTTCTTTTTTACTCCCAGTATGGTGCCTGGCACTTAGTTGCTTATTGAATGCTTGTGGACTTGACCTGACATGTAGGGAAGACAGAGAAATCCAGCAATCGGCTGCCTCTAGAAAGAGGGTTCTCCTTCCCTGGAGGTGGTCAGGCTACTGGCAGATGATTGCTTGTCCTCTATCTTAATGAGGAGATTTATGGTCAGGTTTAAATTGGATGAAATGACCCCAAGACACCTTCTAACAGATGCTGGGTGATTAAGGATAAAGCACCTAAGATGAAGAAAATCCCTAGTCATTTAGCAAATGTCTACTATGTGCCTAGGACTATGCTAAGTAAAACTGGGATTACCAAGTCTTCAAAGAACTTACATCTATCCCAAGAGACAACAGAGAAGTAGGTAGAGAGATAAAGACATGGCCAACTTGCGATTTCATCGGTTCGGGGCTCTCGCTATCTCCAAGCAGGCTGAAATGTTCTCTACAAATTATGGTTTTCGGGAATTGCCTGGAGCAACAAGATGGTCAATGATTGGCTGAGGATCACACAGTAGGTGTCAGATGGAGGGATCATCTTTGCTTTGTGTTCGTTCAGCTCTGTATCTGCTATGAAAAATAGATACAAAATAAATAGAAGATAATTTTAAAGGGGGAGTGACTTTCAGTTGGAGGGATCACCCCAGACTACAGTCAGAAGATGACTCTTGAACAGAGCTTTAAAGGGAGCTGGGAATTCTAGGAGAGAATGATAAGGAGGGGGAGCTTTGTGGGGATTGGCACAGCCAATGCAAAGGTATGGAGATGGGGGATGAGGTGTCATGGAGCAGTAATAGTGAATATTGAATGATAAATCTTTGAATCAGATCCAAGATGAGCAAACATCATTAAAACTGGAGAAGAAAATTTTAAAAATGTATATGAAAAGAATTCAGCTCAATCCAACAAACCTAATACATGTGAAGTACTTTCCTAGGCATTGATGCTACAAAGACAAAAACCAGATAAGCCCTTCCCTCAGGGAGCTTACACAGTTCTAAAGAATTAGGATGAAGAGATCACTTTGAGGACAGAGTTCACATATTCCTTCATCACCTATGTCCTAACCAAGTCCTGTCTTCCATAGGATCTGTTTCACTGAGCTTAGAATTCTAGGAGGGTTATTGAAAAGAACAAGCTATTCACTCAGGACTTAAAGATAAACACACTTATCCCTCAGTGGCTCCAAAGTGAGATGGTAGGGGTGAAAGTCTTGAAGAAAGGAGATGGTGATAGGCAGGGTCATCCCTGGGGAAGGTCCTGGGTGTTTTCTTTCTGGAATTTTAAAATTGGGATCTAGAAAGCACTGATTGTGGGCACCCTCTGCAATTGAGGGAAGAGATAGCTTTCAATATGCCTGAGTTCAAGGTCAGTTAGTGCTGGGTAGATAATGGGATTGAAAATGGATTGTATGTTCTTCGTTCTTCTAAAATCACTCTTCAGTAATTAGGCAGGCACTTAGGGAGGTCAGTGATCCCTTTTAGACCATTAGGATTGGTGCATTTGGTCAGGGCTGTGTTCTCACCTGACTAGTATACTGTCCCTATGGGAGGTTTCAGGCTTTGAACTCAAAAGGCTAAGGATGTTCCACTGTGTGCTGGAAGAATGGTGGCAAAGAGATGCCCTTAACTTATTTTTTCCTCTCTTCCCCCAATGAGTGGGATACTTAGGTAATGGAAGCAGGGCTTTGTGGTATTCAAAAGGTGAAATGACCATTCAGAAATGTGGAGGTTCTTACAAAGGCTAATGTACATGCTTACCTAGAATGTGGGTTAGTCAATTGCCAAATTTAGAGGGGAGCACTAACAAGGCTCTTAACAAGGGTTAAGTAAGCCATTGATGAGTGGGTCTGTCATCTTCCCTCAAGTTGTAAGCAGAGATATTCTGTTTAATTAAGCCAGTCAGGCTATTAGAAATATACAAATTAAAAATAGAGGGTATATGAAGAAAGATGCTATCTGCATTCAGAGAAGGAACTGATAAAAAGAAGTATATACAGAATAATTTTACACACACACACATAAATGACTAATAGTGTCTAATGGAAGAAAAAAAAGAAATGTACAGGATAGCTTTTGTTGTATATTTGGAAGAAAAAGCAAGGGGCACATGCTAGATTTGCAGTTTCATGGGCAATCATCTTTTTTATCGTGTCGTGTTATGGAAGTGCTTGTTTTGTTCTGTGAATTGAAAATAAAATAATTTTAAAAGTTTGTACATTGCCTAGTCTTCGGTCTGGGCTTCCATACCCCGCTCCCCCCTCCTGCCTGGCGCCATGAGTGGCAGTGGCGCGGACCCCGAGGTGGTCCCGGCCCCTGCCCCTGCCCCGCTGGGCCCGGCCCCGACTCCCACCCCCACCCCTGCTGCGGCCCCGAGAGGCGCTGGGCCGGGCCTCGGTGCCAGTATCCGCAGCTGGGGGTACTGCCCCCCCTGAAGGTGCCATGTCTAATGGGGTGTATGTGTTACCTGGTGCTGCCAATGGAGAGGTCAAGCCTGTTGTGTCTAGTACGCCCCTGGTGGACTTCCTAATGCAACTGGAAGACTACACACCCACAATTCCAGATGCTGTTACTGGCTACTACCTGAACCGTGCTGGTTTTGAAGCCTCTGATCCCAGAATTGTCCGGCTCATCTCCCTGGCAGCCCCGAAGTTCATCTCTGACATTGCCAATGATGCTTTACAACACTGCAAGATGAAGGGCACTGCCTCAGGCAGCTCCAGGAGCAAGAGCAAAGACCGAAAGTATACCCTGACCATGGAAGACCTGACCCCTGCGCTCAGCGAGTATGGCATTAACGTCAAGAAGCCACATTATTTCACCTAAGCTCACCTCTTCCCCGGCTGGCCCGGATGTGTGTGGGTGTGTACACATTTGTCCCATTCCTTCCTCCCCACCCACCCCCACACCAGCCTGTTTTCATAATAAACCTTTATTGTGACTGAGAAAAAAAAAAAAGTTTGTACATTAAAAAAATTGAGTCAGTCAAGAATATGATCATCTTCTCTCTCTGTCCTTAATCATGTACCTAGGGCCCTTGACTCCCTGGTACATTCGAGAAGCCTTAATCTATAGCAAGCATTGAATCATTGTCTAGAAAGCATTGAATTATCTGAGTCATGAGTTCTATCTCAGTCTAAGACTCCTATTGGAAGTTTTGGCCTAAGCTTGGTCTCTGAAGATTTTCCAAGTTACGTAACAGAATTCAGAAGGAAGCTTTTCTACAACTAACAGCTTTCAATGCCATCCAAAAAACTGATACATCTCATGCTTTCTGGCAAAAGGGAAGTAGTGGATGAATGGGGGCTTTATAGGATCATGTTCTTTGGGAGCATGGACATTGTGGACTTGCTGGGGGAAGGGTACAGGTTAATGGGAGCCCAAGGAGTGTATATATATATATTTATAGTGATGACTGAGTCATATTAAAGAGTCCCATGATGAAGGAAAAGCTGAGATCATACATAGGGTTTTCTGATGAAGAGCAGCTAATAAGGTGTGAAAAATGAGATTCAGAGCTTCCTCCAACCCCCTCCTCCCAAAGTCCTGACTCTAAGTTCAGTCTTTCTTCAAAAGAGTTTTACTGATAATGAGATTGCATTGACTCTCCTTGTCCTGATCAGCCCTCACCCAAACTTGCAAGTAATTTGATCTAAGGTTGGGTAGCCCATTGTGTTTTGCTCAAGCTTGGATGCAGACAGATTCTTTTGTCTAGATAGCCCAAATCTGGGGTGCTCTGATAAAAGAGATATTTCCTTTGTCTGGAGGTGGACTGATGATGGGGTGACATCAGCCCCTGTTGAAAGTATATATAAACTGTGCACTCTAACCCTGAAGTGAGCCCAGTTTCAGACAGGTTCCCATGCATTCATGCCACCTGCTTTGAGAGAAATAAGCACGGATGCAACCTAATCCTGTTTGTCTTAGAGGAACTCTGAGGGTTGACAAAGGAAAACAGGAAAATGGAACATAGGAGTGAGAACATGGAGGAATCATGAGCCTCAGGATGCAGGGCTCAGGAGTTACCAAGCTCCTAAGCTGAATTTGCATGCTTAGAGTCCTGCAGCTGGGGCGGGTGGGGAGATTCTTGGACACGTGCGATCCCCTTTTATTTCCTATTCTTGTACTTCTGCCAGTTTTCTGTATATGTTCTGGCTTTGGGGTACAGACAATTTCTTCTCTTTATTTTGTAAGTGTGGCCTCCTGCCTCTCATGATGAGTTACTGGATGATGTTAAATGTGAAACTGTAGAAAACATAAATGAATGGGAGAGTGGGGCCAATTATGTAGCCAGGTGCTTATTTAATGGCTCGAATTATAATTAGAGCTAACATTTACACAGAGCATTACAGCTCCCCAAGAGCACTCTTCACAACACTCTTTGAGGTAGAGTTGGTTGTGTAAATACTGTCCTGACTTTACAGAAGACGACGCTGACATGCCGAGAATTTAATTGCATACAAGTGCCTATGGTCCCACATCCAGCCATTGTTGGAGCCATGTCTATTGAAGGAGAATCATGGGATTTTAGACTGGGAAGGATCCTCAACCATTCCTCATTCAATCCATACCTGCAAAAGGATGCCTGATCATTGGGCATCTAGTCCTTGCTTGAGAATCTTTGATGAGGAGGAACCTATGACCTCCTAGTAGACCCATTTCACTTTGGGATAGCTCTAAGTGTTAGAAGCTTTTCTTGACATCGAGTCTCAGTTGATTTTTTGTAACCTTCTTCCTCATACTCCTAGTTTTGCTCTTGGGAGCTTATCAGAAAAAAAAGACTAAGGCCATTTCCATATGTTGTTGTTCAGATGTTTTTCAGTTGAGTCCAACTCTTCATGACGCCATTTAGGGTTTTCTTGACAAAGATACTGGAATGTTTGTCATTTGCTCCCCTAGCTCATTTTACGGATGAGGAAACTGAGGTAAACAGGGGTAAGTGATTTGCCCAGAGTTATATGGCTAGCAAGCATCTGAGGCTAGATTTGGACTCAGGAAGAGGAGTCTTCCTGCCTGCAGGCCTGGCATTCTATCCCTGAACCACCTAGCTGCCATCCCAGCTGTGACAGTCTTATACATTTTGAACTATCATGTTCTCCCCTCCTCCTGAGGTTTTTCTTCCCCAGGCTGAGCATCCCCACTTCATTAAGTTTATCTTCATATGACATTGACTCAAGGCCTTTCACCATCATTATTGCCTTCCTCTGAATGCTTCCCTAGTTACCGACATCCTTCCTAAACTACAACCTTTCCTAGGGCTTTTGCCATTATAACTCATTGCCTTATCTAGTATTAATTAATGCTTCAAATTCCTTCAAATTTACTACACAAACCTGTGGTCAACATAAAATGGCCTCAGCACTTAGCACAGTGCTTAAGAAATGAATTGACTTACTGACTCTTAAACATTAACAAGATTTAATGACATTACCTTCTAAAACTTCAGCAATTTTATCCTATTCCCATAAAGCCATCTTATCAAGATTTTAGCTGCCTATATTAGCCATATGTGTCTAACTGTAAGTAGCATTCCAGGTCTTGACTCATGGTTTTCTACTAGGGGAGGTTGTTTCCTGTTCTTATTTAATGAAGCTTAACCTTTTGTTGTGTGATTAGGACCCCAGCACATCCTTCAGAGAATCATCTGTAATAGACTTAAGATTCATTTTCTCAGGTGTAACCAAGGTCTGCCATCTTCATCCTTAAGTATACATTGGAGATTATTGTTTCCTAAACACTTTAGCTTATCCTTGCCTACTTTAAGGCTCATGTGACACTTCTCTGCCCATTCAGATAGCTTACTATGGGGAGCAAGGACTGGATCTGTGACTTTATTGTTAGAATTTTAAGATGAGAAAACTCTCTTTACAAGCACTCTCTTTGCACTGAGAAATTAAATATCATACTCAGGGTCACACAGTCAGCATGTGTCAGAGGAAGGACAGGAATCAAGGTCTTGCAGGTTTTTAGGCTGTGACTCTCTCTATTTGCTACATTTAAGTGTCTCTCCTGGCTTACCACACTTTTTATTACAGTGCATTCTAGACATAGCTCAGTGGAATCTGGTGACTTAAAAAATTCAGTGCGTCTTCTTTTTTTAAATTAAGCAATTGGGGTTCAGTAAATTGCTCAAGGTTACACGGCCAGTTATTTCTGGGTGTGGTGCTAAGTATCAGGGCCCAGATTCGATCCGAGGTCATCCCGACTCTGGGGGCGGTGCTCTTACTCACCGCACCACCTGGCTGCCCCTAAGCAATTGGGGTTAAGTAACTTGCTCAAGGTTACACAGCCAGGTGTTTCTGGGTGGGTACTAAGTGTCTGAGCCTGGATTCGATCCCAGGTTATCCCGACTCTGGGGCCAGTGTTCTTACTCGCTGTGCTACCTGGCCGCCCCCAGTGTGTCTTTTCTTTTGCAGATCATCTAAAAATGCTAATTTAAAACATTTTCAACATTGGTCCCTTGCAGACTTCATTCCAAAATTTCTCTATTCATAAAAGTACTCATATCCCAATACTTTGTTTTTTTATTTTCTGTTATCTTCAATCTTAAAAGAAATTTTGTGACCCACACATAGGAATCTAAAAAATCAGTAGATAATACTTATTATAATATAATATTATATACATAATACTAAAATACCCTCATCATTTTATAGAGCTGATCCTGGCATCTTATAAACAATTCCCATAGAATAGAACTTTTTATAGATCTAACTAAATTGTCAAAGCTTCAATTACAGGTGGTCATAAACTGCATGCCTACTGGCAGAGAAAGTTATATGACTTGTACAGGATCACACATCTTGTGTGGGTTGTCATATTTAAACCCAGAGTTTTCTAACTCTAGGTCCAGCCTTCTTTCCACACTCCATGATGGCTCTTCAGATCTTTTAAAATTTTAAAAGACTGGGGTAAAACTTTGTCAAATATTTTTGCAAGTATAAATTATTAGAAATAATCAATCTTCCTTTTCACAATTATACCCCTTTTAGTGGAAAGAATTTGTTCTCTTATCTATCATTATAGCTTTTCAGCTTTCCTGATGAAGAAGAAAGACTTCCTAGTCTAGAGTTCAAAAGATCCATTTTGGAGTCCTAATAGGTAGATATTGTCATTCTATCCTTCAGAATAGCAGCCATTTGTAATGATTCATTTCCCATTTTGGTGAGCATTTGACAATTTCATTTTCACTTTTTTGGTAGATGTCACCTATACTTGTGTATTATCTTTGTCTAATTTAGCAATCAGATCTAGAACATTCTGATCACTTATTATTCACTAATTAACACCTTAGACCTGTCTGTTTCAAAAGGTATGTCAGAAACATTCTTCCTGATGGTTTTCTTAATAAATACAAAAGTAAATAAACTATCTACTTTCTCTACTACTAAAGAAAGGTAAAGACAGACAGGTCTATCTAGTCTGGAATTTTGTTGGCAATGGAAGCTCCAAAAGATGTACCTGTCTTAAACAGAAATTGAGTTACCCATTTGTTCCTACCCACCCAGTACAAAAAATGACTCTATGAGACAAGATCATATGAAGTTTTGGAATGTGCATCATATGAACATTACTCATGATATCTAGTGTAATTTATAGGGTTTGCAAAATTTTTGTCTGGAGGGATAAATATAGTAGCTACTACATCTTTCCCACATTTTCTCTCCCTCTACCATTTGTGAAAATAGAATGGTATCCACCTGAAGACATACATAGTGGAGGATGGGGTTGGTAATGGGTAGAGACAAAGAAAGAAAGGAATAAAGGAGAGAATAGAAGAGCTAAAAAAAGGTGGGGGGATTGGTGGACCTTAGGAGAGAAAGTAGATCATGAAGGCTTTGTTTTCATTTTGCATAAAGAATCTGACAAATAAAATAGGTCCTAGAAGCTTGTCATCATCTTACTGGAGAGAGTGTGTAGAACAGGTGGTTGAACTATGGAGTAGAAAAAAAGCCTAAGGATCATAGATTTGCTGTAAATGAGATGTAAAAGGTGATTTAGCTACACCACCTCAGTTTATCAATAAAGAAAATGAAGTTGAGAGTACATGAGTAACTAGCTAAGTTCACACAGGTAGTAAGTAGTAGATCTGGGATTTGACTCCAAATTGAGCTCCCTTGTCATCATCCAACAGTGAATGACATGATATGAAAAGATCGATAGATATATAAAAGGATGAATAGAGAGATAGGTTGTTAGACAGATACATACATATATACCTACTTATATGTACATATACACATAGAATGATAAAGAAAAGAAGATAGTGTTACTACTTCTTTCTTTAGTCATCAAAATCCTGAAGTTAAGGGGAAAATTTGTGGGAAGCTTTTGCCAGAAAAACGTGAGACTATTACTCTTTGGATCTATTTTGGGGAATCTTGAAATACTTTATTCTGTAATACTGTGAATTTTGTGATTGCAAGGAATCAGTCTCATTATTCTGTGAAATAGCATAGTTGGAAGGAAGGAAAGAAGAAAGAAATAAAAAAATGAAGGAAGGGTAAAAGAAAGAAAAAAGATAAAGAAAGAGAGGAAGAAAGAACAAAACCTCTTTAAAATGTACTTGGATACTATGAAAGTTTCTGATACTTTTAATTTTTAGAGTCTCTTACACAGAAATTACATGCACTCACTTTATTACAGTTTGGATAAAGAATTCCTCACATTTTTATTGACATGAAAGACTCATTTTATCTGCCCTAAACATACTATTGTTAACTTTTAAAATGGATCTTCTCACTCTAATATCTCAAGATCTGATAAGCAAATATGTGTTTATTACATCCATGTCATTTTGTAGCTTTGGAAGGCAGCCTTCCCCTCCCCTCTCCTCCCTTTGTCTATATCTAGACAAGATAAAATTTTAAATCATTTACTTTTTAATTTTATTTTTTAAAAATCATCTGGCTTGGGAGTCAAGATGGTGTAGTAGAAACAGGAATTTCATGCAGCTCTGCTTTCCACCTCCTCCAATTCATGTAAAAAATGACTGAACAAACTTCGGAGCTACATAACCCACAAAATAACAGAGAGAAGCTAACCTCCCTCTGAACACAGCCAATCAGGCAGCAGGAAGCAGCCAGGGCAGCCCACTGGGAGCAGAGCCTAGTCCTGCGTGAGCCCCAGGTTTTAGCCTCAGGGTGGCCTGACCAGCCACTGGCTGGAGGGACTTCAGATCACCAGTATCTGTGACAGTTTGCATAATTATCAACACATAGATGCCAAAGACAAAGTGAGAGGTCAGTGTAGACTTTGCGGGAACAGGGAATTGCAAGTGTGGTCCTGCCTTTGCCCCCAGGGAGAGAAGCAGTTGAGCCTCCATGGGTGTGCAGCCACCTGCTACATGGCTGTTTCAGAGCCCCAGGCCTGCAGTTTGTAGGGGGACCAAGCAACCAGTCTGAGGGGTAATCACTCTTGTTTTAACCTGCTTGGATCTGGATTGCTGTCTAGGGTGGAGGTCCTGGGGCGCATGAATAGATTGTCAGAGAGCATGTGGAGGCTTCAGAGAGGGCATCCAACTAATACCTCCAGCAGCTGTGAAAACCTCAGCAATTGGGATAAACTTCCCTTCCTGTTAGCAGAGTTCTACCATGGCAAAAGGCTCAAAAGCCAAATAATTGAGTGGCAAAATGAGCAAGCAAAGGAAGCAAACCAAACAGAGAAATACAACATTAGACTCCTATTTTGGGGACAAAAAGGATCAAAGCATGGTACAGGAAGAAGGCAACAAAGCCAGAACTCCTGCACCAAAAGCTTCCAAGAAAAATATGAGTTGGTTACAGGCCATAGAGGAGCTTAAAAAAGATTTTGAAAATGAAATAAGAGAAGTGGAGGAAAAATTTGGGAAGAGAAATGAGAATGATGCAATAAAATTATGAAATGAGAGTCACAAACTGACTGAAGAAAATTATACCTTAAAAAATAGACTAACTCAAATGTCAAAAGAGGCTCAAAGAGGCAATAAGGAGAAGAATGCCTTAAAAAGCCAAATTTGCCAGATGGAAAAAGAATCTCAAATGCTCACGGAAGAGAATCATTCCTTCAGAATTATATTGGAGCAAATGGAAGCTAGTGACTTTATGAGAAATAAAGATACTATTAAACAGATTGAAACAAATGGACAAATAGAAGGCAATGTGAAATATCTCATTGGAAAAAACCACTGAGCTGGACAATAGATCCAGGAGAGATAATTTAGAAATTATTGGACTACCTGAAAGCCACAATCAAAAAAAGAACCTAGAAATCATCCTTCAAGAAATTCTTAAGGAAAATTTTCCTGATGTTTTGGAACCAGAGGGCAAAATAGATGTTGAAAGAGTCCACCGATCACCTCCTGAAAAAGATCCCCAAAAGAATACTCCTAGGAATATTATAGCCAGGTTCCAGTGTTCCTAGATCAAGGAGAAAATATTACAACAAGCCAGGAAGAAACAATTTGAATACTGTGGAAACACAATCAGGATAACACAGGATTTGGCAGCTTCTACACTGAGGGATCAAAGGGCTTGGAATATGATATTCCAGAGGTCAAAGGAGCTAGGATTAAAACCAAGAATCACCTGCCCAGCAAAACTTAGTATCATGTTTCAGGGGAAAATATTGTCATTCAGTGGAATAGAGGAATTTCAAGCATTCTTGATGAAAAAACCAAAGTTGAATAGAAAATTTGACATTCATATACAAGAAGCAAGAGAAGCACAAGAAGGGAAACAGGGAAAAGAAATCATAAGGAACTTATCAAAGTTGAAGTACTTACATTCCTACCTGGAAAAATGATAATTGTAACGAATTAAACTATTTTTCAGTATGAGAATAGTTGAAGGAAATAGAAATGTGTATGTATATCTATATAGGAGGGTATATGGGCATATGAAAACATATGTGAATGTGTGTATTGAATGTGTGTATATATGTGTATAGGTATACATAGACAGAGGGCACAGGACCAATTGAATAGAAAGGGATGATACTTAAAAGGTGAAATTAAGAGGTGAAAGGGGAATATAATGAGAGGAGATGGGGAGAGACAGAATTGAGTAAATTATCTCATAGAAGAGGCAAGGGAAAATTGTAACAGTGGAGGGGAGGAACAGGAAGGCAAAAGGGAATAAGTCATCCTTATTCTAATTGATTTTGGCTTAGAAGGGAATGACATACACACTAAATAGGGTATCTCAGTCTCTAGGAGAGTAAGGGGGAAGGGGATGAGAGGGGGTGTGATGGAAGGGAGGGCAATCTGGGGGGGGAGGGAAGTTGGAAGCACCCACTTTTGAAAAGGGACAGGATCAAAGTAGAGAATAGAACAAGTGGGTGGGATGGGATAGGATGGAGGGAAATATAGTCAATTTTTTTCAATATATCCACTATGGAAATGTTTTGCATAGCTATACATGTACAACCTATATTGAATTGCTTATCTTCCTAGTGAGGGTGGGTGATGAGGGAGGGAGGAAAAGAATCTGGAATTCAAAGTTTTAAAATAAAATATTTAAAATATATGTATATATATATATATATGTACACACACACACATATATATACATACATATATATATATATATATATTACATGTAACTGGGTAATGAGATACACAGGAACTGGGGCATAGAAGTACACTGTGTCCTACTGGAAAGTTGGAGGGGACATGGGGGAAGATATGGGATAGAGCAAATTGGATGAGGGGATATTCAGTGGGAATGCTGTTTTGGGCTGGTGGGTAGGAAAAATGGAGAGAAAATTTATAACTCAAATATTGTGGAAATGAATAATGTAAACTAAAAAGTAAAAAAGAGAGAGAAAATAAAGAAATCATCTTTGTTTCCTCAAGTTTCTCGCAGGACTTAATAGAAGCAGTCCTTGGAGTTTATCACATTGTAATTTGTATGATAGTGGTGTGGTGTTATTGATGTTCATCTCATTTTCCTACTAGACTGTAGGTACATGAGGACAGAGGCTCTTTATTTAAACTGTCAGTTTTATCCAATACCCAACCTAGTGCTCAATATGAAGTACATAATAAACAAATGTGTGTCGTACTGAAAAAAATATCATCTGGCTTTGAAAGCCCTTTATAGCCAGCTCTCCTCTTCCCTTTCCAATCTTCTTGTGCCTTAGTCTCTGTTACCCCTCATCCCACCACATAACCTGTGAGCCAGCGATGTTGGCCTCCTTATTCTTCTTTGAACTTGGCACTCCATCACCAGGCTCTGGGCATTTTTAATGGCTATTCCCCATCCCTGCAACTCTCTCCTTCCTTATCTCCAGGTTCCCCTAGTTTCCTTCAGATCTTAGCTAAAGCCCCACCTTCTGCAAGAAGCCTTTTCTGAACCTCCTTTAATACTAGTGCCTTCACTCTGTTCATTATCTCCAATTTATTATTTTACGTAACTCGTTTGTACAGATTTGTTTGTGTGTTGTCTCTCCTTTTAGGTTGTGAAATCCTTGAAAACAAGAATTGTCTCTTCCTTTGTATCTCCAGTGCCTGGTACTGAAGGGATGCTTAATAAATACTTGTTCACCCAACTTAACTTGACTTTCATGACAAAGTCTTCCAAGTACTTGATTGCAATTTAATGCATTTGCTCTTCTCTAGGCCTTTTCTAGTTGCATTAAATCTTTCTTAAGGCCCTGGTAACCAAAATGCAAATAGTATCCCAGGTGCAAAAGTATCATCATTTTATATAAAGGAAAGCAGAAATGTTTGCTGCTTTGCTTTCAATACCATGGTTGATGGTCTTCAATACTTTGAATCCCATTCTTTGGTTTTATTAGCATGTGTTATGTGTGCACATGTGTTTTTATCTTTGTTTTACAACATTGTCTTTATATGTAAAGAATCCTAAATTCTCTTTAGAGATGAGCTCAAGGCCCTTTGTTTACAATATTCAAATCATGATGTTTTGTATACTTGAGTGCTTAATAAATTATTTTTTCATTTTCTTTCATATCCATACATAAGTACGTGTATATGTATATATATACATACATATGTGTGTACACATATACACACATATATCTATGTATACACACACACGCATACCATTCATCCATATGATTTATTCCTAAATGCATTTCCATATACTCACCCACTTTACAGATCATTCACTTATCCTTTCTGGGTGTACTTTTTAACTACATTATGGTATCATCACCAGTATCACCATGAGGCCTAGTGAAGCTTTTGTTTTCCTGAATTGCGTCCAAAGACCACAAGGGAATAATTTAGGGAAGTATATTAGCACTACACTAATTCACCATATTGGGCAGCTAGGCGGTACAATGGATGGAGTGCTGGGCCTGGAATCAGGAAGATCCTCTCCAGTACCTATGCTAAGAAAACCACAAATCAGGGTGGCCAGGTAGCACAGCGAGTAAGAGCACCAGCCCCAGTGTTGGGATGACCTGGGGATCAAATCCGGGCTCAGACCCTTAGCACCTACCCAGAAACACCTGGCCGTGTAACCTTGAGCAAGTTACTTAACCCCAATTGCTTAAAAAAAAGAAAACCACAAATGAGTTGTATATGACTGAATCAAACAGAAGTCACCATATGTGTCTCCTTGAAAAAGACCAGACTAGAATTCTCTCTACTTTTGTTCAATCTTTGGGTTATGACTTTTTAGTGAATAAAAAAGTGTGCCCTTAGCACACTTATCTATCATAATTTGGGGAGAGGAAAACATTTCCCAGTTCCCACTCAGGGTTTAAAATTGAGTTCTGGGGAAGGAGGTGCTGATAAATATAGTTCTTTTGACTCTCTATGAAGCTTGGGGGAAAAGTTATCAAAGTCTCACTGAGAATGATTTAAACCATTATGCCTTAATCCCATTTATAGCACTGCACCTGCAGGTAGGAAGACCTGAGTTCAGATTTAGCCTCAGAAACTGAACTGTGTGACTGTGGGAAAGTCACTTTAACCTCTGTCCTATTTCTGTTACCTTAGGTTTAAAATGGGGATCATAATATGTATCTCTCAGGGTTGTTTTGGGGATCAAATGAGATAGTACTTCTAAAGCACTCAGCTCAGTGTTGGGCACATAGTAGGCAATTAATAAATGCTTCTTCCCTTTCCCTTCTTCCTCCCTTCAAATATATATATACATATAATATATATATATATATAATATGTATATATATATATATATTATGTGTGTGTGTGTGTGTGTATAGTTCAAATACAACATCCATTAAATGTTCACAGCATTATGGAATTTTCACATTAGAAGGGTTCTCAGTAGACATCTAATCTTATCCACATCTGAAAAATTTAATCTCCTCTACCATAGGTCCAAATGGTCATCCAGCCTTTTCTAGAGGGGAGATGATCACATCCCAAGATAGTTCATTTCCTAAAGAATAGCTCTAATTGTGTTTCCTCACATCAAGCCCAAATTGACCTCTTGGTAATTTCTACCCTTTGGTCCTGGTTCTGGACTCAGAGGTCAAAAATACTAAGTATTCTTAGTGATACTAAGTCTTCCACATGATAGAACTTTACATACTTGAAGGCAAGTGTTACATCCCCCATGAGTGTCCTTTTCTCGAGGTTAAACATCCCCACTTCTTTCAACTAATCTTCCTAGTATTACATTATGGCGTAGTCGGCAAGGAGTACAAAGCATAGTGCCTCTATTTGTTCCAGGATCCATGGCCATTTAGATTGAGATTGTAAGGCCAAGGATCCTGGAGGGGTGGAATGTGACAGTAATGGAATATAAAGATTTCCCTGTATTGGCTTGGTTTTCAAACTGATTGTGTTAAAACCCAGAGCTTGTTAATCCCACCTGTGGGATGGACTTGTTGATGTGAAAAGAGAGTCCTGAACTGGGAGGAGCTTGTGACATAGATTTGGAGAGACAAGAGAGAGGCAGAAGAACTTTTTGGAAGCAGCACCCACGTGGAGGCAGAGAGAGAGACTGAGAAGGATTGCTGGGGCCTCTTTGAATCGCCCTGGACTTTTGAGACCTGCCCCCTGAGCTGCCAAGGACTGAGGAGACATGGCTGTTTTGCTGGTACTTTGTCTGTCTGTTTTGATGTTGTTTTGCCAGATTTGTTCACTGGTGAAAGACAGTCCTTTTGTTGAAGAAGTCCTGGAACCTGGCTGTTGGCTAAGAGATCCTGAGACTGTCCTGCAGACAGAGAGTGAATACTGTCCACTGGTGAAGGACAGTGCTGTTGTTGCAGGGGTCTGGAGACTGTCCTGCAGACAGAGTAAAGTCACTTCCATGAGTCACTTCCATCTTTGTCATCCTTTTCTAGACCTTCTCTGGCTTTTTAAAATATCCTTCTTAAATGTGATATCCAAAACTGAACACAAGGTTCCACATGAAGTCTGACCAGTGTCATCTGCACCTTCCACTTTGAAAGAAGCTTACCATCACTTAACCACCTGAATTGTAAACATCCTCAAGCTTAGCTTGGGGTTGATCTAAGAGTAACTGAGAAAAGCCCCAAGCACCAAAGCCCAGCAAATAATATCTGTTCCAAATATATAACCATTAAAAAAAATCTTAATTGTTCTGACAATGAAAGCCAAGGCTAATTTTCAGATACCTCTCCTTGAAGGACAATTAGAGCTGAAGAGCGGGACTTATGAAAGACATCCTCTGGAGCCTCCCGAAACTGTAGTGATTTTTGGACTGAGTGTGACCTAGTTTGCTTATCCACTGTATGGTACCAACTCAATGGAGGGTGCTGGGTCATGCCTTCCCCAGTCAGGCCTAAATGAAGGCAGAGCAAAAAGTCTCTTAAGGCTAGTGTAAGGTCTGTCACCCAGAATCAAAGTTTTAGAGTACACAGTGACTCAGAGTCAAATTTGCATGAGAGAGGGAGAGAGGGACAGGGACAGGGAGAGGGAGAGGGAGAGGGAGAAATATAATCCAACTCTGTTTTTTAACTCTCATGGAAGATAATTACAACTGAAGAAGAAAATTAAATGTCAAGGTGCCAGGGTATATTGTAATTAAACAAACACAAACTGGGTCTTGTGAACATTAAGGATGTTATGCAAGCCACTCCTAGAAAGCTTGTTAATAACTAAGGCAGAAACCTTGTGATGATTCTGGGAGCCTTATGTGTCCCATGCCTCAAATGGTGCAAGCCTATTGTGGAGCAAGGTGAGGCCAGGTGAAGGGAGATGTTTTTAATCGTGGAGAACAGCTTGGCTCTGGTGGAGGGAGGTGGGCTTGAGAACAGACCTTGGGCTTCTTCCATCACTTATGCAGGCACATCATCAACTCCTTCACCTTCACCTCCTTCCAACCCCACCTTCTTTAGGAGAAGTTTCTGATTAATTGTCCTCAAGTAGAATACATCTAATACAATACATCACATACATGTAATCTTTAATGATCCACTTTGAATCAAAGTTTAGAAAACCTAAATTTAAAACCTAAACAGGGTGAGGGAAAAGAGTTGGGAGTGTAGGGCTACTGGTAAACCTTGATACTTATTTACTGTAATGTTTTTTCCCCTGAAGGTGAATTCATGGATCTTGATATTAAGTGCCTTCCATGGGTCATGCATTGTGGTAAGCACTGGGAAACAACCAAAAATGAGATTTCCTGTCCTCAAGGACTTTATGTTTTATTGTGGAAAGCAACATATACACAGATTAGTAAATACAAAATATGACTGGGGTGGCTAGGTGGTACAGTGAATAGAGCACCAGCCCTGGAGTCAGGAGGACCTGAGTTCAAATCTGTCCTCAGACACTTAACACAAAAACTAGTCTTGTGACCTTGGGAAAGTCACTTAACCTCAACTGCCTCCCCAAAAGCAAATATATGTATATATATATGCATATATACACATATAATATGACTTACTAAGCATGAAACTGTAGTCTTGGGATATCCTGAATATACTAAGTAAATTAAAAACAATTCCTTCAAGAAGGGCACCAACAAAGGTTCTATGTAGGGAGTGGCACTTGTGGAGTCTTGAAGGAAGCTCAGGATTCTAAGAGTCAGAGGTAAGGAAGGAGGGCATTCCAGGCACAGTGGAGAGCCTGTACAAAAGTAGGAGATGCAAGGGCTTCTGTGGGGAAAGGAGAGGGGAAGAGTTTGACTAGAATGTGCAATAGCTAAAGGAGAAGGATATGTAATAATTTTGCAATGGTAGGAGCCTACCCTCTCCTTATCATCGTTACCATAGCTGCTTGCATAATGAGATTAAAATGATTAAAATTATAATTATTGTATGCTTGGCCATTTCCTAATGGCAATGAGTGATGGGTTGTGTCACCTTGGACCTAGCTGTTCAGTTGATATGTATGCAAATTAGAGAATTATGGAAATAGAAGAGCTTTTCCTAATTCTTCGTGGTGAGGAGGAGATTGTGGGGACACAAAAGGAATAGTTCATAGGTTTGTAGCTAGATGACACCTGTGGAATTCGACTCCTTCATTTTACAGATGAGGCAACTGAGGCCCAAAGAAGTTAAGTAACTTGGCTCAGGTCATGTAGCTAGTAAATGTTTGAGGCAGCATTAGACTCTAAGCCCAGTACTTCATTCAAGCCTGCCTCACTTGTCCATGTTGAGTCTTGCCCTTAAGAAGCTTGTGTTAGATGCTAGTTGCTAATATTATTATGACTATTATTATGCTAGCTAATGACTCTGAGAGTAAATGTTTACCTTTGGCATGAAGATTTTCATTCATGTCCAAATTTTGAATCAACCACTACCTTAAATTCATCAAAATGCATGTTACCATATTAGAACCTTGCTCACTGTTATGCTGGCATCTGATCCTGGGTCTGAGATCTTACAACTGCATGATCCCATCTTTAGAACAACATGTATCCTGGAAACTGTCCCTGGAGTCAAAAAGTCCTGGTCCTAATCCTAGCTCTATTGCTCAGGATTTATGTGACCCTAGACAAGTCATGCTGCCCACTTGGACCCCAAGGAAGGGAAAAGGGATAATCACTTACTAAATGCTTACTATTTGCCAGGCACTATGCAAAGTACTAGGCAAATTCTACCTTATCTCATCCTAACCACAATTCTGGGAATTTCATATTATGAAATCCATTTTAGAGTTGAGGAATCCGACGAAGACACAAGTTAAGTGACTTGCATAAGGTCACAAAACTAGTGGGTGTCTTGGCCAGATCTGAACTCAGGTCTTTGGAATGGGAATGGGAATCTAAGATCTTCCCTGCCCGTTGGCCCTTTGATAGGCTTAAGTGAATCTGATAACTTTCCCAGATTTGAAAATATACTCTGCCCCCAATAGGCTGAATGTGGTCACCTGGCGCCTGTGGTGGGGGCTTGTTTTTCACGAATGCCCACACCTTGCTACTTTGTGATTGGGCAGTGGGTCACAAGGGTTGTGATGGTCTCTGATCCAGGAGAAGGCTATATAAACCCAGATGTGAGATTTTTCTTTGGGGCTTACTTTGGGAAGAGCTGTATGATTTGGCCAGATGAGACTCTGGGCAGCCATTGAGCCCCCCGGCTTTGAAAACCCAGATGTTGGTGCTTCCATCCCTGGTAACTAAGTAGGTATGGATGTAATGGTCAGACAGTTGGAAGCTCTGTCTGCTGGTCTGTTTCTCTGTCTGTATTTTTTTGTCTGCTTTTAACTTCTATTTGTATTCTCTGAAGTTCAGGGTGCTGACTTTTCCCCCTGAACTAGGTAGATGATATATGTTTGATTAAAATAAGATTGTTAACCCCTTTTGAGTTGCTTTCCTTTAGAAAAGTAGATCTGAGAACCTGTGCTAGCAGCCATCCTGGGTATGCTAGGGTGCTTGCTGTCATAGTCTTCCTAACTCCAGGTCCAATGCTCTCTCTGCTCCCTCACCTTCCCCACTGTCTATCCAGAGGGATAGACTAGATTATCTCTAAGGCCCTTTTTAGCATCTAAATTATTATTTAGAAATGATTGGATGTTTTTAAATTCTCTCACCAAAGGAAGCAAATACTACAGATTTTGTCATTCTTTTTTTTTTTTTACTGAAATTGAGTAACTGAGGTGAGGCAAGTTAAGTGATTGTTATCAAGGATCACACAGCTTGTAAGAGATAGCATTTAAACCCAGATCCCCTGGATCCCAAGTTACATACACTGTACTACTTCACCTATGCTAAATTTCACTTACTATGGTATTAGGGTATGAAGGGTGAAAGGGTAGGAAGCTGGCCTTGAAAGAAGGATGGCAAGGGTTCAAGTCCTCCCACCCCTTTCCTTTATCATACACTGGCAGAGGTAGCTAGGGAGAGAGTTGTATAGAGTGCTGACCTGAAGTCAAGAAGACCTAAGTGTAAATCCAGAATGAAACACTTACTAGCTGTGCATCCTTGGGCAAATTGTTAAGAAAACCAACAAAACTGGCTTATCTCAATTTTCTTATCTGTAAAATAGGGATAATAACAGCATCTACCTCAAAATACTATTATGAGACAAAATGAGATAACATCTGTAAGGCACTTTATAATTCTTATAATACTATAGAAATGCTAGCAGCTATTATTACTATTACTATTACTCTCATTATACTGGCTATATGACCCTGGCAAGTCACTTAACCTTTCAGTTGTCTAGGCCACTTTATAAAACTATCAACTGTAGAGAAGGTACAAATTTGTATAAGTAGTAGTTACCACACTTGGGAATTTCATTTTCCAATGAAATTCAAAGTCTAGTCCTCTCTTACTATGAAAGGTTTACATATTTTCATTAATATAGATAAGAATCTGTGTGCCACAATTTATCTTCACAAAGTCTTTAATTTCAAATTCAGTAATGAATCCTCAAGCTCAGTTCCCCTTTCTTACCCTAGCACCGAGGTTTACCATCTAGCACAGAAGAGCCCTTTCTGAGTAGTCCTGCAAAGGTGGAAAGGACTGGATGATGAGCCTGCCTCAGTGGAAAGGATCCTCACCAGCGTGTTGGCCACCAGCTGATGACTTTTTTTCAATCAGAGCAACCTGTGAAACTGAGTAGCATGAGGGTAAAGCTAGGAGCTCTCTCTATGGAGGGAGGACCCATACAGATGAACTCTCCAAGTTGAATGCTCCAACAAAGAATGAAGCCAGGGGCAGCTAGGTGGTTCAGTGAATAGAGCACTGGCCCTGGAGTCAGGAGGACCTGAGTTCAAATCCGAACTCAAGACACTTAACACAAAAATCTAGCTGTATGTGACCTTGGGCAAGTCAATTAACCCCAATTGTCCTAACTTCCCCCCTCCAAAAAGCAAAAAAAAAAAAAATAATGAATGCAGCCTGGCTACATACTTCAACAATGACCACATCACATATAATTAACTACTCCTCTTCTCTTGTGTTACAAGCTAATGGGACTCACACTTAGCAAAAACTCCTTCCTTTGTGCCCAATGGATAGTTTGCAGATAGAGTGGATTGCATGTTGGACCTGAAGCCATGAACATCTGAGTTCAAGTCTAGCTGAGTGGCTCTGGGAGAGTCACTAATTCTCTTTCAGGCTCAGTTCCCTAAACTGTAATAAAGAAGATAATAATAAAGGGTTATTGTGAAAATGAAATAAGATAGCCTATGTAAAGTTGCTTCACAATTTTAAACTGCTACTAGCTGTGCGACCTTGGGCAAGTCACTTAACCCCAATTGTCCTGCCTTCCCCCTCCAAAAAGCAAAAATAAATAAATAAACTGCTGTTTTGTTCTTACATAATTAACATCATCACCATTATCACTGCAGCTAATAATAGTACTATATAATTCAATGAAACCAAACTATACCAAATTTATATTTATATATGTTATACACACATATATTACTATAAGGATTAGAAAGTCTTTTATGCCTATTGTCTCATCTGATCCTCACAAAATCCCTGAGAGGTAAGTACTACAAATATTGTTATCCCCATTTTCAAGATGGGAAAACTGAAGCTGAGAGGTTAAATTCCTTATCTGTGTTCACATAGCTCATGTCAGAGGTAGAATTTGAATCCAGGTCTTGTCTGTCTCTAAATGTAGTGTTCTTTCCACTTCCAATGTTAAATCAACCAATACATTAACTAGAATTTACTAAGCACCTACTATGTGTGCTTGGCATGGGGGATACAGAGACAAAAATGATGGATTCCCTGCCCTCACAGAGCTTATACCCAATTAATTGAAATTTACTAAGCACCTATTATGTACATGCCAGGCAACTGTGCTACATGCTGAGGATAGAAGGACAATAATAGTTCTTACCTTCAGGGTGCCTACATTCTGTATGGGGACACAAATGTACATAGATTATTATATAAAATAAATATGTGGTAATTTCTCTGGAGGGAAGGGTAGAAACTAGCAGCTGAGTGTTCAGAAAAGGCTTCATGTAGGAGGTAGCTTTGAGCAATGTTCTCTTATCTCTCCTACTTTTTCTTAAATGTGATACAGTTAATTCAACTCAGAATTTGTATAAAAGCAAGAAATATGGAGTGTTTCTCTCCTTCCTCCTTCCCCCTTCCCCACACACTAGTCACACAGCTCAGCAAAGCATAAAACCATATAATTAGCATTTTTGTCAAGAAACGTACATTTCAATTTTCAGCAAGATTTTATTTTTTTCATGAAGTAGCAAAAAAAGGGGAAAAACCCTTAAATGTGCCTCATTTAGTTTGCTTCATGCCATTTTATTATCTTCCGATTAAAAAATATTTTCACCTTTGATTTTGTAGGACACAAAAACAAAAGCTTTAACTCAAAGAAAGTGATTTCATTAAAGATGATATGTTTCACATAGCTTTATGGAGAACTACCATTGCCTGGAGATATTTTAATGTAGATTTCCAGTCTGTCGGTTTCACTTAAAACCAATAATTAGATGGGTAACAAGAAATGGCTTGTCTTACCTGAAAGCAACATCTAACATAGTAGCAAGCTGGGTTTTTTAAGACTAGAATTAGAAGCATCATTTAGTTTAAAGTGTTGGCTAATCTCAGAGATAGTTATGGATGGACCAAGAAATGGGGATGCCAGCGTCTCGTGGTCTGTTGAACCTTTTGAATGAAAAAGATATTTTTTAGGCTAAAAACATTTAACAATAGCCGAAGTGTTTAATTACTCTTCTTCATTCTTGAATATCAGAGGCTATAAACATCACACTAACACTGATGTGGGACATCAAAGAAATCCTTCAAATTGCTAGTCTAGTTTTTACATGAAAATTTAAAATAGTTTAATGACAATATAGCTAAGCTAATTGTATTTTTTAAAATCACTAAATGCCAGAGTTGTAGGCACCTTAGGATGAAATCCAACTTATACCTGAAATATATTCTAAAACATGACCCAGAAGTGAGAGGTATGATGATACTGTGGAAAGAATGTTGAATTTGAAGTCCCAAGAGAACCACAATTTGAATCTGACCTTGATCACTTCTTCCTTGACTAACCTTAGGTAAGTTATTGAACAGGCTTGGCCTCAGTTTCCTCATTTATAAATAAGGGGGCTGACCTACATGGCTTCTGAAGTCCTTTCTAATTCTAAATCTATTATCTTCTGGCCGTTCCACCTTTGCCTGAAGACCTGAAATGAGGCAGAACACACTACCTCCCAAAGAAGTTTTTTCTAGTTCATAATAGCTCTCACTGTTTGGAAATACTTCCTTGCATCAGACCTAAGACTTTCATTTATAACTTCAACTCATTTCTTACAGTTCTGTCTTCTGGAACAAAGCAAAATAAGCCTTACTTCCATTCCACACCCCTGTCCTTCAAATACTTGAAAGCAGCTGTCCTGTTTCCCTCCCTTCAAATTCACCTCTCCATGTCTTCTCTTTTCCAGACTAAATATGAATCAATCCTCATAGGTCATTAATTGGGAAACTTTCACCCTTCTGTTCATGTTAAAGATTCTCTAAAAGAGAATATTCCCAAGAGAAAAGAGTGTAAAAGTCAAGCTGGTCATGAGTCCAAAGTATCAAAGCGGGGAAGACATTTGCATAGCCCCTACTATGGGCTATGTATTGTGCTAAGTGCTTTTACAAATATCTTATTTATCCTCACAGCAACTCTTTGAGGTAGACACTGTTTCTACTTTACAGTTGAAGAAATTGAGGTAGAGGTTAAGTAACTCTCCCAGATTCACACAGCTGTAAGTGTCTTGAGTCCAGGTTTGAACTCAGGTCTTCCTGACTCCAGGCCCAATGCTCTATACACTGCATCATGACTTGCCTCTAGAAAAGGTACTTATTAAGTAGCTTATGCCAATCTCTAAACTTTGACATGCTAATAAACATGTTAAAACTTTACTCTTCTTGGTTTATGAACAGGGTATTATATAACTGCAATTCAAACCAAGGATCTTTCCAGTGAAATGAATGGTCTTTCCATCTATGTCATCTGGAGAGGAAGGTAGGAAAAAGATACAGAGGACAGCCTGCAAGGTCAGGGGCTTACAAGCTAAAAGATTCGCAGGCCTCAGTCCCAGAAATCACAGTACAGTACAGGAATGGCAGAAAGGAAAGTCCTAATTGAAAAAGGGATATTTGCAGGATGTTTTCAGATATCTTTAAGGCTTCAAATGTCATTGCATCTATAAATGAAGCCCTCTTCTGCTCAATGCCCTAACCTGACAGGTGGTTGCTGCTTGCTGATTCTAAGTGACTCACCTTGCTGGATGGAGGTTAATTACTTATGTGCCCTGGTATGAGAATGAAAAGCAGAGACAGCCTCCTTTTGCTCTCACTGTAGATAAAAATAACAACTGAAGAATCTTTGCATTGTAGGAACAGTGAAAATGGTTTACTTTGTAATTAAAGGAGTACAAAGTCCCCTTTCTATAATTTTGGCCTGGGGCTGGAAATTTTTACCTGTGTCAACTGAATCTTTTATCTTAGCTTTAGTGGGTGAAAGACCAGAATGCAAATTCTGTCCATTCTAAAAATCTGTTGTAAATCTCTACATTGAGGAACCTCAGCAGAGTGGGGGAAAAAGGTCTGGACCTGGAGTCAGGAGACTTAGGTCCAATCTTTCATTTACTCCTTGGATGACCTTCACAAGTGACTTCAATTCTCTTTAAGAGTTCAGTTACCATCTCTCCAAAGTTAAAGGGTTGAATTAGATGACCTCTAACATTCTTGCAGCTCTAAGTATATGATTGTATGATCTTATGATACGAGGACATGGGTTCAAATCCCACCTCAGACACCTATAAACTCCTGGACAAGAGAGTGTGGGAACCCACTACACACACACACACACACACACACACACACACACACACACACACACACCCTACATTCAGTAGTTCACCTGTGTCTAACTTTTCATCCATGGGGTTTTCTCAGCAAAGATACTGGAGTGGTTTGCCATTTTATCCAACAGGTAATTGGAAGCCAATGAATATCCTTGAGCAGGAGAGTACATACAAAGCGTGCTTTAGGAAGCTGATTTTTTGTAAGTGGGTGGAAGAAGATTATGTAGGAGAGATTCTGGAAGGTAGAAGTCCAACTAGGAGTCTGTGGCTGTAGCCCAAATGAAAGGTGATGAAGGTTTGAATCAAAGTGATGGCCATGTAAATATAGAGGAGGGGGCATATATCAAAGATGTTGTGGAGTTATAATTGACAACACTTAGCAACTGACTACATAAGGGCGATGAAGAAGGGGAAAGAGTCAAGGAACACTCTGATGCTCCAACTCAGGTGCATGGAAGAATGTTGACACCCTTAATGAGAAAAGGAAAGTTTGGAGGATTGAGGCAGGGGTGGAAGAGAGTGAATTCAATTTTAAATGTATTGATTTTTTAAACGCCTATAGGGCATCCAGTTGAAGATGTCCAAAAATTATTTAGTGACATGAGCTGCGGCTTAGGATGGAGACCAGCACTGGGTGTATGGATCTCAAAATCACCTGATCAGATGCCCTTCTGTAGCAGCAAGCACCCCAAGCGTCCTCAGGGTTTGCTGCCAACACAGGTTCTTGGATCTGCTTTGATAAAGGAAAGCAACTCAAAATGGGTTAACAAGCTTACTTTAATCAGTCAGACATATATCGTTTACCTCATTCAGGGGAAAAAGGTCAGCACCCTGAACTTCAAAGTATACAGGCAGAATTATCAAGACAGAGAAACAGATCAAGTAGACAGCTTTCCAAACTGTCCAACCATTACATCTAGACCAAATCAACATCTGGGTTTTAACATCTGGGTTTTTCAAAGCCAGGGGGCTCTGGACAACGGCTTCCCAGAATCCAGATCAAATCACAGAACACTTCTCAAAGTGAGCCCCCAAAACAAAGCTACACATCAGGGCTTATATAGCCTTCTCCTGGCTCAGAGAATGTAACAACCTTATTGACTCACTGGCCAATCAAGAAGTATCTACTGAAAAACAAGCCTCCCACCCCAGGCTCCAGGTGCACTTTAGCCTAGGGGCAGGGAAGATCTTTAAAATTTACATTCACATTACACATTGGAACCCATGGGAGATGATGAGATCACCAATAAGAGGCAGTGTATGGAGGGCAGACAGAGAAGCCCACGGCAGAGCAATATGCTAATAGCTAACGTGTATTTCTGTTATTCCATTCAATTCAATTCACCTTAATTCAATGTTTCCTCTATGCAAGCGACTATTCTAGGTACTGGGGCATCCATGACAAAAATGACAGACACAGAATCCCCCAAACTTGGCTGAAAGAACCTCAGAAGGCATACAGTCCACACCATCCCTGAAAGAAAAATCCCTTCTTCCCCATACACCAATGGTCATCCAGCCTTTTCAATTCACTTGCTACCAAGGCAGCCTAGACCCATTTTAGATGGCTTTTAATTCGGAGATTTTTCCATGTCAAGCTGCAATTAGCATCTTGACATACTGTAGCCCTCAGTTTGACTCCCTGGGGCCAAGTAAAATAAATCTAATCCCCCTTCCACAAAATAACCTTTCATAAACTTGAAGGCAACTATGATATCCCTTCATAAGAATTCTGGTCTCCAAGATGACCCATCCAAATGCCCTTGAGTCCTACTTACCCTCTACTGGACTCTCTTCAGTTTATCAACATCTGTCCTAAAATGTGGTGTATGGAACTGAGTATAATATTGTAGATTGGTTCCAATCATTGACTCCACCCTCAAAGAACTTACATTGTGTTTGTTAAGAATCTTTGTACCTGGTATTGGTATCATGAAAGCCATTCTAATTTGGGGTGGTGAGGGGCAGATGATATCTCATAGTAGGAAACAGACCCTGAGATTCCATGAGTCCACTGATGGGGAGTCTGCCTCCAGGGAGGGGAAGCAAGCCACCAGCTAGCTTCCTATTTCAACTTATTTACACTGAGTGCTAAAATATTTCTACATACTCAGGTTCTAAGAGGATGGAAGTAGGCCTTCATTTTACATAGGATAGGGACTTCACATGCCTTGGGGAAAGGGTATGGACATCCACTAGACCTATTTATATACATGATTTCTGGGGGAACATTTGGAATGGCAGCCCCCATGGAATATGGGGGGAAAAGATAAAAGAGGGATTGAAGTCATCCCTTTCCTCTCCAAAATCCTCAAAATGTCATTATAGAATGTTGGAACCCTCCAGGAGGAGGGTTAAAAATAATCTGACTGAACTTCTTTTTTATAGAAGAGACTGAGGCCCATCCAGGGGGCAGTTACTTGATTAAGGTCAGAAAAGGAGGGTCAGCCTTTTCTCATTGAAACTGAGGCTGAACAAAATCAACCAAGATGGTAGAGTAGAAGTATAGTCAAACTCTCCACCCACAACTTCTACCCAAAGATCTAAACAACGCATCTGACCAGAGCTAAATTAGGAATTAAAAAAAAATCCAGCAAGTCATTTTTTTTAAGTCTGGGTGAACATATGGAAAAAGAGAGAGATCTGTGGACACTGGAAATGGAGGCTAGTTCAGAACAGCCACAGAGAATCTCCCTGCTTAGAGACTGAATAAGGGCCTGACTTTGGCTATGCACAAAACAAGAAGAAACAGTGCTGAGGGCCCTGATTTTGTGCAAGGAGCCAGAACACACACACACACACACACACACACACACACACACACACACAACTGAATGAAGAAACCTCAGAATTGTTTTATTTGAGCATTCTTCTATCTGGTTGTTAATAATTTACAACTCTTACTTTACGAATTATTTCCATTTAGCCTATGGGGAATGACTTTTGGTCTTAAATATTCCTGTTACTTATCTATATAGGCTCCTATCAGAGATATTTTATACAAAGATTTTTCCCAGTTGACTGTAGACATGGAAGAGGAATCAACCTGTTTCCAGCTGACAGTTCATTTATCTACCCACTTGACCACCATGTATTTATCTATGAATGCATAGTATCTCTGTCTCTTCTTTCTCTTTTGTGTTTATTCTTTCATGATCATAGGTGAATGAGTGTCTGGTATGGAATAATTTAGCCAACGGTCTTCTGAACTTTGAAAGGTTGGTATCCCATCTATAAAGTCTCTAACCGGTTTTTCAGTTCTATATTTTTTCTTTTGTTTCTCTTTCTAGGAAATGTGTCCAACTTTGATAGATAAATACTAAAATCTCCTATTATTATGATTATTGTATCATTATCTATGTTTTCATAAGTTTTTTTAACTTTCCCTATATTAATTTAGATGGTATACCATTTGGAACATATGCTTAATATTGACATTGGTTCCTTTTCTATGGTTCGTTAAACATAATGTATATTTTTTGTTTATTTCTGTTTGTATTATGAACTCATTTTTGCTGTATCTGATGAAATGCTTGCAACTCCTGCTTTTGGGGATTCACATAATGCATAGTGAATTTTATTTTAGTTGGTCTGGGCACTAAAGTTTGCACTAAAATGTTTAAATTCCAAGGGAATATATATGTTTGTTAGTAGGGATTGGCACAGAAGTAGGAGTAGGGAAGACTTACAAGATTTTTTTTAATAAAGTGAATGAAACCAATTTAAGTTAACTGAGAAAGTCACTTAGTTCTATTTCCTGGAGCATTGTACTAGGCTCAAAAGAGGTAGAAGTTCCTCATTTCCTCTGGAAGTCCTGCAGTTGTCAAAAATGAAACACATTAAAAAACACACACAAAAAAAGACTTGAGTCCCTCATAGAACAGCCATCACAGCTATTTTTAGGTAGAGAATGGGATGAAATAAAGTTGAGGAAATTGAGACAAAGAGGTTAAGTAACTTGATTTGAAATCAAGAGTTCCAGCACCTGATCCACTGTATAATCAGCTGACTCACAGCATAGGAAGGGGAATTTTCAGTCTCCCAATTACCTTCTATTTCAACTTTGCTTTTCAGATGTGTTTCTTATAAACAACAAAGTGTGATCATTTCTTCTTTTCCATTCTGTCATTTTCTTTTGTTTTATTGGATAATTTAATCCATTTACATTTAAGGTTATGAGAGTCATGTTTACATTTTCTCCCATGTATGTGTGTAATGTTTTTTTTTTTTATTTGCTTTCTCTTTTAAGGCATTCTTCTCCCTCCCATTCCCAGTTAGTTCTGGTTAAATTACTTTGATTTAAGCCCTATTCCTGCAACCTCTGTTCCCCCTTTCCCATTTATCAGTCCCTTTGTTAGTTGGAAGAGGTTTACTTACAATTATCAAACTATATTTCTTTTCTTTTCTAATTCTTTCCCCTTCTGTTTCTTTTCCCCTCTCAGTTGAATGCTTAGTTAAAAATCTTCCCTATCCCAGTTCTTTTCTTTCTTAGTCACCCCACCTTCCTTCACATGTATGTGGATTTTTGGGATTTACCCTGTTCTGTTCACCTACATTCATTCTTACAATTTCTTTGATTTATGCTTTCACCTTTATCTTCTTGTCGGGTCACCAAATTAATTAGCATTTACTAAGTGTTTACTATGTGCCAAGCACTGTGCTAAATGTTAAGGATACAAAGACAAAAGCAGTACTGGTCCTCAAGGAGAAGAAACAACCTGAAAGCAAGCATGTACAAATAAGATGTATACAGGACCAATTGGAAGTAACTTCAAAGAGTAGACATTAGCAGGATCCACTTGTAATTTTTAAACTTGTAGGTCAACCTTCCTCTTTTTTTCTTTAATAATCTCTATAGGTGGAGATAATTTATCAAATTAAATATTTTCCTTGGTAGCTATATTGAATTATCTTTCTTATTTTTCCATTATTTGGATGTTCTATTCTTGTGGCATTTTATTCTACACAAATGTTTCCAATGCCTCTTTTTATTGAACATCCAACTCTTTTCATTGATTATTAGGTTCAGATTTACAGGGTAACTCATTTTAGGTCACATATTAAGCTCCTTGGATTTAAGAAAATATCATTCTATTTCATCTGTGTTTTAGTGGATATAGAATAATCTTCAGTTGTTTGAATTTTCTTTCCATTGTATTTGAATGCCTTTCTCCTGGACATTTGAAGAATTTGTTGTTTGTCATTAGAACTGTTCATTTTACTACTCTGCATCTTACAGTTTGAAGCTTAGCTGTTTTTCTCTTATTTTTTTTTTCCAGCAGTCAATCTGTATGTTCTTTCAATTCATGCCTTGTTTTCTGATTTTGGAAATTCTATGCAATTTTCTTGTAGTGTTTTCTGCATTGTAATGTTCAGATTTTTTTTAATCTGTCATTGAACATTTTTCTGATAGACCTAGAATCTTTGTTATCTCTGTACATCCCATCTCCAGAGTCAATGGCTTTTGCTTATATAGAGATTATCCATTCTTTCAATGTTATCACCTTTTGCTTCTCTTCTGACAGATTGCCATTTACTTCAATATGTTTGTTTTCCAATTTTGCTATTGCCTTTTTGGATAAACTCATTCCCATAGATTTAAGCTTTTTTTTTTAATTTGCTAATAAGCTGCTGTGAAGCTGTAAATTCTAGCATTTATAGATTTCTATAAGCTTCTTATGATTTTCACTTTGCTTTTAAACCATTTGGTAACTATTTTGTTGTTTATGCTTTTTTCTGGAGATTCCACAACTTTCTGTGTTTTATTAGACATTCATTCAATTTCCTTTGTTTTATCATGTTTATTATGGGCTGCTAGGTGGCACAGTGGACAGAGAGTATGGCCTGGAGTCACAAAGATTTGTCTTCCTGAGTTCAAATCTGGCCTCAGACATTTACTAGCTATGTGACCCTAGGCAAGACACTTCACTCTGTTTGCCTCAGTTTCATCATCTGTAAAATGAGCTGGAGAAAGAAATGTCAAACAACACCAATATCATTACCAAGAAAACCTTAAATGGGGTCATGAAGAGTTGTACATGACCAAAATAATTCTATAACAACATAATGCAATGTTTGTTAAAAGGGCTTTGTAATCTTTTAAAGGGGTGAGTACTGCACTCTCTGTTTTTAATTTGAAATTTCTTCCTTGTGAAATCTTTGATGCTTCAGTCTTTAATCTTTTTTTCTTTCCCCCAATGACTCACTTTCTGACTCATCCTCCTCTGATGGTGGTTATACACTCCTGGCTGTACTGCAGAGTTGTCTCAGCCACCCTCCATATTGGGGGATTGACGTTTTGCTAGGCTAAGTCCTTGCCCAAAGTAGCTTTGGGACTATGAGTAAGTATTGGTCCCCAGCTGGATTTCAGATATATTTTCTTCAAGCCTGGTATGATCACTTATGCTGGTTTCCCACTCAAAAGCATAAAGCAGAATCTCTGGTGGAACATTGCCCTCTGTGTATTAGTGTCCTCTGTGTTTTCTCAAGTATCATTTTAGTTGCCCTGTAAATCCTCCAATCCAATCCATGTTCATGCTGATACAGTAACATCAATAGAATTGCCCTGGTAGCAATGTGGTACAGGGGATAGCATGTTAGGCCTAGAGACAGGAAGACATGCATTCAAATGCAACCTCAGAAAATTACTAGCTGTGTGATTCTGAACAAATAATTTGACTCCTACTTGCCTCAGTTTATTCTATTGTAAAATGGGAATAATAATAACACCTACCTCCTAGGATTGTTATGAGGACCAAATTAGATTTGTGTAAGATGCTTAGCAGAGAGGCTGGAACATAGTAAACACTTCATAAATGTTTGTTCTCTTCTTTCCATAGTCTTATTTCAGTCAAGGAGTGGAGCCAGAAACCCTAGACAAATAAACCCCTGAAATTTGTGTGGGTATAGATTGATTAAATTTGTGCATTGCTTGATTTCTTTCACAGCTCGGAGAAGTGTTCAAGTGTGTAACTATTTAGAGTTATAACAGATACACACTCCTTACTTTTAAGTCATAAATGCTTTTTGTCCCCTGAGAAAAAGCCCAATTGGAAGGGAAAAACAAAGCTATTAATTTTTTCTCCAATGAAAGCCTTGGAAAGAATCTGGATTCCACTTGAACTCCACATGTAATCAGAGATTACATATGGGTTAATGAGTACTAGAAGTCAAGCTAATTAAAATTCTGCCTCCCTTACAAAAAAACAAAAAGGATTCTGCATAATTCAGCTTGGAAATCTTTTGTTGACATAATTACGAAGCGCAAATATTTGTGAGTTGCATATACAATTTTCAATATTATTTTAAATGAGCACAGAGTTCTCAATGCAACAAAAGAGACAGTGAATAACCATGGAAAGCTTCCCACAAACCATTTTCTCACCATATTCATGCAAGAAACAATTGGAATATGAGATGCATTCCTATTAATAGACTCATCAAACTAGCAAAGTACCCAGGGGCTAAGAGTTTGCACTGTTTTGCAACTGAATGGGAAATTGGATAAAAAGGAAGCTGCTGTGAATGTCAAAAGACACAAGGTACCTTTCTGAATAATCACCTACACTTTCACCCTTTCAGAAAGAATTTCAAACGAACTAGTGAGAAGAACATTGAACATGAGTGCTTTACTCATTTAACATTTGTCTTCTTGTGGGAGGATGCAATGGGATAAATCTGGGTACCTATTCTGGAAACTAACATATCAATGGGGTTGGGTACCATTCTTGCTCATTCTTCATCTCTCTGAGTTTTGAATTATAATTCAAAATTTTGCTGTCTCTCTCTCTCTCTCTCTCTCTCTCTCTCTCTCTCTCTCTATATATATATATATATATATATATATATATATATATTCAATAGCCAGTTCCTTCTTGATTTTTAATTTCTGAGTTAGCAGTGGTCTTACAGATCATCTAGCCCAAACCATACTAGAACATCAGGCATGACGAGTGCTCCTTCCACTTTTGTTTGAAGATCTCCATAAGGGACAACTCACCATGTCTGGTAGCAGTCCATTCCACTTTGTTTAAGTTTAAGGAAGTTTCTTTTTCTTTATATATCAAGTCTAAATTTGTCTCTGCATCTTCAACCCATTGCTTCTTTATGCTTCCTAGGGCTAAATAGGGCAAATATACTTTCTGTTGTGCGTAACAAACCTTCAAAGAGTTAGAAGATGAATATCATGTGTTTCCTATATTTTCTTTTTCTTGAGTTAAATATTACTACTCCCTTGAACTGATCATGACATGGCATGACTTCAAGACCCTTCAACATTCTGATTGCCTTCCTTTGAACATCCTCTAACTTATCTATACTAATGGGAGGTGGGGGGGAAGATTGAACTACAGAATCTCTCAATTTTTTTCCCTAATTCTAAAGTTCCATGATTATATGATATTTGAGGAGCTTCAAGCATATTCTGAAGCCATACTATGACTTATAAGGAATTGGAAAGTTCATTTTTTATATCCTGTCCCCTATTTTATCCCTCTCTGCAATGCTTTTTATGCTAGAAGTTGGTTGAAACACAACACTGGTAATAATAGAATCATCACCTTTGAAGCCTTTCCTTGAAAAAGGAAAATATCTATTATATGGGATACTTACTGGAAAATTTGATGTTCAAATGAAGAACTCATGCAAAGTAAGAGTAAAAATAGACAATATCATGTTAATGGAGGAAGTGATGGCAGAATATTGTGCTAATTCCTCAGAGATCTCAAGTAATAAAGGAGTGTAGGATCATCACTGTCAAAACTGGAAGCAAGATTTTTTTATGAGAGGAGTCACAATGCTGGGAGATAATTCAGATAATTTTACTTGGTTCAGTGTGGTAAACATTGAGCAATTAGCATTTACTAAGCACCTACTATGTACCGGTCATTAAGTTATGTGCTTAGGTTTGTAAAGAAAGAACAACAAAGTGAAGCAGTTCTTGCCCTTAGGGATCTTAAACTCTATCAGGAAAAATAATACATACACACATAAGGAAGAGGAAAGTATACACAAAGTTAATACTAAGATATATACAAGGCATGTAGTATTAAGTTTACACAAAGCAAGTTCAGATGGGTATTAATACTTGAGAGGATGAGAAAATGTATTAGGTTTGTTGCTGTTCAATTGTGTCTGACTCTGTGACTCCATTTGCGGTTTTCTTGGTAAAGACACTGGAAGGGTTTGCCAGTTCCTTCTCCTGCTTATTTTGCAGATGAGGAAACTGAGGCAAACAGGGTTAAGTGACTTGCCCAGAGTGATACAGCTAGTTAGTGCCTGGGGTCAGATTTGAACTCAAGAAGATGGTTGCCTGAGACCTGGCACTCTATACATTGTGCCACCTAACTGTCTAACATCTTAGGAAGGAGATGCAGAGGTGAGTTTTAAAGGGAGCAAGGGATTCTAGGAGGTAGCAGTGAAGAAGAAGCTGTCATACTAGTAAATGTTTAGCAACTGGCTCTTTCACCAGAAATGTACTTATAACACTATCTATTCATTTACTCATTTATTTACTTTTATTTATTATTATTATTTACTTACTCATTTACTTATTTACTCTCTGTCAATTTCTTAATCTATTTTTGTTGATCTAATTACTTATTTATTCATCCATTTATTTATTTATCTATATGTTTTTTTTTCATTCATTTAAAAAAATTGAGCTCCAAATACTCTCCCTCCCTCTAGGCCCTCCCTCATCCATTAAGAAGGCAAACAATGGATGAGTTATACATGTAAAGTCTTGCAAAACATATTTCCACATTAACTATGTTGCCAAAAAGTAAGAAAATTAAAGTGAAAAAGGTATACATCAATCCATACTCAGACTTCAATAGTCCTCTCTCTGGAGGTGGATAGCATTTTTCATCATGAATCCTTTGAACTGTCTTGTATCTTTGTATTGATTGGAGTAGCTAAGTCTTTTACTGTTCACAACATACTTTTAAGTTTAATCTGTATTAACATTTTCTCGCTCACTTTATCAACTCAAGAAAACTAATTTGAAAAAATTGATCTGCCCTGATTTGTAGTGCTTGTCAATTTCTGAGGTTCAATTCTCCCACTGAAAATTTGATAATTGGTTCTTGGGAGCCAGGTTTGAAGGTTCAAACTGGCTCCAGCACACCCTAGGAGGAAGCATATTTCAGATATGGAAGACTACCTTAATAAAGGCAGAAAAATAGGAGTTAGAATGTTGAGTATGAGAAGTAGTTATAATGTCAGGTTGTCTGGATATTAGAGGAGCAATGTAGAATAATTCTTCAGTAAACAAATACAGTAAATTCTGTTAGTATCAGCAATCTCCCTCCAGCAACAGGTATTTTCCTCAGAAATGTTCATAGAACTGAATCCAAAATATTGACACAAGTAATTAACTCAATTCAATGCAATGATGAAAGAGTTAGGGAGGAACAGGTATTCCCATGCATTGCTGGTAGACTTGCAGACTTTAGAGGCTTTGTGAAAAGAAATCTTTGATTAAAAATTCTACTGATTTGGGAATATCTAGTTAAAAAAATACCAATAGTTGCAACTAAAATAGAGCTATTTTATTTGTTCAGAGAAGTTCATAGCAACATTATATGTGATTGCAAAATATTGGAAGTAACTTGAATACAAAATAACATAAAATTGGTGCATAAATTATAGTACATTAATGAAATAAAGTAGTATAGTGTTTCAAGGTCAATATACTTGAGGAATACAAGAAATCTAGGAAGGCTTTTATAAAATCATTCAGTTTTTTTAAGCATGAAGAAAGTACAAACTAAGTAGGATCATTTTGGAAGAAAAATAAATGAGAATGAATGAACAAAAACAATCCTGATGAAGTCTTAGAAAGCAACAGAAAAACTGTTATGGTATTTTATGCATTAAAATTAAGTAATTTAAATTTAAATTATCTGTAAATAGAGATTCATAATGATATAATGGACAGAGTTGGCCTCAGGCTCAAGAAAACTTGGGTTAGAGTCCCAGCCCTGGAACAGTCCTGTAGCCAAGTGGCACAAATAGAGCATTAGAATTGGAGTGAAGAAGAATTGAGTTATAATCCATCCTCAGATACATGTAAGATATGTGATCCTAGGCAAATCACCTAACCTTTTCCAGCCTCATTTTCCTTATCTACCAAATCCTACTTGACAGGATTACTTTGAGACAAAGTACAGTAACATAAACCTTTGAGTATAAATGCTTACTGTAATTATTGTCCGTCAACCTCTTAATGCCCCAGACAACTCTCTGACACTAAACTTGCAGAAAGGTTGCTGATCTGCATTGGTGAAGGGAGTTCTCTTCCTCTAAATTCTCTATAGAAATCAAATCATGGGTCCTGATTTTAAAAAGAATAAAAAAGAAGTTATTAAACAAGATTTTAAAACATTTAATTCAGCAATATAAAAGGAATGTCCAGAGAATACTCTCACTTCCAATGAGGTTTGGCATTTCTAAATAAAGACTATAGATCTGAAAAAAATTTATTTGTCAGAGTCTAAGGCCAAGAGTCACAAATGACGTCAAAAGGCAAAGCTATGGCATTAGCTTTGGTGACTCCTTGAGGACAGGGTTTGTTTTGACCTTTCTTTGTATCCCCAGTATATATCTAGCACATAATGATTACTTGATTGAGAATAACATGGCAAAAATTCACTCATGCATTATACAAAAATATGAAGGGAAGAGTCCTGGGAATCTAGATCCTAAAATCACTTATAGGAAGAATCCCACAAATCCATTTGGGGTTCATTATGCATTCATAAATTGCTAAGTAGTAGCAGAGACCTTAGATATCCTTTTCATTTTAAAGATAAGGAATCAAGTGACTTGGCCAAGGTCACATTGCTGTTCATAGTTTGCCAAACTTCCATATTTTTGTTTCAACATTTTGCCATACTTCACACATGTGCATAGATATTTATATAAACCCAGATGAAAACTTAATCAGACTTCCTAAAGTCAGAAGACTAAAGAAAAGTGGAGCTGGGTTTCTTTTACCAAAAGATTTTCAAAGGATGGGTACCACAGGGTGCTGGATGATGAAAGACTGCTCTGCCACACCACTGAGGAAAATGGAATTGGAGAGAGATACCAACTTCAAAAAGAAAAGGGCAGAGCTCTAAGAGGTCAGGCAGACACCAGCCTGAAAGGTCAGATTGAGCTGCCAAGTGATGGGGAATGTAATTTTTCAGTAACAAATGACAATTTCACACTGAGTTCTCACCTCTGTGGGAGGCTAGGATGATTTTGGGGCTGGGAGGATGTGATTCCTCTTTATAAGAGCCTTGGCTTGATTTGTGGAAGGTAAGTAGGGAAGGATGAAATTGGCCAGTTTCTTGTATTATGTTGAGATGCTCTTACTACAGATCCCCTAATTAGGTTATGAGCCAGCTTCTTTATCCTCTTATTTGGGAAGTCTGACCAAAATGACAGGTGGCCAATATGATACTGTGGTTCTTGAAATACCAGAGTCTCTCAAGAGACATGTAATTCTGATATAATGTGCAACTAAGAAAATGGCCATCATCAACTGGGAGTGGCATGCAGAGGGAGTACACTGAGGCTGTCTTCTACCCATTCAAGGGAGGCAGCATGTACCAGTGGAAAGGAAGTTGGATTTGGAGTCAGAGGACCTGGATTGGAGACCAAACTCTGCTACTTACTACCTACCTACAAGACTTTTGTATGTGATTGATATTGTCAATCATCTTGACTTTTGCCTTGTTACTAGACTTCAATGTCTCTGGAAGAGTGAGGCTGAGGACTTTGAACAACTCTGATGCATACTGGGCAAGTCCCTTAACATCTCTGCCCCTAGCTATTCTCTGACTTAAACGTCAAGGTAATTGTCAATTTACACTGGAAGGCAGAGTTCCCAATGAAATCACAAACATCTAAATAGGTGTGGTGCAGTGAATATGAGACCTGACCTGGAGTCAGGAAGATGGGCACTCAACTCCAGATGCATGTTAGCTGTGCAACTGTGGGGAAATCATAATCACTCAAGCAATTCAGACAACTAAGACTTAAATTATAGACAACTTGCTGATATATTTCCAGACTGGGAATTCTATATGGATCAAAGCACAGGTCCAACCCCATCCCTTTTCTCCCCACCCTACCCCACCCCAAAGAGCAAAACACTATTCTAGACACTAAGGATACAAAGATGAAATAAGCTATTTCAAGGAGTTCATTAATCCAGAACAGCTAGATTTAGGTGCTAGATTGGAATAATACGTGATGTCTACATTCTCTAAGAATTAAAAGCAGACAACTGGCTACATATCAGATAACCAGGAAGGAGAGAGAAAAGTGAGATATGGTATGGACAGTAACCATAGAAAACTAGAAAAAAGAACAAGGAAGTAGGAGGAGAACCAGGAAGTTTCATTTTCACAAAAGCCAAGGAAAGGGAGCCTATCAAGATGAGGAGATTGTCCCTAGAGGTTTTGGGGAGACTTGGGCAATAGCATTGAATTTGATAGTGTGGGTAGAGGTGAGAGATTCATCAGTTTGGTCTCTGTGTCAAGAAAGTCACAATATCCATTGCTTTGGTTACTTTTGTTAGTCACAGCATCAGTAGTTCAGGGAAAAGTACACTGGTCTATGAGCCAAGGCACTTGGGTTCTAATAAGTCTTGGCTTAGCCAGTAAGTTACTTGTATGACTTAGAACAAGTCGATTGTCTTCTCTGGATTGTATTTTTTCATCTACAAAATGAATGGTTTAGACTAGATTATTTCTAGGTTCCCTTCCAGTTCTAAATGTTATCACTTTTTGAGAGATACTTTGAGTGCCTATAGTTTCAACTGCTTTTCTGAAAGTGACTTGAATCAGAATCACTTCATCTATACTTTTTTGTGACCAGGGGCATCCTTACATGAAATGTTAAGGGACCAAAGTCAAGCTTGGCTGAGCTTGCCTTAATTAAACTTATGTCTCTGCCCCCATTCACCCTGTGCTCCTACCAACACAGGGTGATGTTTCACGTTTGTACCCACACATATCTGAGGTGAAGCCTTTGTAATTACTCAGGTAGTGAGATCAATGCAGGCAGACTTATTGGATGATTCAAGTTTAAGAGAATTATACTGATTCCTGATTCATCTAATGACTCAGTGATCCATCTCTACATTACTCCTTAAGAAAACCAGCCTTGGCATTTGAGAAATTGTAGTTTAGTGTTCTAAGCAGCTGAGTTCAGCCAGCAGAGGTGACAAACATAATCCAGTGAGGCTGTAGGTGGTGACGCAAATAAGTTCTTCGAGTGAGGTTTTATGACTTGTGCTTTATCGGCACCAAGTGATTTAATTGGCCTCATGAGTTCCAAATCTTTTCCAGAGATAGTCTCTAAGTCCTATCTCTTGGCTTAAACCCCATCTCATCCACTATTCCCATGTGCTCTTTCAGCCACCTCAATGAGCACAGAGCTGTGCTAAATTTCCCCTTTGCACTTCACCTAAATCTTATCAGAAATTGAGAAGTAGAAATCAACTAGTACACCTTTGTCATTTTCAAATCAAGAAACTGAGACCCAGATAAGCAACTGGGACTAGTTCAATATGTTAGTACATGGACATGTCTGTATTTAAACCTAGGTTTTGGACCCCAACTTAATCATTCATTCCACTGGACCACTTCTGCCTCTTTTTATATACTTCGCTGGCCCCTGGCCCCCTGGATTAGGAAGGTACTTTTCTAAGTTCCAAGCTTCTTCTCCTGTGCTAGCTGCCACCCTATTCTCCTCCTATCCTTTCCCAGCTTGCTGTTCCAGACTCCTTTCTCTCCTTTCTACATACTCACACTTGATGACTTAATCTACCCCAATTGTTCCAATTATTTCCAGTTATTACCCTTTACATTGAACTCCAAATTTTATATCACAACAGGTTCTCTGCATAGCTCCAGTCTCATATTTCCAACCAATTGCCTGATGGCTTTATCTGGATGTCCCACCAGCATGACACAGTCAACATGTACAAAATAGTGCTCATCATCCTCCCCCATGAGACCTGCCTATCCCATTAAGTTATTTCTGTTACTGGAACTACAGTCCTCTCTGTAGCTTAGACTCGTGTGGTTGTTCAGTCATTTTTAGTTGTGAAAAATTCTCCATGATCCCATTTTGGGGTTTTCTTGGCAAAGATACTGGAGTAGTTTGCTGTTTTGTTCTCTAGCTCATTTTATACATGAGGAAACTCAGGCCAATAAGGTTCAGTGACCTGTCTAGGATGACACAACTAGAAAGTGTCTGAGGACAGATTTGAACTCATAAAGATGAGTCTAGTACTCTATCCACTGTACCACTTGGCTGCCTCAGCTATAGCCTCAGCCTTATATGTAACTCTTTCATCTCTGTCATCCCATACATTTATTCAGTGGTTAAAACCTTTATTTTCTCTCAGATAATATGTGATCATATATTTAGAGCTAGAAAGAACCTTAGAGGCTGTCTAGTTCAATTTCATTATTTTACAGAAGAAAACACTGATGGTCAGAGTGGTCAAAAGGTATATCCAAAATCACATGGGTAGTAAACAGCATAGGTGGAATTTAACTTAGGGCATCTGATTCCAGATGCAATATTCTTTCTGCTGCTCTAATTCTCACCCTTCTTTTCTCCTCCTCTCCCATATCTTATGGTGGTATGGGTTTGCTGAGTTAGGAAGACCTGGTTTTGAATTCTTCCTCTGATACCAAAGAGTTATGTGAACCTGGGTAAGTTATTGACCTTTGCCTTACCTCTTTATTAGGCTCACAGTATCATGCAACACCATAGATTTAAAGCTAGTACAGACTTTAGAGATCAGCTGGTCTAGTTCCCTTAATTTATAGAAGAGGAGTGATGCCCATAGAAGCTTCCTGATTCTCTAACGTCATACAGATGGAGAGCTGGTGTCACAGGAACATTGCTATAGAGATAGAAGGGACCTTTGAAGTATTCTAGTCCTCATTTTATAGAAGAGGAATAAAGGTCCAGAAAAGTTATGTGACTTGCCTAATGTCATAAATCTAGGAAGCAGCATATCTGGGTTTTAAAACCAAGTCCTCTCACTTCAAATCCAACATTTTTTTCCATTGTACAAAATAGTCTCTTGACTTTCCACCAAGTTATATATGGTCTGACTCCTCCTTTTCACTCCACTGTAACCAGTCTAAGCCTGGCTCTCATCTCTTTTCATGGTAACCATCTACAACTGCTCTTCTGCCTGAATAATCTTTCATCTTGCCATTGTGATTTCCACTTTAAAATTGTCAGTGACTATTCATGATCTACTCAATAAAGTATAAATGCCTGAATCTGACATTCGATGCCCTTCACATTCAGGCTCTGCTTGGCCAGTTTTACTTTATAATGTCTTATTCTCGACATATTCAATGTTCTAGACAAACTGAACTATTCTTCATCTTTTGCTCTCCTCCACCTCTCCAATTTTGATCACTCTCTCACCAAAAGGAAAACTCTTACCCTCAAGGATTTATGTTCTATTAAGGGAGACAATGTGTAATATTGCAACAGAAAATAAATCACAACAAACAATCAATCCACAGTTGACAGGAAAGACCAGGCAGGTTTTTCTTCTATATTTGTTCTGCCATCTCCATTAGACAATGAAATTCTTGAGAGCAAAGCTCAGGCCATGTTTCTCTTTATTCTCCCAACACCTAGCACAGAAGGATACTGTCTATTTACTAACAAGTTTTTTTGAATTTTGTTAAGTCAAGTGAAAACCTATTTGGGGGGCAAAATCATGTATCTTTGTTCTCTATGACTTCCCTCCTCCAGTATGGCCTGGCCTAAATCATTTAAAGGTAACATATAACACCCTGTGGTTTCTTACTGAACATTTAGAGAGAAAAAAACAAAACAAAACAAAACAACCCTTAACACTTTAAAAACGATAGTCTCCAGTAGCCATTTACACTTGATTCGAAAAGCAGACCTGACCTCTACTGGAGTTTTGGGAAATTGCAACACGAACTAAAATCTTTCGAAGAGCAGCCTTTGAAATGAGGAAGTGGATGAAGTCAGTGATGGGAAGGATTAATGAGTTTGTCTGCTCTCTGGACCTGTATATAGCCTCCAGTCACCACAGAGAATGCCCAGTGGGGACATCTGCTACAATTCCTTCAATCCAGTAGTGGTTGGTTCCTTTTGCCTTTGTCCTTGTGATTTTTAATTTATTTTATTCTGAATCTAAGAAATAAAACAGCATTTCTACAATGTAGTGGAATGGGAGAAAAGATGATTGTGCATGAAACTACAAATCTATTATGTACAACTTCCTATTCCATTTAAATATATAATAAAGTTGTCATGTAACTTTCTTTTTTCCCTGTCTCCTCTCCTGCCCTAGAGATGGCTACCATTAGATACAAATATGTAAAACCATTCTATACACACTTCTATTTATCAATTCTTTCTTTGGACACAGATTGTGTCTTCCTTCGTAGGTGCTTTGTAGTTAATTTGGATATTTATAATAGAAAAAAATGACAGTCACTATCATTATGATATTGAAGAAATGAATGAATGAAAAACATTTAAGCATTTATATTCTTTTTACAATAGAATCTTAGTTTTACAATTTTATATATACATACACACACATATATACACACACACAGACATACACACATATACATATTTTCATCTCACTTTCTCCTTTTGCCTCCCCCCACTCACTGGTTTACATTCTATTAGGTTGTTGACAGCATATATAGGGGAGTGATGGGTAGGGAAGGTAAATCTGGTCTGAGAAGTACTGGGGAAGGTGAGTGGAACCATAGGAAAGTTGATCAGCTTGTCCTTCCAAAAGCAATGGTAATATTAATTTTAATTCATCTGATTATGGTTCTAGAGTAAGGTAAAAATGGAGAGGATGGTGCAGCCTAGATGGTAAGGAATGTGAAACATGGGTTATGTTAGTTTGTGATTGGTTATGCTCTCACCAATCAGGACAGCTGCAACTAATGCTAGCCTATTTCAAAGCTGAGTGTCTTAACTCTTGGAGGTCTCGATCTCTGGGAATCCTGTCTTTTGGAGGGTACAGTAGCCAGAATGTGGTGAAAATAGAGATTTGGGATGGATCGCATGTGAAGCACAGCATCTAGTCTGGAATTGGCTAGATATATGTGGGCTATAGGAAAGGAAAGAAAATGGAAGATTTTAGAAAGGAAAGAAAATAGAAGCAAAAAGAAGAAGATATAGAAGGAAAATATAGACATTTTTGGATTTCAAAAGAGGCAGCATGGCATGATAGATCAGGTGCTCCTGGTAGTCAGAAGAATGTTCAAACCCTGCCTGAAACACTTATGTGGCTGTGACTTAGGGCAGTCGCATGGAGTAGTGGGCAGAATGGTTCTGCTTCTGTAATTCTCTCCACAGCAGGGTGGCCTCTTGGGAATGCAACTTGGGACCTCAAAGACCACGTCTTTTTCATCTTTGGTTATTGCTGCCAATCATTCAAGGACAACCAGGGCAAGGAGGGCTGGTTCAGTGCAAGGGAGTGTGTTTGTGTGCCCCAGACAGTATGTTTTGGAAGTGTCCAGAATGTAGAGTGGTCACACGGTTCAAGTGAAGTCAACGTGTCCATAAGTATAAATTAGGCCTACTATGTGTCAGATTCTGTGCTAAATGCTAGGGAAACACAGAAAAGCAAAAAGCAGAACAAAAAAAGCCGGCTCTTGCTTTCCAGGAGTTCACAGTCTAATGGGGGAGACAACAAAAACAGCTAAGTATAAACAAGACATGTAGATGATAATTTGGAGGTAATTTCAGAGAGAGGGAGTGCCCTGAGATTAAGGAGGATTGGGAAAAGCTTCTTGTGGAAGATGGATATTAGGTGAAATGTGAAGAAAGCCAAGAAAGGAGAGCATCCACCTCACTTATTGGAGCCCAGGGTCCTGGGGGACAAAATCTGAGTTCTGGGAGGAAAGGGAGTCTTAGCAGGATGAGACATTCCCATTAGCCTCAGTCTTCCCTAGGTGATTATGCATATTGAACTTACACTAAGCTAATTTTGCCATCTTTTCAGGATGGACAACATCCAACATGGCTGTGGATTCTTGGCAAACTCTGCTTAAAACTGAGCTTCATACACATGGTCTTTGAAGTTATTAGTAAGTAACATTATACTTCCAAAGAACCGGCTTTCATTAGTGAACATGGTGATGAGTCTCTCTCTAATGGCTAAATTAGTACATTTTTATGACCTCTATTAGTACGAGCCCTCATCAATATCCTTATGTGAATTATGAATTAACATTGGTTAAGGAAAGCTAATGTATACTTTTGATGTCAATGATCTCCAAATATTGTCAATGAATTCTGGCAAGACTACCTTTTCTCACTCATTTTTTTTTTTTTTGGCAACCATTTATCCGCAGATGATATCACTGAGAAATTTCACTTGACTGCATAATTCTTTGCTATTTAAAAATTAATAATAATAATAATAATAATAATAATAGGATCCCAGGAAAGTTTTTAGTTCTTGAAAATTCTATGGATATGACCAGTTGGTGAGAATTTCTCTCTTCTCAAGACGAAGTGCATACCTTTTTCTGTAACCCTATGCAATCTAGTTTCTTGACAGAGGCTGCAAAAAATGGATGCTTGCTGATCAAAGACTTCACACCATCTTCTAGTTGATTGGACAAATTTTGTTCATATGTTATTCCAAGGTCTTTCCAAAGATGATGAGGTCATCCATGGAGAATAACACTTCGAATAATTCAATCCTCCAACAACTTTTTCCAGGAGCTTTCAAAATGTAGCCAGTGTTTCTATGATTCCTTGGGTCATATGCAAATTGAAAAAAATCCATCTGCACATATGAAGCCCATTACCCCAGGGATTTGATAGTACCTAAGGTAGTGGTATAATATTGAAAAGCAATAGCTATTTAGCAAATTGTTCAGGCTATTACCCTATCCTGAATCTTGCAAATGACCTTTGACTCTCCCTACCCACCCATTCCTGTTTATTCTTCACACTAGATACACAAGCCTAATCATGTAACTTACTATACTGAGGGGCAAAACTATAGCCCAGACAAGTGAATATTAAGTCAAACCTTGAACCCCAATTCCATGTATATCTTGCTATAAGAGCAATATTCCTGTACAAGAGAGTTAAAGTAAAGCTAGAGATGTTCATATTAGGTAGTACATACATGAGGGCACATGAGTATATATAAAGTAACTTTTCATTAATTTTTCAGTTTCTAAAGAGGTCTCACTGTGCTTGACACCCTGTCTTTTAAAGGTGAGTGTATAAGATAGCAGTCATCTTCAAGGCCATGTAAAGCACCTACCTTCTCCGGGGTGCCGATAAACTTGTAACCCCAAGTAGGAGCAGCTTCTTCTCTGCCCTTGAGATAGAGGCCAAAGAGTGCAGGTTGCAGCCTTACTAAGTAAATGCTAGATAACTCAATGGGGAAATTGGGAGAGAGAGATTCCAGAAAGGAAGCTTCAGAAAAGAGTGCCATAAAGTATAATGACACCAAGACTGAGCCTCTATGCAAGCTTTCTTCATGAATGAATATCTTGTGCTTTGGATCACTCTGAGACTCAGAGAAAATGGGCCCCTTGGGAAGAAATGCAAAAGTACATACAGGAATGGAGGAGTCAGGTCAACCTAGCATATGGATTAATTAATTACTAACTGGTCATCTGAGGGGCATGTTCTTCATGTGTTTTGAATTAAAGGGTGGCAGGTTTTAGGGTCAACTAAATTCACATGTATCTCATTTAGGGAATTCAACTGTCATTATACTACTAGACTTATTACCATAGTTACTCTCTTCATCTCTATTTTAAAGAAAATCTAGGGAGTATGTTTGGCTATTTCCTATTTATTAAAATCTCTATCTCACACTCATTCGTTAATCCTTCTGTTCTGATCCACTCTGTTTCCTAAATATTACTTGTGTAATAAAGTAGAGGAATCTCTTTTTTTCTATAAAAAGTTGCCTCTATGCCCCGCTCCTCTCTCCTCTCCTCTCCTCTCCTCTCCTCTCCTCTCCTCTCCTCTCCTCTCCTCTCCTCTCTTGTTAATTTGGGAATGTTCCCCCATGATGCAAACTGAAATCCATTTATACCTGCCCATCTTGTGTAACTCTAGTCTGTGTCCTCCCAAAAGTTCACCAAAGGGTTTTTGGCTAATGTGTCAGAGCCCTTTCATGCTTTATTCTAAGGTTGTGAAATGGCACTGTCTCCTTGCCATCCCTCTTTCTCTCTATTTGACAAGTTCATCATTTTGTTTTGTCACATGATCCTGAGATGACAAACTTTACTCCTGTTCTTCAGAGTCCCCCAGTTATATGCCATAGACTGCTCACTCCCATCATGACCCCATTCATTGCTCTCTTATAAGATGCTTAGATTTGGTTCCTTGGCGACACTGGTTTTCCAGGTTTCACTGTTATTCAGTAACATTGGTAAAATGTTTGTATTAGGAAAAAAGTCCTTTCCTGTTATGGGGAGCTTCAAGTCAATAAAAGTGCTTTCCCATTTCTTTGAAAGCAATCCAACACATTTTCCCCTCCTTTTTCAACCCTAATCTCCTCATTTCTAAGTCACCAGTGATATAATTTATTAACAGTGTAACAAGTAATAAAATGAAAGCATAAATACTTACAGTGACTTAGCTATGAGAAAGATCACAGACAGTTCCTTCTAACCATCCCTGTTTGTCTTCTCACTTCTGGGACACAGATCCATGATAGATTTAGGAGAGAACCTGTGTCTAGGGGTGATGTACCAGCTTGAAGAGAGGTTGTAGGCCCTATGTTGTATATTGAGCAAAGATCAGGTTTAGAAGCAAGCATAGCTGTCTGACTCTGACCCCAGGAGAGGTAGGGTTTCAATTTCAGCCTTCAACTCAATTTGAAGCCTGCAGGGGAATAATCAGGAAAGGAATCCCAGGCCTTCAGTCCTGTCAGTATGAGCCCACAGAGCTTTCAATCTAGCTGAGAGCCTTGTATCAGCCTACTGGAATTCCAACTAAGGACAGGCCTAGAAGAGGGCATATATCAGACTATGCTTTGGATCAGGCCACTTTGGGAGATTTTCATATCCCAGCCTAAACTGTCTCTGAAATCCTGGAATGATACAAATTCCAATGTCCCAGAAAAGCAGCAGAAGGACCTGAGGATACACACTTAGCATAGACATTTCCTCCAGCAGTATGTGGTGGAAGGCTGAACAAATACCCCTCCATCACCCCCCCCCCAAACCATTCCCCCCCCCCCCAACAAAGAATTCCACCACAAAAAAATTGTTATAGTGACAAGGAGTCTTAAGACACAAGAGAATGATTTCAAACATCTACAAGCAAAGCCTTACAGAAAAACACAGCTTGGGCACAAATTCAGCTTCTGATTCCTGACCCCAGCTTCCCAAACACTGAACTTCACCTCCAGGATGAATCTATTTAAAGCTATTCATCGAATAGTTCATTTATTTTTGACATGTCCAATGACATTGCTCCTTTATGACTCAACCAGAGAGATATTCATATTTTGTACAGGGCTAACAGCATCTTATCCCCTCCTTTACCTATTAAAACTTCATCATTTTTGCATATATCCCATGACTTCATAACTGAACTGATAGGGAGAAATCCCGCACTCACATCCACCTCTCGAGAGATCACGGTTCAGATTCTCCCATTTCCTCATAGACTCATCGAAGAAAGGAGAATTATGAGAGCAGGATTTATGGTCTGCATAGCAAAAAAAAAGTCAGAATAGAAAAATTGCAATCTATAACACCAAGCTTCACCAAGAAACAAAACAGAAAACAATATATTGGGAGTGCAAAGACTGTGAAGGACAGTCTAGAAGAAAAGAAATAAAAAATCCAATAACATCAAAAGGACTCAAGCAGTATGCACATTGGAAACAATCACTTTTGAGGCAAAGTACCTGGCTTCAAATCCTACTGTTACCTCTTAATATCTTGGGTGAATTATTCAATGTCTCTGGTCCTCAGTTTCCTTATCTATAAAATGAGGGGGTGGGATTAGATTGTCCCTGAGGTACCTTATAGCTTAACCCTCTGTTTTTAGGATCTTTCATCCTGGTAAAGGCTAAACATAGTTTATGCTTCCTGGAGCACAATACCTTCTCATCAACCCAATCTACCCTCTGATTCCACCTTGGTTCTATCTCTGGAATACTTCACTTTCTCTCCTGTGAGAGTGCCACCACTCTGTTATGGGCCCTCATCACATCACAACTGGACTATTCCAGTAGCTGAATGGAAGATCTACCTGCCTGATAGCTCCCCACTTTCAATCATCCTTTTTTCACCCCTAAAGTGATTTTTCTGCAGCATAGGTCCAACCTACTTGACATATTTCAGTGGTTCTTTATCGTCTCTAGGATGAAATGCAAAATTTTCTCCATGGCATTCAAAGCCTTTCATAACCTAGTCCCCTCGCATCTTTTTAGTCTCATGACATCTTACTCCCTACCTCTTACTCTTCAAACCAGTGACACTGGCCTCCTTGCTATTCCACAAAAGACCCTCTGTCTCTATTCTCATGGCATTTTTTCTGGCTACCTCCTCATGTTTAGCATGCTCTCCCTCCTCATCTCTGCCTACAGGTCTCCCTGACTTCCTTTAAGTCATGATTAAAATCCCATCTTTTACAGGAAGCCTTTCTCAAACTCTCTTAATTCTAGTGCCTTCTTATTATTAATTATTTCATGTGTTCTGGATATAGTCTGTACGTATCTGATAGCTTTTTTGTCTTCCTTATTGGATTGTGGTTTCCTTGAGGGCAGAGATTTTATTTCCCCCGTTTTGGTATCCCCAGTGCTTAACACAATGCCTGGCACATAATAAGCACTTATTAAATGTTGATTGGTTATTATACCTTTTTATATTTAGGTTCTTTACTCCTCCAAGTAGAATGGAGTATAATTTTCAGAATTATCTTTGTATCCCCACCATCTAGGGCAGTGCACCGTACATAGCAAGCACTTGAAAATGTCTGTGTAATTGAATTGAACACATTTTAAAAATGAGACTTTGGAACTAGATGCAAAGTGAGAGATCATTGATTGAAGAATGGCTGAATAAATTTGGCATGTGATCACTATTTGATATTATTACATATTAAGAAATGATGACTAGAATGATGAATAGGAGGTGTTAGAGAAACATGGAAAGAAGAGTAAAGAAAAAGCCACTAAATGATACACACACACAGACACAAATACACATATAGTCTTAGTATGTCTCTCTATACACACACATACAACAAGATAGTTGAAAACACAGGTTAATAAAGCAACTAAGAATTATGGCTATATGTCGTCTTAGTTCCAGAGAACAGAGGAAAAAACATCCCTCTTCTTGGTAGAAGGGCAGTGAACTATGGATGTAACATGTTACTTACCCAATTGGACGTGTTTTTTTTTAACTGTTTTTCTTTGAAGGGAAGATTTAATGGGGGTGGATATAGGAAGTGATTTCAATGTAAAAAGAAAAATACAAAAAAACAAAGCAGACTATTTTCTTTTTTGTTATGCTTTATTTTGTTTTTTTCCCTTTCTCATTTTTCCCCATCCATTATAATTCTTCTATGCAACATGACTAATGTGAAAATGTGTTTAATAGGAATGTAGGTATAGAGCCCATATCAGATGGCAAGACATCTTGGGGGAGGGGGGAGAAAATGTCAAACTTATGGAAGTGATTGTTGAAAACTAATAAATAATTTAATAAAAAAGGCAATAAAAAAGAATGTAATCTTTCCATATAACCATGAGACTTCCAAGCTGTCTCTGAAGCTTTGGCCTTTTTTATTTCCATTAAAGAAACTCTTTCTTTATTATATATTTCATTTATTGTTGTAAACAAAAATAATAAAGGTGTGTGTTATTTTTTCAACAGACATGGTTCTGTGGAGTTATATGTAAATGAGAAATTTAAAAATTAAATCCTTTTGAATTCAATTCCACAAGTACCTAATACCCACTGAGGCCTACTTTCAGCACTAGGTGAGATCCAACATTTAGTTAAGAAACATTTCCTGACCACAGAACTGAGTCTATTCCAATCTCCTTCTATTCTAAAGTCATTAGTCCTTTATACACTTAAAAAAAAGATTATTAAACTACAGTCTAATGACTGCTGACATCTCCTCTGTTTCTTGTTATAGAATTTTATTGATGTCTCTGCATCACAGTCATTTCAACCCTCACTCCAGTTTGAATGTCTCCTTGGGAAAAGAAAAATTAAGCAAAAATACACGATCAATTAGTGAACACACATTTATTAAGCACTTTCTATCTTCCAGGTACTATGCTAAGTGCAGGGAGCATAAAGAACATCCAAAAACCTGTTCTGGCATCAAGGAGCTCTTCTAACATGATAAACAACATGTCAACAAGAATGCACATATCCAATTTAGACAGATCATTGCTGACCTCATAGATAAGATTCTGTCCAGCAGTCCCTGCCTCTCTTGAGGGAAGAAGCCTGTGTTTCATTATCTCTATGATCTTCTTTGTTTCTTTGCTCATTTAAGTATTCAGAGTTCAACTTCCTTCATGTCTTTTCATTCACATTATAGACAACTTGTATATTTTTCTCTCGATTCTCCTCTTTTCACTCAGGATCCATTCAAGTAGAATTTCTTGTGTCTGTGAGTACTTCATATGCATCCATTCTTACTACATAGGTAATGATTGTTTCAGTTATTCCTCAATGTTTACCCCAATTTATTTTCTTTGATTCCATAAAAACACTGCTATGAATAATTTTGGATGTATTAGACTTTTAATATTATCTTTGAATTTCTTGGGAGCTCCATTTATTCTAACTTTTTTATTTTTATGTTTTTTTGGGAGGGCAGGTGGGGTTAAGTGACTTGCCCAAGGTCACACAGCTAGTTTTTTTGTGTTAGGTGTCTGAGGCCGGATTTGAACTCAGGTCGTCCTGACTCCAGGGCCGGTGCTCTATTTACTGTACCACCTAGCTGCCCCTATTCTACCTTTTTAAAAAATCTGTTCATAATGTCTTTATGAAGTTATTTTTTTGTCAAGGTACTATGACTGGCAGAAAAATATATATATTCTTCAAGATTCCTTTTCAGAAGTTGCCACAATTTAGTAAAGTCTACTTTTCCCCACAACTGATTGCCTTTATAATTTCTTTTCTATATATCTTTCAGCTTTGATAGAGGACTATTAAAGGGTCCTACTATTAATGTATTACTCTCAGTGTCTTTTTGTAGTTCACTTACCATTTTTCTTAAAAACTTAAACCTTTTCCAACATATTTGTGGTCATCTTCTCTTACACCCACTTTTGCACTAATTTAATTTATTATTAAGGTTGATTTAGTATGGAGGATTTTTTTCTTTTCTTTCTGCAGCTACTTTATTTTATTTATAAACACCTTAGTTCTCCCAAGTATTTGTTAAAGCAATGTTTTTTTTTAAAGTTTAGAGTTTTAAATTCTATCCCTCCCTCCTCTTCCCCTTCCCTGAAATAGTAATCAATCTATTATAGGTTATACATGTGCAATCATATAACATATTTTTACATATTATTCATTTTGTACAAGAAGCCTCAGAAAGGAAGGAGAGAAGGAAGGAAGGAAGGAAGGAAGGAAGGAAGGAAGGAAGGAAGGAA